>NW_024881279.1:22787349-23302321 GCF_018691265.1 Tyto alba
GAGTGAAGCCACCCAAAGGCTAAACCCGAGGGAGACCCGGCACCTTCCTCCTTCCAGCCAGAGCAATGAGACTGAAAATATTTTTCTCCTTCTGTCCGGACCCCCAATCTCAGATTTTGTCACCTTGTAATAGCAAAGCTGATGGCTTATAACTGCAACAAGCGCTGTTAGAAGGCACTGGAAGACAGGCAAAACCTTTGGCACAGGAATTTAAAAATAAAGGAGCAGAGACTATTACCTTCATACGAAAGGTCTGTCTAAAGAGGGGATTTCCCAAAGCATCATGCTCAGCCTCTGTTTCAAAAGCATATGTTGAACAGGGTAAAAAATGCTTCTCTGCAGTCTGATAAATACATGCAGTGAAAAAATCACCACCTCCAGCTTCATCTGAGCTCCAGGCTGTTGCTCATGGCATGCTGATGCTTTCAAATCTTGGGGAAATCTGTCACTTCAAAGTCACCCTGACATATGAGGAGCGAAAGGGAGAAGCAGCCTCACATTTGCATGATGCAGCTAAATTAAGCGAGTTGCCAAGATACATTTACTGCTCTCAAAGTATGTTGCTGAACATGATCCAGGTGTGCACAGACGTTAGACACAACCATTCATCCTTAGCACTATGATGCATTCACTGGTCATTCACATGCTGAGACCTCTCTTTCCCAAGTTCTCACTGGATTTTGTCCCGCTACTTCTATCTCAGGTACCTGCATACAGAGTGCAGAAACAAGATCAACTCCTAGCCCTCAAAGGGCTTAGGACTGGATTTTCCCAATCATCCAATAAAATGCAGCCTCTTGCTTGCTTTAGATCAATGCATTTGTGTGCAAAGGATGAGCAGCTTTACTTATCCACTAAGACATTCTTGCAGAGGTTTGGGAATCTTGTACTAGATTTTAGAGGTTGGTGGCACAAAATTCTGCTATATCAAAGGGAGAACCCGTGTGTAAAAGTCATCATCCCGAAGGGAGATCTCTATTAATGAACCACTGAAATTATTAGGCTTGGCAGTAAAATCCAACTCAGTCTTTTATCAGAGAGTCACTAGCACTCTCTAGATATGAATAGAGGTCTTCCAGGCAGTGCCCAGGTCAGATTTCAGGTCACTAGGATCAGAGCATGAAGATGTTCTAGCCTTGATTGGGAATCTCCAGAAAGAGATTTGGGAAGCAAAGTTTCCAGGTGGTGGTACTAAAGGAACTTTTGATGAAAGCAGCACAGACATCAGTGCTCATCAAAACTAAGGAAAGAGATTGTCCAAGGCCTGGGTACTTAGATATGGACAATTTTAAATTTAGATTGGAAAAAAAAATAATAATTTGGAATTATCAAATGAAAATGAGTTAAAGATCTCCTCAAAACCTTGGCTCTCTTCCACAGCACAACTCACCATAGCAAATTATTTCCCCTCCTCCTAGAAGTCTCTTTCCCATGTCCCTTCTCCACCCAGGGCTTTGCTTTCTCTTCATACTGTGAAGTCAAGCGCTAAGCTTGCCCCCTTCAGTTCACTCCATTTACTGTCCAGAAACCAGAGAAAATTGCAGTCACATCACTTTCTAAACAGCATGAGCTTCCCACTGTCCAAGACAGGTCTTCTTCCCTGCAGGCCAATTTGCTTCAGAATCTCTTCTGACATCTCCCCTGTTTTTTCCCACTCATGCTTTCCTTTCCCAAGGGCCCCCAGAGGTCACCCACAGGGTCTCTAACAAGTAGCTCCACCAGTCAAATTCACAGAACCACCCTGTGGCCCCACCACCCACTGCAGCTCTTCCACATGTTCTTCACATAGCTCATGCGCTGTGAGGTGGCGAACAAACCTGGGAGGTGAGCTGGAGTGTCACTAGCCCACTTGAGCTAGGACCATTAAAATGCTCCCACCTGGACCCTCAGGACACCTCACAATAGCAAGCCGAGGCGGGTACACAGGCTTAAGTTTTGGGAGGCAGTCAGCAGCCCAGGCAAAAGCCTTCCTGCCATCTTTTACCTTCTAAGCTAGTACAGGAAGCCAAAGAGTGGTGTTTTCTTTTCTCTGTACCTCCTACAGGTGAGAACTCCCTATGTGGATCAGATACCCTTTGTTGAGGAGAAAGACACTACAAGAGAGCCATCAGTGAACGTATTCCTCCCATTTTGGGGAGTTTGCATAGGCTCATTATTATGTTAGTTCATACCTTATGGGGACTAAGAAAAAAAAAAAAATCAGAGGTGGTTTTCCAAATCATACAATGGCATGGTATTTACTGGAAGATCTGAAGGCAAAGGCTGTGTTGTGCCAAACCAGTAGAGTGTGCTGTAATTATGAGCTTTCCCTGAAGATGATGCCACCTCCATTCTCATCTCTAGGTTCCTGACTCCATATTCAGCCAGCACCCTGCACCCAAACCATGGTATTCATCAGGGCAGAAGTAGCTTATAGAGATGATCCCTCATCTGCAGAACACACAGGGAAAGATGTTTTTTTTGCCAGAGAAATTCAAAGGGAAATGAAGGGCCAAATTTACACACACACACACATACATATATGTGTCCTCACTGCCTTCCTCCAGCCTGCATCAGGTCTTTGCAGATCACACGACACCTCCAAATTCCACCTAGGCCAGTTTCCTCACAGCAGGGACAGCCTGGCCCCAGCAAATACTGACAAACATGGAGTTTATGCAAAAGGCTCAGCAGAGTTGCAGGGAGAGCTAATGCTTGCAGCACAAACCTTGGCAGGAACCTGGCAGATTCTCTACAATACCCACCCCATGTTGTTTTCTCAGCAAGCTGCTGGCAGAGCCCAGGCCAGAGCACACACAGTGCCATCTCATCTAGGAAACACAACAGCCAAAAACCAGTGACAGGTAGGTGTCATGGAGCTGTTCTGAAAGCCCAGATCTGCTCCTCCCAAATGATCATGGCAGTATCACGCTCTGCCACTCACAGGACAGCCCCAGTGATCTGGAGTCAGAAAAGCACTTCTCCATTGGCATGGAAAGCTTCTGTTTTGTGGTGGTAGAGCTGATGTCAGTGGCTGGAGCAGCTGCAAAGTTGATTCAGATTAACCCGTGTGGCTCTACAACAGATCCTTGCAGCAGGAAAACATGGGTTGATTTGACTCCAGTAACCAATAGGTGAGCAAACATCCACCAACAATTACTGGGCCAAATGCTACCCAAAGCACTCATAAAAGGAATTGGCCAGGAACTTAAATCCTTACTCAGGCTTGTTGCCACAGACAATTGGGTGTGAAGAAAGGAGCCCCCAAATTAAACATTGGATTAATCTAGATGCCAGGTCTTGAAGGCTGCAAGATTCAGTCATTGTGGAAACAAAACCAACATGGGCAATCCCATGTGGGCCAGGATCCATGAAGCACTCCCCATAGCATCAGGGTTGTCACAATTAGACCATCCAGAGCAGTAGTAGACCAGGGCCTTCAGCAGGGCACTTTTGTAGGTCTTTTCAAATCCTTCCTCATCCCTTCCCTTAGTTCTGTTCAAACCTCTCCCTCTCTGGCAGAACTGTTCTACATTGGTGAACTGCAGCTTTGGTGGTTGGACCTACATTTGGATAAGGAAGAATTTTGCATTTCTAGAAACCAGAAAAGGCATTTCAGCCTTTTTACCTAAGAAGCGGGTCTAATTAAACTACTTGATCTGTGAATGAATATGTATTTCTCTGCCCAGAAACTTCTGACTCTCCTGTCTGATTTCAACTCCATTTTGGTAGGTTAGCAGAAATGCAGAGATTGTGGCAGTCAGAAAGGGCTGCAGTGTGAGCAACTGCAGAGGTAGGGAGCCAGACACAAAAGTTCTCATGTGCCCTGGGAGACTCTAACCCTACCACTCACTGGAGTAAATGTGGCTGCCTGGAGGATGTAGCCAGGATGTTCCAGAAGAGAAAGAAATTATGCCTCCACAAAGCTCCAAAGGATGCAGTGTCTCTGTGGAAGTGCCCACAGGCCTTGCAGGTGATGAATTTCCTCCAAAAAGCAGCTATCTAATGCCAGAGAAAAGGGTATATTAGAGAGAGAAGAACAAGCTAAGGTCAGAAAGAGCAGATGGAGGAAGAGTAAGAGAGCACAGAACTCTGGGAGAGTTCTGAAGTGGAACAAGAGAGAGAGAGAGATGAAAGCTGCTGCAGCTGCTAACTGTGAACTGCTGTCCAATAAAGCCCTAAACAATTTTCTACCTGATGGGGAAACCTTCTTGAAAACCAATTGCAATGCTTGTCACAAATCAGACTTTCCTGAAGCAAGCCAGGGTCCCCTAGCCCCAACACTCATGAATAGGACAAATTTCTAGGTAACTTTCTTCCCACACCCACCACCTACACAACACACCAAAGTCAATAGAGCTACAGGACAGGAGGGACTTATGCCCCAACCCTACAGAGCAATTTTTCAGTATCTCAGCTTCTAGTGTAACCACAGCAACCCCATGCAGCCAGCTGGAAGACGTACCAATGAGACAGACCTGCAGGCACAGAGAGAGGGATGCTGGGGCAAGGAAGAGAGAATGCCACTTAGACATCAGATTGGGCTCACAGCTGGGACAACAGAGATATTAGTGTGATCAGTGCAAACCTGTCAGTACAGAATTGCAACAAAATAAGATGGTCCACTCTGCCACTCCTCGAGGCAGCTCACAGCTGTGTTGCTTCCTCAGTACTGACCAGTGTCTATACGGCCTCTGCAGAGTCCACAAAAGCTCCATTACCCTTCCCAGACAAGCTGATGGCCTGGGGAACTGGTGGCCAGATCTGCATCCTGAGAGAGCATAAACCTATAGAACTACAGCATCTCTCCACAAACTATGTCTGTTTATCAAGAGCCTTCATGGGGCCTGCAGGAGAGGTATCAGCATCTCCTCCGCCTTAAAGGACCTGGGAATGCCTGCAGTCCCCAGAGCAGACATTCTCCTCCCTCACGGTGTCTTTTGCTTCTTTCTGGTTCTAGTTTCAACGGGAGCATCTCTTCTGACGTCTGCATCATCAGCTCGGCTTAACATTTTTCAGAGTCAGGCACCTGTATGCATGAACTTGCTAGACAGCCAGGTTTGTGCAGAAGCAGACTGTTTGGATCTAACAATTTCTGAGAAAGCAGAAAGAAATCAACAGAACTACTGAGAAAGCAGGCTAGTAAGCAGCCTCTTACTATCTCCTGACCAGCCTGCTAGGACATGTCCAATCCACTCTGGAGCTGAATTCAGTTTGGTGCTTTTCTTACAATCTTCTGAAAGCTACAACATTCCCTTGCTTGCTCCCCTCAATTTGCTTGCTCGACTTTGCCTGCAGTGCTGGTGTGAGCTCCTCTGGTGAAATTTCTACCTGGGACAGTGGGACTCAGAGCCTGTTCAAATTCACCTGATTTCTTCCGCTAGGAAGCTTCTGATGCTAAAGTATTTTATGCTAATTGCATACAAGCCAGTTATAAAAAAAAATGCAAAAGGTTATATATGACACACTTCAATGTCTTCTACTTTTATAATGTATTTGATGACGCCCCCCGGGGAAAACACTCTTGCATGAACAAGTAACAACACAAGAGGAAAGCATAAGTAGGGCAATCTGGGTATGGATGATAATTACCGACGCATAAAAATATATCATGAGATACACTTAAATAACTTCATGTGAGGCAGCAGTTCTGGCTTAGCAATTCCTTTACCATGATATCATTTTTGTGCTCATAGGCCAACTCAAAGGAGCTAAAAATCTCGGGACCAAATGGACTGAGGAGTCAACAAGGGTGAGTCTGTGTCCTTTCTCCTGTCATTCTCTCACTGGCCTTGAATTTGGCCCGAGAAACCTAGTGCTAGTTTTCCCTGTGCTTCCTATTCCTGGCAAACTGAGCCTCAGTTCACCCTGCTGTGCCAGACTCCAAATCAACAGACAACATTCCCTCTTCACACCTAACTCATGGTTTGCCTTGGAATAATAAGAGACTGACCAAGGCCTTTGTTTGTATGGGAAACAATACCTTCTTTTGGTCTGAGCAAAAGTCCCCCAAACTGAAGATAAGGTAGAAATCATTTATCCAGCTCTCAGGAGTACATATTCCCCTTACTGTAATGCCTTGGGAGTTTCTAGAACTAATTGTGCCCTTTGGGCTGGCTTGAAGGGACACATCCTGCAGTATTGCTTATCACTGTCCTCCTTCAAATTGCATACTCATGTGCTACTTGAAAAGCAGACACATCTCACTGAGCAGCAGCATCTGAGACAACAGACAGTCCCCCTGAGACATCTCCCAGCTCAGCAGAACATGTACATGGTTTTCTTTCTATCTACATCTCTGCCAGTGCACCAAGACTCATTCTCTGCACAGGTCTCCTGCAGACTGACTGGGAAGTCTGATTAAAAGAGACAACCTGAACACTGTGGTCTGCCAGCACTGGCCCCAGGAGATGCTACCATGAGCTCAGAAAGACCTAGACAGCAAAAAAGGCTAAACAGGTATTACAAGATGAACTGGGCATATCAACATTGCAGGAGGGAGGCCTAACAAGTAGTCAGGAACCCGAGCTCTCCTGGAGACAGAGCACCAGACAAACAGATATATGTTCTCCTCCAAGCTGCTGGATCCAGGATACACAGAGAAGCCAGGAACAAAAGACAGTCCTGGAAACAGGGACAAAGGATAATCAAAGCGGTTTACACCATTGCAGGTGCACGTGTCTTGCATAAGGGTGAGCTGGTAGGGTTAAAAGACAGACAGCAGCCTACACACCTAAGCTTTCTACCTAAGCACCAATACCACGTCCCTCAAATCAAAGCACATATAAACACATTCCTCAGGCCCTTGACTGTGTTTCTGGTATATAATTTCATGGCTGAGCTATGCTTTAGCTTGGGATAAATCTAACCTTCCTTGCAAGAAGGCGTGCTAGAGGGCTATAAAGTGCTTAATACTGGTCCTGCCATTTTCCATTCAAGACAACCACATCCTTCTTTAGTCTACACAGTTATGGTTCTTCCCCAGAGAGAGTCACAGACCCAGAGCCCCTCCTCACATCCTCACACACACAGTGAAGATCCCAGAACACGTTGTGGTGGACAAGCTCCCAGAGGGAGACTAAACCAAATATTTGGAGCACAGTGACAACCAGCTTGTAGACAACTCACACTGTTCTACCAGACTGGGAATGGATATCTAGCAAAACAACCAAGAAACCATATCTGCAATGCTTCATACAACTCAAGTTTGCCTTCTGGAATAAACAGCGGTGGTAAAGTTTGTCAGTCTTGGGAGAAAAGAAAGATGTCCCTACCCACCTCACGAGCTCCAAAATAACCCTTTGTTGGGCTCAGACCAGTCTGGATTTCTGACCTATTCTGTCCAAATTTTCTGCTGCCCATAGCCAGTCTGAAATGTCTTTTCTACCCAAGTTCCTATGACACTGTTTTATATTCCTTCCTTCCATAATGTATATACAGTAGAAATAGCAGTGGCTTAATCTGTTCTTTCCACTCCTATTGTTCTCTAATGACCTGCTGTAATTATCCAAACTGAACTCTTCTGGCAGAGCACAGCATCATTTCTTAAGTGTCTCGGTCTGTTCCCAGTGGGCTACTGACCCTATCTGGAAGCATCTTCTTCTGGTGAAGTGTCCTAGGAGCCAGTGATCCTCTCAACAGGGCAAGTCCAGCACCTCTGGGCTGAGATGGAAATGGCCACTACTGCATTAGAAGAAGAGGGAGAGGTCTCCCAAGCATTCTTAGAGCTTCACAGCCTGAGATGGAGAAAAACAAAGATACCATCTTCCCTGACAGAGAGAAGGAAAAACATTGAAAACACTTTGCAGGTGCCCTAGTACAAGCACAATCCCATTCAGACAGGAAGCTTCATTAGCAACCTGTTAGCTTTGGTAAGGTTCTGTCATTTGTTTTGGTTTTTTAATAAGACACATTGCCTCTTTCCAGAATGGTTTGGTTTGGCTTCCTGTGCCAGTGAGTCAGGAAAAAAAAAACCAAAACTTATCAAAAATGTGAACTTTTTTCCCCTCGTTTCTTTTTTAAAATCTGCTGGAATGAGGTGGACCAGCAGCAATTACCACCCTATTCTTAATCCCTGATTTGGATATGGGAAGTGAAACTGAACTCTCTGGGAGCACACAGTTAATGAACCAGGCTGAGCAGAGTGCGCACTCATCTTTTGAAAACCAAGAGATCAGAAGGAAGTTGATCCTTCATTTTCTATCCTGGCAAAACTTCTATTACTATTAACAAACACATGGTGATTTAAGGACCAAGAGAGTCCATTTGAAAGAAGATGGTTACAACAACTGTTTGTTTAATTTCAATTTCCTCATCATCGCAGTAGTTTTGTTGCATCTCCTGCACCTATTACTCAGGAATCTCCAATGATGGAGATCCCCCACTTCTCTGGGTGACCCTGGTGACCCATCCTCCACCTTCCTGTGGAAAGAGCCACTGAAGGAATAGGAGCCTTCAGGCTGAAAGGACACAGCTCCACATGTCTGTGCCACCAGCACTGAATGGCAGTCTGGGCAGCATAGGGCTGAACAACCACCATGCTCCCTTCTGGACTGCCCTTCACCATACAAGCATAGCCCACCCTGCTCCCCAGAAAAGCAGCTGCAGTCTCTTTTGCCATGTAAGCCCACAGGCTCTGGCACCCTGACAAACTTTTGCATTGAAGGAGGAAAAATAAGTAACTGCAGTATTTACAGAGATGGAGAGAGGATTAAAGCCTTTTGTGAGCAGCTAGTAACCCAAACCAGAGGTGCAGGGCAGAGACTGTGTGTCATGGCACTCAGAGCAGAGTGGGATATTAAAGGCAGATTAGGATAATTTCATGTGCCAGACTCCAGGAGAGACCTTGCAGTCCAAACATGCTTGAACTTGCTGATAAACCTGTTGCCTTCCGTGGATAACCACCAAAGCAGGCTAAAATGCTGGGGCCACAAAGCAAATGCCAGGCCTGATAACAGGCATTTAATATTTATTATGAGCCTCTGTCTATATACTTTTACTTTTGCTAACAGCATCAGCCCTTCTGCCATCCCACCAGGAGAGAGGCCTTTCCCTGGTCAAATGGTTTGTGTCAGGCTGACACCAGACGCCTCTGTGTCTCACTGAAAGGAGCAGTTTTATGGCCAACTGCCAAAATTAGTTTATAACCTGTGACTGGTACCAGCAATCGCTATGTCTGACTGCAGGGAAGGTGCCCTGATCTCAGGTCTGTGATTATGTCAGGAGAAGAGCTAGCTGTATTATCATGCATACTGCTTTAGTGTAGCTCAGCGTTATCATATTAACCCCTCATACTCAAGACACACTGCAATGAGCATCTTCCCTGAAGTGCACAGTAAGGAGAGCTGCGGACACACTGGGAAGTGCCTGTTTGATTGCTATCCCAGCCTGGGCATTACAGGTTAGTGGTCTCTTTTCATCAGATATAGTCTCCTCTGTAACCACATCCTTCTTTCTGGCCCTGGGCAGTTATTTCTGTAGACTTCTATGTCTTGTGGTGAAACAGCGCTTTATATCTCCTGCTTAACAGTCCTGAGAGCCAAACAAATGTTCATTGCTTACACCAACACTAAAAGACTAGTTCTCTTTTATACATTCATTGTCATAATTAAATGATCTCATACCCAGGAAGTTAGTGACTGTATGCAGCCAAAGGGGCACTGAAAGTAACTGGTCCCTTAGAGGAAAAGCAAGCAATAAAATGGCAGAAATTCTCTTTATGCCAGTTAGTTCAAGGTTAGATTCACCAGCCCATGGTCTATGGATCCAGATGACTGCATTTCCTAGTGCTTAGCACCTTCACAGAGAACAAGATGCCACACAGAGCTGAAGCAAGTGAAGGACTGAAAACTACAAGACGAGTTCATAAGCTTTCAAGCAAGGAAAAGGGAAAGGGAAAAGGGAAAAATGCTCTCATGAAATAAGATAAAAAACTGTTGGATTGAGTCATCATAGCAAGCAAAATGGGCACGCTTTAAAACTCACTTGGTGTACTAGAAAGGAGAATACTATCGAGTGATCATGAAATAAGAGGAAACTCACAGCAAGCAGACAAGGTTTGCTTAAGAACTTCAAGGAAAGGAAAGACTTCTGGCAAAAGCAACGTAGTGGCAGGAAGATGGACATCCTTGGGATAGTCAGCTCTGGCTCCTGTGTGTCTTTTTCTACGGTAGAGATTGGACTTACAAAATGAGTTGCTGCCTCAACAAGAACTGTGCATAGTAGCATTCTGGTAGCACAAGGGTCCCCACCACTATTTCAGTCTCCACTGTATCCAAGATGCAAACTACTAGATGCCCTACGATCACCACCGCATCTATGATACTGGCCTGGATATCCTCTCACAGTGTATCCCAGCCTGGCCCAGCTGAACATCAGCAGGTTTTCAAAGAAAGCTACAGACAGTCCAGCCCTTCAACAGAAGATTATCTCTACTCATTCAACATACAGTAAAGCAGCCTTTCTGATCCACTAACAGCAGCAGAGTCACTAGTGTCTTTGCTAATCCCACAGAGCTCCACACTATTTCATTCTAGTCTGATATCCATTAAATTGAATAAAAAACGAGCACCAATGCATGAAAAAAAGGCTTCTAGTTTGCTTTAGAAGGATTTCCTGGTTAAAGGGTTTCACCACAGCCCTCCCATGCCAGCCATGCATAATAGTTACTTGTGCTACATGATTTAGACATCTCCATGTGAAGTGTCCTGCAATCCCTCAGCTCAGTTAGAGGAACCTTGAGAAGTCTTGATTGCCACAAGCTAGATGTCAGCATCCTCTTTGGCAATAAGAAGATACATATGAAGACCCCAAACACCCTGCAGGTCATCTGGTCAACACAGTGGAAGGACGATAGTTTGTGGAGTTTGATGATGCTTCTGGAAGATCTAGCAACACTGCAGTAATGAACACTTGCAAAGTCATCTTTGCTCTGTGATGTGTATCTACTATATAGCTACGTACCACAGAGTAAACCAGGAAGAAGAAAACTTTCATGCATCCCACATTCAAATGATAATTCAAGTGACCTACAGAAAGTCCCAACAATGCAGAGTAGTATCTTTGGGGACAGAAGGGCAAACTGGAACATACTGAGAACAATCTGGTGGGATAGGAACAGTGCAGGTGACTGATAGGCTTACTCTCAGGAATGACTCAGTGTGGAGAACTGGGGAAAACACAGACATGAAAGGCAACATTGGTGAGACTGACTGACCCAAAAGGGCAGGGGGAGACTTCAGAGGGGTGCCAGGAAAGTTGAAATGCTGATTTCAGAAAAGCAAACCACCATAAGCTCTGAGCTTTGGTATGAATATCTTGGAAGGCTGAACTACAGAAACAAAAAAGCAACGAGAGATCTGCTGGTTTGTTGAAGAAGTAGGTCTTGAACAAGCTCTTGCTGCCAGGGAAAAGACAGGAAGAAAAGGAGGGGACCAACACAGCTGAATCATGAGATCCTTGTGGAGTTCAGAAGGAGGAATTGAGACTATGTTAGATTACAACAGGAGCGGTTAAAAGCAATCTCTTGAGCACAAAAGGACAAAGTTGAAAAATCAAGACACTTAGGTTTGGAGGAACAGTGAGAGTGAGTAATTGTTTTAAGGCCTTCAGTCATGAGGGGGAGACATGGCATGTCCACTGCTTAGAGCTGGAATGCTATCAACTGTCTTGGATACATGTTGAAGGTCACAAAGACCAGTGTGAGACAAAAGCAGCAGCTGATGCAGCAGAACTATTATCAACAACAAGAGGAAAAGATTTAACCCTCAGATAAGGCAAGAGCAGAGTAAGGAGTACTTTTCTATGTAAAGAGTTTCCAATGAAACATGGCTGACAAGCCTTATCTCAAGACACGGATGCAGGTTGCTGAGTTTTGGGCTCCAGAGATAACCAAGCAGCCTTAGAAGACTGCAGAGAAGGCAAGTGAAGTTATGCTTTACAAAACAGAGGAAAAGAAAATCTGGGCAATTACAAACCAACTAACTTTTCATTACCATAAGCACTGGAGTCAAGCAAGGAAGGGTGCGGGAACTAACACAACCTCTTCAGACCAACCCAGCTTCCCTGAATAGCCAGACGAAAGAACCTATGTAGATGAGGAGAAACAACAGCTATCACTTCTTGGTG
This sequence comes from Tyto alba, assembly GCF_018691265.1. NCBI lineage: Eukaryota > Metazoa > Chordata > Aves > Strigiformes > Tytonidae > Tyto > Tyto alba. The sequence goes on from NW_024881279.1 coordinate 22,799,455, forward strand.
TTAGTGAAACTTTTGGTATTTGTTTGGCGATAATCACCTAAGCAAGTTAAGGGAGTTTCAAATGGCAATATGATGGGAGAACATCTAGAAAAAAACATATTTAAAGAGTAGTCATAGATGTCTGATGGAAGATGCATCAAGTAAGGATTCACAGAGATGCGGTTTGGGTCAATCCTAATTAGCCTTTTTACTTACAGCCAGATAACAGAAAAGGAAGCAGGTTTATTCATCATGCAGATTATGCCAGTACAGAAGCGATTGCCAGTATGTCACAGGACAGGCTTTGGATTCAAAACCAATCTCAATAACTTGGGAGATGCAGTCAGAAAAGAATGAAGAAACAACTGAGTCAGTGTGAATACAGCATGCCAGCTCTCAGCAGGGCAGTCAGTCCCACGGGGAGAGAAGGGGCAGAGAAGGATCTAGAAGGCATTGTGGGTCACAGCGTGCACAGGAGTCCATGCCCACTGATGGGCACTGATGGGCATGGTGGGGTGGGGGCATGAGTCTCATGGGTTTTTAGTATCTCCACAGATGAAGACTCCATATCTTCTCTGGGCAACCTATACTGGTATTTGATCACTCTTACAGTAGAAAAGGGGGTTTTTGTTCAGATGGAACCTCCTGTGTGCCCATTGCCTCCAGTTCTGTCACTGGACACTACTAAGAAGAGTCTAGCTCCTTGTTCTTCATTCCCTCCCATCAGGTATTTATACACATAGATAAGATCCCCTTGAGCCTTTCCTTCTCCAAGCTGAACAGTTCCAGCTTCTCAGCCTCTCCTCATATGAGATATGCTCCAGTCTCTTAAACACTCGTAGGTCCAGTTTGCTTAAGTGCTCCCTAACTTGATGGTAAGTTTTCCTTACTCCAGACTTTTCCGTGGTCTCAAGGTTTTGGGATTGCTGAGGGCTGGTCTTACAGTAAAGACTAAAGCAAAGAAGGTACCAAGTACCTCACCTTTTTCCATGTCTTTTGTTACGAGGTCCCTGGCACCATTCAGCAGCAGGCCCACATTTCCCCTAGTCTTCCTTTTGCTGTTTACGTACTTGCAGAATCCTTTCTTGTCACTCTTCAAACTCCTTACCAGATTCAACTCCAGGTCACCCTATCCCTGCAAGATCAGGCAGCAACCCTATATTCCTCCTAGGTCATCTGCCTCCGCTTCCACCTCTTGTATGCCTCCTTTATATGTCTGAGTTCAGTTATGAACTCCTTGCTCATATGTGTAGGCCTTTGTTTGATTAATCTCAATTCTATCCTTTCAACTTTAGCTTATGTATGAATATTTGCTTCTTCTTCAGGTCCTCACCTAGGTCTCTTGATTACTCGAAGCCACGTTGTCTAAAACTAACCTCCAGCCCACCAGCTATATTTTTTTGATGTCACATGGATATTCACCTCCCCATCACAACAGATCTTGTTATATCATCCAATTATGGTATTTTCCTGTGTTTGCCGTCTAAGCAGAACAGATGGAAAAAAACACAAAGAAGTAGCAGTAGCTAAGTCTCCCCTCTTACCCTATTCACCCATTTAAAGCCTTGCTGCACAACATGATGTGTTTCAACACCTGCAGTGATAAATAGCAGCATGAACCAGGAACAACCACTTGGTCATGTTTATCCTCAAGTGTTCCTTGGTCGCACTGCAACCCACAATAGCATTCGTTAACAAGTGTTAGAACATAGTTACAAATTGCAGCAAACACAAATGCTCCGTCAGTGTTATTGCAGACTTCATTAATGATGATCCTTCGCATTTCAGCAACAGCCATTCAAGGATCTGAAAACATTTATATGCCTCTGTGAGCCAAGTGTCACGCTCCATGTGTGAGCCAGATGTTCACAACATCATTTTACAAATGAGGGAATGAAGTTCACAGGACTGACTCCAGACCCCTTTCCTCCCACTGAGTAATCCACTGCCCACCAAATAGTCATAGGGGAATTATCCAATTCAAGGCAAGGCAGGATACCATTATGGTCTCTTTGTTTCCTTGCATTGTCTCTATTCCCTTGCTTCTCATTTTGTATTTAGATTCTAGGCCTGGAGGGGTACCTCTGAATGTGTCCACTGCAACACAGCATGGCACAGAGATGAAACTTATCACCACACAGTATAGCCATGCAAGTGGCAATGGTACCAGAATCTGGATAACAGAGAGCTCTTGAAGGAGACCTCCAGCAGCTGCATGTGTCAAACCAGCCCCCTTACAGACAGAACAAGCCCAGTTAATTCAAAGTAAAAGAAAAAAGCCAACTAAACAAAGCCAACTAAATCCAACATCTGTCCCATTCCGGCCATCTCCCCTGCAGAGCATACCGTGCCTGCACTTGTCAGGGCTCTATCCACCTTCAAAACTTTGCACTTCCAAGAGTCAAAAGGAGGTCAAGAAAGTGATTCCCGCTTAGCAAACTGACCCTTTTAAGGTCCTCAGCTCTGCCCTCTGCCCCCAGACCTTGTTGGCTGAGAGAGACAAAAGATTACCTTGCAGCTAGAGAAACACCTATGTTTATGAAGCCAAAGAGACTGCAGCATCTATCCTACATGCCTCCTGCCAAACCGCTCTACCAGCTGGGTTTCTGCATCATGTAATTTTTTAAAGATTAAGGAAAAATCATATGCTGCTCCCTCTAGTGACAACCTGAGCACATTTAAGCAGTCTGGCCAAACCTTGCAGCACCACTGCAATAGTTGTTTTTAGGCACAACAGGCAACTTTTTTTACACAGGACCCATTCTCTGGCATCTATAGTCTTTCATTGGCATATCCGAACCTACCTTAGTTGCTCTCTCTGAGGCTTCTGCTCTGCAAGAACAGGTCTCACCAAGCTCAAGAGGCTGCTAACAGAATCTGCAGAGAGCTTCACCAGTCCTCAGTTAAAATCTAGTCTGAGCTGAGAGTGACCTCAAGGTAAAAGCACTGGGAGGCTGCGGTCACCTGAGCAGGGTCATCACGTGTGCACTCTGCAATTGGCACTCGTTGATCAAATAAAAGCAAGTTCAGGAATTAAAAGCAGCTATGCAACAGAGAACAGCCACAGCTCAAACCAGCATTCCAGCTCCCGCTTTCATTCCAGGGACAGCAGTAGGTTGTTAAATCCAGGTCTAGTCACTGTTAGCTAGAAACAAAAACAGATATTACAGCTTCAGGGATAAAAGCAAACTGAGCTGGGTAAAGGAAACAAATGAAGAGAGGTTGAAGTTAACGTAACTCTTGACTTTCTACTAATTCTAGACCATCAGGTAGCACAGATGAAGACCCAGGGCTCTAGCTGAACAAGAGTAGCATGTGTACCAAGAGACTGCATCCACCTCACTTCTGCAGACCCTGACGCAGGAAGCATAACAGCTCTTTACAAGTCCTTCACAGTTGTTTTCCAATCAAGGAGAAACATAAACAGATAACTGAAGAGGAGGGGGGGTAATTTATTTCTTGAAATTCCCCAGTGTGCTGGTTTTGGCTGGGATAGAGTTAATTTTCTTCATAATAGCTTGTATGGTGCTATGTTTTGGATTTGTGATGAAAACAGTTTTGATAACACAGGTCTGTTTTAGTTATTGCTGACCAGTATTTACACAGTGTCAAGGCATTTTCTCTTTCTCACACTGCCCCACCAGCAAACAGATTGGGGGTACACAAGAATTTGAAAGGGGACACAGCAGGGACAGCTGACCCCAACTGGCCAAAGCGATATTCCATAGCATATGACACCATGCTTGGCAATAAAAGCTGGCGGAAGAAGAAGGAAGGGGGGGGACATTTGCAGTTATGGCATTTGTTTTCTTAAGTCATCATTATGTGTGATAGAGCCCTGCTTTCCTGACAATGGCTGAACCCCTGCCTGCTGACGAGAATGAGTGAATTAATAACTTATTTTGCTTTGCTTGCATGTGCAGATTTTGCTTTAACTCTTACACTGTCTTTATCTCAATCCACAAGTGATTGCACTTTTATCCTTCTGATTCTCTTCCCCAGCCCACTGTGGGGAAGTCATCAAGAAGCTGGTGGTGCTGAGCAGCCTACCAAAGAGAAACCACAACACCCAGTTTCCTGGTTTACCTGTCTCTCCCATTGCAAGCAAATAACCTGCCGAGGTACCAAACTCCCCTGGCCCAGGAACTCAGCCACGTGTGGAGAAGCAAAGCCTGGCAGGCCCTTCCAGGGCTGGCTAGTGCATGTGTATGTACCTAACTGCCTGCACATCTCGCCAGTCCCTTTCCCCACCTCTAGGTCATGTCCTTGCAAACAGGGACCTGAAGCAGGTGTCTAACTTTCTCCTGCGTGGGAAACGGTAACACACTTGCCCTCTGTTCCCACTCACACCAGAGCCCAGGCCAGCGCTGACTTACAGAGGAGAAGACGCAGGCACTGGGGTGACAGTCATGCAGCGACTCACTGGCAAGGAGCAATGCAGGCAGGGTGCCAGCATTCCCTAGCCCGTGATCAGCTTCATGCAAGGGCATAACCCTGGACCAGTCCCTGCACATGCCTGTATGGCATAGACGCATGCTTGGACTCTATCAGAGAGGCCTGACGTGACCCCTGGGAGAGGGCACTGTCCCCTCTGTCCCATCAGCCCCATAACACAGCTGCACTCAACTTCAGTCAAACGACAAGCAGGATAAAAATGAGACTTTTCTCTTTCTTTTTTTTTTTTCCTCTCCTTCCAGTTCCAGAAAGTCTAGGAATGGCCCCAAAGCACTGACACCTTTCTGCGTTTGCAGGGAGCCTGAGAAAGCTGCTCTGAATGGGGAGAGCCACAGTAACAGGCCTTGAGCCCCTGTGTTACCCTTACCATGGCTGGTCAGGGCAAGGGAGAAGGAGGGAAGCATCACATAACTGCTGCCAGCTCTCACCCACTCAGCAGTGCTGCCTGCTTCAGTTCATGTTATATGCCTTATACCAAAGAATCCCAGACCTACAGAATGGTTGAACTCTCCCTCAGTCCCCATGGCATTGTCCTTCCCTCAAGCATCTCTCTCTGCTATGCCACCCACATGAAGGCTGCCTTATTCCCACATCCCCCAGAAAAAAGCCACCAGCCACAGTGCTGGCGGAAAGGCAGGATAATCAGAAAGGCACCAAGAGTAGCAGAAGCCTGGGCACAGAGAAGGAAAGATTTGGAGGTTTGAAGTGAGCAGGTGTGGGGGTGTGGAGGTTCCCTGAGGGACAGAGGCCACAGCAATGGGGAGCTGGCAACGGGAATCAGTGGGAAGATGCCCACAGCCCTGAGGGAAGCTATGAGGCCCGAGGGAAGGGCACTGGGACCAAAGGAAGGACATGGAGCCTGAGGGAAGCCATGGGGCCTGCGGGAAGGCAATGGAGCTTGCAGGAGGCACATGGAACCTGAGGGAAGGGCACGGAGCCCAAGGGAAGGGCATGGAGCCCGAGGGAAGGGCATGGAACCCAAGGGAAGGGCATGGAGTCTGGGGAGCCATAAGAGAAGGACAGGATGTCTGCATGCCTTGTGTTGGAATGGCGCACACACAGGGACGTAACAGCCACCACAGAACCCCACCTGGTGCCGTGGGTGACCCTGTGTGGAGAGGGTCTGTCCCGCTGAGGCCATCCCTCCTTACCGCATGGCTGGGACCCAGATATGCTGTGCACGCCCCCTCTGCAATGGCAAGGCAGGGGCTGGCAGCTCTGAGCCCAGCTCTGCTGCTGACAGGCATTCCCCTGCCTGCCACCACGGCTTCCACCGCGCAGCGGGCTGGGCCCAGTGGGGACAGAGAGCATCCACGAAGAGAGGGGAAGCTCCAGCCACTGTGGGATGTGGCTGGTGGCACTGAGACAGCAAGGCTGCCAGGGCAGGTCCCAGGGGACAGGGCATGGGGTGTGGGAGAGAGACAGGCAGAGAGCAACACCGGCACCGAGACAGGCGTGGAGAGACATCTGTCACCTGCTGCTGCTCCTAGGAATAGCAGCAGAGGATGACGGGGATGCGGAGTGTGCTTATTTAATGCCATTTAATTCTCAGTGCTACAGATATTTAAAATAATCACAGTGCCATGGCATCCCTGCGTCCACTCCAGACAGGAAATCTTCAGCAGAGCAAGCTGTGGCCAGGTGTCCTTGATTCTCATCATGGGAGCCGGAGATCAGGTCTGCTGGACTGGGTGAGAGGAGACCAAACACGGGGAATGGGCTTCTGTGCAAGACTGGCACAGAGAGAAGGGGACATGGCATGCAGTGTGCTAGCTGCTATAGTGAAAGGGCCAACGTGTGACGTGCTGAGTCCGTGCAAGGCAGAGTAGGGGAACAAGAAACAGAGTCCTAGCATACCCATGGTGCACCAGCTCCCAGCAGGACATGTGAGACTCACTGACTTCTCATGAGGAACAGTCAGCAGACACTGCACTGACTCCTAGCAGGGCAGGGCTGGAGGGCAATGCACACACTTCCAGAGAGATGCATGGGACCCATCAGCTCCCAGCAGGACATACGTGACATACTGATTCCCAGACAGACAGGGCTAACGTGTGATGCACCAGCTCCCAGCTGATGCCCTGACTGCACCAGGTGTGATGAACTGGCCCCCCCAGCAGGACACTCGTGCTGTACTGGGCGCCAGTGGGGCTGAGCCACAAAATATGCATCAGCTCCCAGTAGGACACAAGGGACAGATTCCCAGCAGGATACACGCAGTGCCAAGACTCTCAGTGGGACACACCTGACACCCTAACTCCCATCAGGACACAGTCAACACAACAACTCCTAGTAGCACAGAGACAGTGTGCAAGGTAGCAGCTACCAGCAGAACACATGCAAAACACACTGAATCCCAGCAAGGCAGAGCCGATGTGTGACACACGGACTCTCACCAGAGTGTGCGTGATGTGCTGGCTCCCATCAGGACACCTGTAATGCACCAACTCCCAGCAGGGCAAGGCCGGCCGGTGATGCACCAGCCTCCAGCAGGACAGCTGTGATGCAGTGGACTCCCAGCAGGACTCTCACAGTGCACCAACTCCCAGTGAGACACACAATGCAATGACTCCTACTGTGGCTGGGTCAGTGTATGAGGCACAGGCTTCTGGCATGATACGTGTGAGGCATTAGTTCCTAGGATGTGTGTGAGACAGCAGCTCCCAAGTGACACACCAGATCCCAGACAAAAAGGGCCGGTGTGCAACACACAGGCCCCTCCGTGCCCTGCTCCCTGTCCAGAAGAGCGGTGGGTACTGTCCTGGAAGGGGAGGGGTGCAGGGGCAGGCCAGGCTGTGTGGCTGGGGGGACAGGGACACCATAGCAGGGCTCCCAGTGCCACCTAGTGGGGGACAAGGAAGGCTCAGGGGCCACCCATCCCCGAGACCTGGGTGCTGCTGAGCGCAGCAGGCCTTCCCCAGCCACACCAGCCTCTCCCACCACCCTCCCAGACCTGCCTGGCTCCAGCAGCCACCCCAATCCCACATGCTGCCCTGCAGCAGGCCAGCATGTCCTGTCAGTTCTTCTCCCACGCTTGCTCATCCTGGGCCCTGGAGATTGTATAAAGCATCGCCATGGGAGGGACAGAGGAATTTACTCCAGGTGCTGTTTGTTAATCACATCAAGTACAGTCCTGCCGAGTCATTGGGTTTCCATCCTGCATGGGGTGAGCACAGAGAGACTTGGTCATAGATCCATAGCTTCTGCCCATGAGCTGCAGTGTCCAGAAAGCATCAGAGCCACTCTCATAAGAGGATGTTTCATGAAAGCCCCCCAAAAGTATTACATCTTCTGAAGCAAACACTGACGCTCGATGCATTTTTTATCTGCACAGCTACCTGCAAATTATCCTTCATCTGCGCACATTAACTCTGACACACACAGTCATGCATATACAGGAACACATCGCAGACACATCACCCAAAGAAAACACTGGCACAGCAAACAGTTTGTATGATTGCACAAGTTTTATTTTATAGGCTTTCTCCCCCAAAACCAGACCAGAGGTTCTGGGAGATGGAAACAGTGGATGAGGCCATAAAGGTATAGTACAGAGCTGTGTGAAAGTTTACACATGGAGAGGCTAAAAATGTGTATTAAATGCAAATTTAACATGGGGCAAGGGAGGAGGAGTGTATGGTTGGATTTGTAATCCTGGCGTATGTGAATGTGGTGTTTCCTTCCATCACTCCACCCAGCAGGCGACCTTCAATCTCTAAAGCTGTATCCACTCATCTACAGACGTTTAATTGCCTGTCATTTTCTTCCATTCTATCTGCATCCTCAGTCTCTTCTTCCTTCCTCACACGTCCTCATCCTGAAAACAATCCCTAGGATGTTAAAGAGAAAACCATGACACCTTGTGGAACAGATGGAGCATCCTCCAGATAAAGGCACCCTCATGAATACTGGTGTGTCATCCAGCAGGTCTTCCCAGTGTAGTACAGCCCAGACAGTGAAAACAGACCAAGTAAGGCCCTGAAAACTATCAGTTTCCAGTAGAAGACCCAGGTTCACCTATTGATCAAACACAGCCCCTCTTTGCTCAGAGGATGGGCTACCAGATTTTTGTTGGCCTTAATCATGATTAAGCTGAGTGTCTATCCAGGGAGTTTTTTCAGGGAACTCAAATCCCTGCAAAAATTAAATCAGCTGCAAAGTGCTCTATTATCCTCATCATTCACCCCAAAATCAAGGTAAAGGGTGAGGCTAGAAAATCAGGCCCATCATGCTGATGATCTGAGCTAGGCTGGATCCCAAACACTTCTGCAGTAATACAGGAGATAAGTCTAGAAATGGGGAGAAAGGAAATACATTCAAAAATAGATGGCCACAGAGTTCAAGGCAACAACTGGGAAGGAGCTAACAAAAAGTCCTGTCATTAAGAAGGCTATCAGTACAATCCGAGGGCTGAGGCAAGATAACAGGTTGGGCACATTTCTCCAAACACGAACCCAGTACAAGGCCAAGACACCAGATGAGCAGCTCAGGTGTGTCCAGAAAGGCAAATGAAATCCCCACGGGGTCACACTCTCCCGAGCCCCTGCTCCCTAGGACAGCCCCTTCTCACCTACAGCAAAAACCCTGCAGGATCCCAGTGAAACACCAGCTGGTCTCCAAGCGCTTAAACTGAAGGCTCTCCTCTTCCCATGAACTCACCTCCTCTGCTCTCACACGTCCCAGCTGCCAGTCTACTGCCTATTTTAAAAACAGCAGAATTTGGGATCGGAGTAGTCAAGTGAGTTGTGGTTGTGCAAGAGGCTTCCTCACGACTAGCGTCCTCCAAGAGCTGCCCTCTCCTCCCAGAGCACCATGGTCTGAAAGAAAGGAAAGAGATGGGGGAAAACATCAGTCTCAAAGCTGAACTCTTCCAGCTGCTTAGGACCAGATCATTATTTTAAGAGCACTTACATGAGAGACAGAATAGCTTGGTAACTGCTAAGGAGAGACTTGGCTAGGTCCCCTCCAGGTCACCGAGAACACACAGGGTAGCAGAAGCAGCTCCAGGCTCTTGGCTCTGTCAAAATTTGGTGGCAAAACTGAAAAATGTGGTAGAAGACATTTTCATTTTGCAAATTTTGCCAACCTGTCAGGACACGCTGGTGGTGATGAGCTGCAGAGAGATTTGGGCAGGCAGTGGGGGGAGTTAGGTTTGGTGCAGGTGGGGATGATCAGTACATTGTGGGACAGGAAGGAGGAGACTGGGAAAGACATGAACATAGCAGGGCTGTTACTAGGAGAGGGAACAAGACCATAGAAATGTGTGTTTGGGGGTGGGATAGTCAGACCCATCAGATTCTGAACAGCCCAAATGATCACAGCAATCAAGGCCCTGCTGGTACATGGCCTGTCCCCAAGGCAGAGAGAATGATGAGAAATACAACATGAAGCCAGAGTGGCTTTACACTACCTCCAGGCCAGGTAGACCAACTGGCCTTCAGTGCTGCACACTCAGGCAAGCCCTGCTTCCCTCAGCAAAAAGCCCAGAGGGCTGGTTCCACCATGCTTGAATGTGACAGCTGGCATCTGCATAGGAAAGCATCCCTCAGTATGACATGTCATCACCTAAATCCAAAGAAAGGTATTAACATCTGCCATCTGGCTCTAGAGGCTTTAAGCGTCTTGGGGAATAAAACAGGTAGCCCTAACATGATTCGATAAGAGAAGGAGCTTCCCCTCTGCCAGACAGTGGCTGTAGATCCTAGGACTTACATCAAAATAAGTTTTGGGTCTCAAACTAGACCCCTCCATGAAAACCGAGGCCTCCTGTACTTGTCCAAGCAGTCCAGGGCAACGCTCATCAGGGAGGCAAGAGGAATAGCTGGGATGGACAGGAAGGAGGGCTCAAACAAACATCTTGGGAGGGTACCAAGGCATTGCTAAGCTCCCTCTGGGTATGCCTGCAGTGCCCAACATCTTTGCTCCTTGTCTTGCTCCCAGGTCCCAGTCTCTGACTGTCCATCCTCACTGCAGGTACAGTTTTTTTGCACAGGGGCTGTAGTTTGGAGGAGATTAATTCAGCCTCTCCAAGATGACAGATGCTTGGGCTGTCATACCTCTTTGAAATCACAGGTATCTGGGACTGCTGAAACCACAGAAATTACTGCTCGTGTCTCAGAGTCAGTGAGCACTACGAGGGACCCAGAAGAGACCTGGGGCAAAGATTACACAGTGTGGAAGTGGTCATCCCCAAGCACTGTGGACTTAAGCCACTCTTTATCATGTGGCGTGGGAGTCAGGGACTGCTCACAGAACAGACTCCCTTGGTAGTAGATGCTGAATCTCTGTTTCCACCACTGGAGGAATCTCCGGCACCTGTACCTGGCCCACAGGACAAGTTGTATTGGGTCAGAGCAACAGTCTGCCAAAACTAGTGCTCTTTCCTGGCAGTGGCAGGCAACTCGGTAAAGGCTACAAGAAGTGAGGTGAGTATAGAGTGATCCCACCCCTGACAGTGCCTTCCCTGCTGCCTATAAACTGCTCCTTAGCCCACCTAAGCTAGAGAATGCAGTTGCCCTGCAATATCTAACAGCGCTGCTCAAGAGGTTACAACACATTCTGACTCCTGCCTTTCAACAGGGAGCGAGCAAACCCTCTGTAAAGGCCTCCTTGAAAGCTTTTCAAAGACAAGTTGCATATAAATATCTCCAAGTTTGATGTTACTTTTAACCAGCATGCTGAAACAAGCAGTGCGCCAGGCTGTCCCACCGTTCTCTGTGCGGTACAGGGAACCTGCAGACAAAGAGTAACCACCTCCAGATGGGCAGCAGAGTAGCAAAACCTGAGGCTGATGTCCTCCAAACCAACATGTCGCAAACTCATCACATCTCCAGGGGATCCCAGCAGACAACCCTTAATTTATGTCTTCTACATAGTGACCACCAGCCAAAAAGGAGAAATGCTGGACTTTACTTCAATACCTCTCTGCTCCACAAATCACCTATGTTGGTCTGTATATCAGCACAAACACACTACCTAAGACAACTTGCAGTTGACAATATTTTACTCTTGCCTGTTGAATACTGAGGACCTGCTACCAAGGTAGGCCCTGGCTCACTGCTTTGTATGAAAGCAAAGAAACGTGAAGAAAACACCAGCTCAGCTTGAACTGTATTTTTTTCTGAGCATCAGTCACTCCCTATAATTAATTAGATCCCTAAAGTACACAAGAAACTAAGAAAAACAACAGCCATAAGCTAAGATGACTGCGCTCTAGCAAAAAAGCTTTTATCTCTATGCAATGAATAAATAACTCTGACGTAACTACACACAGCAATTTTTCATCAGATGTCTGAGTATCAAAATCCCTTTTCAGACCTACTCTGAAACAGCTTTCAGCAAATGTGCTGATGGAAAACCACTAGCCAGGTTCACAAATGTGTCTAAAATCTAGCACATAAATCCAGGAGCAACTGTTCCAAGGACCTACCACACCACCTCCTCTTTCTATACAAATGCCACTTTGCAAGACTCAGCATCTCTCTGTGCACTCCATGGATGTTTTAGCCCACAGCCCCACCATGGAAAGCACAAATAGTGCTTTTTCAAGGACAGACAAGAGGTCAGAAGCTGAGTGGTTATTCCCAAAATCCCTCAGACATCTTGAGATTGAAAAAAAAAAAACCCAAAGCCCTCAAATGCAGCTTTTCCAGGTGCATGGCCAACAGACTCAGTCTGTACCCAAACCAGCACCAGCAGCTGATGAATGCTATTCATCTCCAGATTCCTACTCAACTGGAGGCAGAACCCAGTGATTTCGTGTGCTACCAGCCAGCCTCTGACTGCAGGGCAATGCAAACAATTAAACAGGCTATTTCTGCACTAACAATCGGCCCTTTTCGGGAAAGGCTCTTTCATATCGGGCAGCCCATATTGCCACCGCTTAATCAGGCTGAGATTTAAAGAAGCCTGCTGTGAGATGACACAGATTGCTTCCTCCCTCGGGAGCTGGCGAACACCATGGTCAGTGTGTAACTGGCAACCCCTGCAAAAAGAGTCCCCGTTATGTACAACAGCTGAGCCCTCTTCTTTCTCTGATGGCGCTTGGCCTCCGCAGACCTGGACTAGGACCAAGGGGCTCCATGTGCTCAGTCATTCCACATGTTGACCCCTCTCTTTATTCCTCAAAATTCTTCACTGGCCACAGCACAGTGGTGGGAAAGCAGGCAATGACAGAGGGAAGGTGTAGCTGTTCACACGTCTCTTCTGCCTCCTATGTCAACCCTGTAGACACAGCCTTGTCTGGGTGTAGATGAAACCATCTGCTTGGTGTCTGGCAACTCCAGACAGGCAAAGGGCAGGGAAGGCTGTCTTGTCCAGTCACCTGTCACCCCGGCAATTCCTGACTGTGCTGAGCAGCCAGAGCAGGGGAACGATGGCCAAGAGGCACTGACAGCAAGGAGGGGAAAGGAGGATGGAGCCCATTCCCTGGGACAGGTCTGGAACAGGGCACAAGGATCAGACCAAACAGCTGAGACCTTTTGATCCCCCTCCTCCAAGGCCTCTGTGAAAGACTCAGCAGATGCCCTACAAGAGGCAGTGGTGAGGGATTGTGCCTCCGAAGTGTCCAAGTCTGATAGGGCCCTAGATTTACCTCCTTGTCAGGGTGCTGGAGCTAAGCAGTCTGCCTTTTCACATGGACTTCACAGAAGTTCAGCAACCTTATTCCAGCTTGGATGTTAAAGTTGCTGTTGAGATGGAGAAATTAGGCATGCAGGACACTCAGCCACACATATCTCCAAACCCATTTCCATTCTAGCAGATGAGATAGGGTGACCCGGGCAACAGCCTCATCAGTACCATCACCACCCCACACCTCAAGACTCTTCCAGCCTGCCTGGCAGCTTCTACCTTTGGGTCCCTATACCAAAGCTCAGCTTGTGTCTGGAAGATGCTTCACCTAGATCAGAACCTGATATTACTCCATAACCAAAGTCTCCCCTGATTTAACAGACCAAACCCTCAGGCTGTACAAATGACTTTGCACAAACACTACAACTATGGCTACCAGTGTGAACGTCTTCATCAACCCCTGCCCCAGTCCAGGACCTGCTCCAGATTCTCCTCAGTTACATTTGATGCTGCACCTTGCATCAGGCAACTACGAGTGGGAGGTTGGGCTGGAGCTCTCCAGATCCCCTTCCACACCTATTTTTCAGATTATTTACCCCCCTTAAAATGAATTTAGGGAGCAGTCTCTCACCTGCTGGGAGATTTTGAATGCCATTGAAAATCTCTCAGCATCTCTCACAGCACTGCTTCCAAGTAGGTATGAAGCAGTCCCTTGTAAGAGGTGCTGTCTTTTCAGGTCCCTCCAGCCCTGCATGTCCCCGTGCCAGGGCACAGCTCATCACTTCTCTCGGTTAGTCATTCTGAATCCTCCATGATCTCTTGTGATTCCCAGCACTGGTGCTCATGTAAGAGGATACAGCTAGCTTTTAGTAGGGTTCCTCATCTTGTATCAGCTTAAAGCATAAGGGGTCTCCATGCACCTGGGTGAATGTGGGGATCAAGAGGGCTACAGAACTGGTCTGCTGTGGCAGAGCCTTTGCAAACCACCAGGCCTGTGTCCAGACCCACTGCTGTTACAATTTATGTGAGCACTGTCTTTTATCGAGCCACTCCTTAGCATCCCTGCATAGGATATCTCTGCAGCCTGGAGATCAAGACAAGCAAAGACCGCTTTGTATTGCAGGTGTGCAAGAAGTCAACTGGAAGTTGCATCAAGCTCTTGACAATGCTGCACAGTGATAGCTGCCTGTCACTGGCTTCCCCACCCCTGGAAAACAATCCCACGGGAAATTCTTTGAAATCACACAAGGAGCAGAAAAGCGTAGTTTTAGAAGGGAAAGTGTCAGCAGTTTTCCCTGGACACATTGCTTATGATTATTAAGATATATATATTTACGGAATCTGCACATGGGTGTCTACACAGGCATAAGCACAAAGAAGACAGCTGTGTGTTTGTCATTTTCTGTGACAAACCGAAAAAAAAAGCACTGGTATATTGGTGTCATCTCTGTCAAAGTAGAGCTGGGCTAAAAGTGATGGAATGGACAGTACTGTGCACAAATACACCACCCAAATTGCAGAAGAGCTGTATTTGTAAAACTTAAACAATCCTTTAATAATCAAAGGAGTTAGGGATGTATATTTTTACCACAACTGAAAAGTATCCTGGTTGTTTCAGCTTGCAGAATAAGAACAGGACATGTAGAAAGCCCCAGACTTGTTCCCAGGCTGCTCCTGTACCCCAGACTGGTTTCCTAGATCAGGAGATCCCACACTGGCACGCCTGGCCAGGCTCTGCAGGAGTGAGACAGCTCTGACAGGGAGAGCTGGCTACACTGCAACCAGCAGCCAGCAGGAATCTAATAGCACAGCACCAAAACTGACAGCTTCTTTCACCTCCTCCGAACTGGGGAGATGAGGGAGTACCACAGGGTGGAATAAAAACAAGGACAAGTGCACTTGATTTCTAAATGTCCCCTGGCTTCACTTCATCAGCGTGCTATTAGAAACAAATGCAAGGGAACGCGTTATTATTTCCAGGTACGATTTTAATCTGAGAGTCCCTTTCAACACAAAGTGATAGTTGTGTTACAGCTGAATATCTCATCTCAGACAGATTTCTCCACAACACTGTGGCAAGAACAAGCTTCACCCTAAGCAAGTTAGAGTTGATATGGACCATTTCAGACAACCATCATGGCCCACCATTAGTAACAGGTGCTGCCTATTAACCTTAATTAAGACAAAGGTGATACTAATTGCTTAATCAGTCCTTAATTAGGATCTGAAAAATATTTAGGCATAGAAAAAAAAGCCATTCAGGCCAGCTTGAGATACCAGCCTTTACCCTCTCTACCTTGGTTTCCCCTCCCTGTTTTTTCAAGCCCATGGGGAAAAACTACATCAGGCTCAGACCAGCAACTGTAGAGGAGCTGACAGACCTCGTCATTTCCTCCCCAGCCGAGCTGGCACCACGTCAGAGCTGGCACCAGGTCTCTCCTGTCCTACTTTCCCGCAACTGGATGTCACTACATGGGAGCAAGGGCCTTGGAGACTCTGGGACTAACACGCACAGTTTTCTAGGACAGCATGTTCTAGTTGTGAGCTCCAAAGAGCATGCTGAATGCAACGGAGAGCCAGCTCCTGATCGGGGGCAGTTCGTAGCACTGCCAGAGTCAGCTTTAGGCCCCTGGTCTGTCCAGCACCCAGTGGGACAGGAGAGCCAAGTTTTCCTACCGTCCTGCAGTACTGCAAACCACATGTGCTACAAACACACAAGAGAGCTAGCATGTAAGAGAAACAAGAACTGCCTGTTTGAGCAGCCCAACTCCTGCCTCAGTTTGTTTTATCTCCAGCAAATAAAGCATTAAAAAATCAAGTAGATCCAATAAAATGCAGGTCAGTCCATCCCTCACCCTATCCTCCAACAGCAGGAAAACAACAGCCGGCTAGAGCTGGCAGTTAAATGGGTATCTGAATGCATGTCTCAGCCTAAAAACCTTACTCAGTGGAATGATGCCTCAGTATCTGACAAGGCCACTGTCAAATTGTTCTGTCACCTTGGAGCTTTGTCAGAGGCTCTCTGTGCTGGACACTAGTCTTTGGTGTAGCCTGCGTGAGGAAACAAAGGCCTCTTGGCACTGGGCTCAGCCAAAGATGCCCAGAAGCACATTAGGACTGCACTGGCTTCATCCTTCCCTCCAAGGGAGCCTTTGCTTCATGACCTTGAGGTGAGCCACTCAGACTCAAACTGCCTGCCTGACCCTTCTGTGGAATCAGGTGAAATCATTATCATAAATTAAATAATCAGAGGATTTGCATGTCTTTTCCCCACCACACCTCCACCATCTCTCCTACACCCCTCTCTCCTGCTTCCTCACACATGCTGCCCCTGTCCTCTTCCCCTCTGTCTTGTGATCTCCTCCCAAAGACACTGCCTGAAAAGCAGCAGGAAGCAGAGCAGAGACATTTCCAATTCTAAGAGCAGAGCACAGAACCACCTCTAGGCAGAGCTCTGGCAAGCACCTCGCTTGTGCTTTCACTGCAGAGCATCCTGGAGACAGCAGCAATGAGAGGTTTTTCCACCTGATGGCAGGTTTCTAGCCTTCCCCACTCTATCCTTATTGTGCATGAGGGAAACTATGCCAGTGCACCAGTGCTCAACATCTGGGACATGGGACAGCCACCCCATGACTTCTGCCTCTACATTACACAACTGGGTGCAAGCCCCAGGTACATCCCAGCTGCATCCCAAACTCTTGCCTGCCAAGACCAACAAGCCCTGTAATTTCTGAGTGGGCAGGTCCTGCCAGACACCAGAGGGAGCTCTGAAACACCTCACTGACAGGCTGGGAGTTCGTTACCCTGGAAGGTGAAAGTGGTCCCTGCAGCAGGCTGAGGGCAGCTGGAGAAGCTGTCAGCCTCCCATCCACCCGCCAGGTCCTTGGCTCCTTCAGAAAAGCCTGCCCGTGTTTTGCCAGACACTGCCATGTCCTGGCATCCTCAGAGCTGTGAAGCAAAACTGCTCCAACAATTCACCCCAGCTGCTGGTGCAGAGACACAGCTGGCAATGACAGCCAAGGACCTGCTCAGGCCAGCAGGATGTTCTCCGTACCCATTAGCAACCAGAGCAGTCAGGATCAGCACCATCTCTGCCCATCAACCTTGGCCTCCTGTCCAGGCAAGTCAAGAGGAACAGATGATGTCTGTGAGACCACAGAGATTCCTAGCATGGTGGGTTACAGCCTGTTCATCTTGCATTGCTGCCTCATCACACTCAGCCAGCACTGAGGAGCCAGCTGGCCAGCAATGATGCTGCACAACAAAGCCTTGGGACAACAGACTGAGCTACTGATGGCGGATGCTGGTGCCCAAAGCAACCATATCATGGTTTAACAACTGGAAGCAAGCTTTAAGTGGAAGAAACCTTGGGTGAGACATGCAAACAGGGAAAAATTGGGGGTTTTCCTTTTTGCTAACCCAAAATAGTGCAGAACTGAGAGCTAGACACTCTCAAGCTGGGGGGGGGGTGGGGTGGGGTGTTGGATTTCAAGCACACAGAAAAGATACTAAATAAATGCCGGGACATTTTCACTCATCTCCTAATGGGATGAGCTTTGCTCATTCATATTCTTGGGCTTGTCTCAGTCACTATAAAGCTTCTACAAGGAAACCAAGATTCACGTGCAGTCCCACAACACTGGGAACTCGAGCTTTAAGAGAAACCCTTGTGAGCGGCCCCATCACCATCACATCAACTCCCCAGGTGCCTGCCCAGGCAGCAAGCCCCTCTGTACAGCCTAGCGTCCCTGACCCGGACCAGGCCAGACATGTTTACTGTGATTTCCTCCACCATCATAAATCCTTTCCAATTCTCTCTCAACCATTCGTTGCCTCCATCAAAGTGCAAGTCCAGTCCACTGCTTTGCCCAGTGGGGATTAGCACAGCCCACTGCAGCAAGGACCGCAGGCAGAGTGAAGGCAGAGCAGGACTGGCCCTGCCTGTGGACAGGCCTCTACCTGCATCCCTGCGCCCCTGCCCTGATTTCATGGCTAATCCAAACCTGTCACAAGCTGGGAGTGAGGCCACTACAGCAGCTGCCATGACATCAGCCTCCTCTGCTCTCTCACAACCATATCAGTTCTTTTCCCGTCCCCTTGCTCCTCTCCCACCCCATCCCAGCCACCACGCTCCCCTGCTTTGGGAGCCAAAATTACTTCCCTTGACATCTTCCAGACCCACACGGCAGCACCCACTTGCTCCCATTCCCCCACTGCATCTTGTCCAGGAGGCTGAAAGCAACCCAACAATCTCGGGGATTTCACACACTGGCTCCAGCCTGCAATGCAGCAGCTGCACACAGGTCTGGTGGGTCATCCCTTCCACCAGGGAAAGGAGCAAGCAGAAGGAGAGGCTGCTCCACCAAGAAGGCCCGATATTGTTTATACAGGAGGTGATGGGCAATGGCTCCAGCTCCCTGTGCTCCAACCATTCAAAGTAACCTTTTCCTTACAAAGTAAACCACAAACCCTTCATCTATCTCCAAATCACTGCCTCCTCCAGACTGCGGCTGTAGCCTCCTCCTTCACTATCTCTGGCAGCACCATGGGAGCACACATTCTCCAATGAGAAGGGGAACAGCACCAAAGAACAGCCTTAAATGCACAGTGGTACTTGCAGTCACCCATTGCAGTCCTATGACTCCAGGAGTTGGAGTTTCACAGACACAGCCCAGGTTTTGGCGACAGCACAATCAGTTTGATGAGAACAGATAAGATGCCAGGCTAGCTCCCTTTCTCACTTGCTAGTGCAGGGAGGTTTGGCACCTCAGGCTGGAACCTGGATGGCTGAGGCCAGGATAAGCCTGAGCTATGTGGAAAGCCTCAGGTTCTGTGATGGGCAAGCAGAGCATCACACTGGGCTGGAGCCTGGAACGCCCAACTGCACCAGCGAGGTCACCAGGGATATTTGGAGGAAGGCATATCAGGAGTGCTTCAGCATCAGGAGTGTATTAGTCCTGACGAGGAGACTGCTGTGCATCGGGGAGTTAGCGATGCATCTACAACCTGACTACACCCGTGCCTGTGCTAGGCTGGGCTGTGCTGGACGTACTCTTCAGGCTGGGCTGTGGAGCACAAATCCCGTGGCCACAGGACAAACACGGCCAGCTCATTGCAACAGAGGAGCCAGGGGGAAGCTCCCACTCGGTCCCAGCGATCACGCCACCCGCGCGGCCTTGCCTTTATCCAGCAGTGCAGCAAGGAGTTCTCGTGAGAGCAGCCTTTACGAATAGAGTTGTTTTCTTGCAAGGAAATTATATAATGGCTCGAGTGACCAAAACTGAGAGCTTCTCCCCAGTGACGGGTTCTCCTCTGAGCCGTGGGAGAAATCTATCCAGGGTCTGTCTGATGATGCACAAGGATCTGAAGCGACGTAAGATTTACTCACTCTGTATACTCCTTAGTCTGTTCTATTAAAACTATTTTATTGAGACAGTTGTTGGGATTTTCCTGTTGAGAACTGACTCGCTCTCACCTCACTCCCGCATGGTGCAGAACAGAGGCAGAGGAGCCACAGCTTCCCCAGCGAGCACAGGCACCGTGCGAAATAAGGGCTCAGAGTACACGGGGCAACTGGACAGAGGCACCTGAAGTACAAAGGGGCAGGGAGGTGAGTGGCTGAGAGAACAAAAAACAAAGGGAGGAAGTCCCTGGTGGGGCTGAGCCAAATCTATGCAGCTCTGCCTTTGGCAGCCGGGACTCAGCACTGCATGCAAAATGCTCATTCCTGTGTATTGCTCTCCCTTGGCATGGTTTGTCCACTTCAGACACAGGCACAAACCCGACTGCAAGTCCCAGCCAAGATGTCCTGGCCCATGCCTGGACCACTCTTTACTCATTGGCCAGCCCCTGTGCTTAGCAACGACCAATCCCAAGCGGCTATTGGGTAGGAAGATGCTGGGATTTCTTTCCTCTCCGCCCCCAGCCTCCAGCACGGATCATTTCTGTCTCCAAAGGAAGCCTCTGGCACAAACACACAAACATACACACACTTCCCCAGGGTCCCTGCCCCAAGAAACAGGCATCCCAGAGCCAACCCCACACCATCTGATGCTGCAGCTTCCACTGCAGCATGATGTGTTCACAAGGCAGGTCCCAGATGAGAACACAGATGTGGAGGATCAGGGAGGAGAGGAACAGCTACATCCACCTACAGCTCTGCAACAAAGCCTCAAGGTTGTTACATCTTGCCCACAGGCTGCAGCTGGGACTTTACCACCCTGTGTTGTGAATCAGGGATACCCGCTGGTAACACTATCCAGGGCTTTCCCTACTGCAACAAATACAGCCCCAGTGAGCTCTAGAATGAGCCCCCACTCCCCTGCACCAAGAACATGTGAAAATGTGAAAACAAAGCGACTGCAAACCATTGTCCACAAAAAACAAAAACAAAAACAAAACAAAACAACAACAAACAAACAAACAAACAAAAAACAACAAACAAACAAAAAAAACAACACCAATTGAGCCTTTCTTTGTCACTTTCGGATGGAAACTGCAGAGGAAAGAAGCAGGATCCGGTGGAAATCCATAGCAAGGAACCTGGGGAAAGAAATTACCTCAGACTTTCCCCAGTTCATGAGGCCAGTGCTGTACCATGAGTCCTGACTGTAACTAGGACACCTGAACCTCCCCAGAAAGATCCACCTGAGGCCTAAATGACTTTAAAATTCTGATTGCTGCCTGACAGGGGTTAATATGTTGAATGTGCAGGAGCTGACCTTGTGTACAAGGTTAGGCAAGCCAGCAGGAGAGACAGGGATGAACTGCTGTTCTTCTAAACCTTGGTCAACATCCCATCTCTTTTCAACTCTTGAAAGAGTTGAAATTGGTGGAAACCTAGTAAGGACCCTGCCAGGAGGTGGGAAGCAGGGCCTGAGCCATGGGATTTGTAGCCCGGTCACCAGGACACCTTCCTTCCCTTTCCAGTGGCATGCACCCTGTGACCCCAGCTCCAAGGGAAGGGACAGGGCAGGAGTGGGACATGCTGGCAGACTGCCAGTGGCTTTGATTCCCAGCACAGCACCACCCTGGAAAGGTCCCTCGAAAGCTGCTTCTTCACAAGTACAGAGCATCTCTCAACAAGCATCCAATGTATTTCAGATTTCATCTCACAGAAGACAGTTAATATGGAGAGGAGCTCAGAAAGCAGCTGGACACAGGAGCGAGTACATCCCTCTTGGCCTGCCAGTCTGGCACACAGGCACAAAATGGCTCCAGCACGGTCATGCAAAGGACAAGAGCTGGGGTTTGTCCCACTGCTGGGCTCCAGAGCCAGACCCCTGTGTATGCATGGTAGCCATCACTGCAAAGCACTAGCATGAGGAAACCACCAGGTAACAGTGCTGCTGCTGAGCAGCTTGCCTGGTGGGGCATGGGAATAAGTCAGCTCTAGCCTCAACCCTCAAAGCCATCCTACGCATGGTGAATTCAGGCTTGGGGACCTTCCATCCTGTTACACTCACAGAGCCCCACAGCATCGCACTGGGTGGGAAGCATGCTGCCACAAAACCCTATGACAGGATACTGGGATCTGCCCTCCCAGCCAGACCCTCCTTTGGGTGACAGCACCAACCCATGGAGCAAAGCCTAAGGTCAGAGCTCAAAGATCTCACACTCTCCCTGGCTTGGACACCACAGCCAGGTTTCCCCTGCCAGCTCTCACAGGCTCGTACACTACTGGAAGGACATGGCCACTCAGATACAGCCCTCAACACACCTCAAATCTGGGGTGAGGGTTCCCTGGGGTGAACCAGAGTGTGGGGAAACATCTTGGGGTGACTGGCAGTGGGCCAGCAAGAAAGAGATAGAACAGAGGACCTCAGACCAGCCTTGCCTTTCAGCAGACTGTCAAAGAGGAGGGTGTTTTGCAGTGGTCAGACCTAAATTGATGCTTTGATTGCCTTTTCTCACCATGCCAGCATGGAACTGGGGATCTCACTGGGGCATCTGCTGTAATGAGTTCAGTTCTGGCAGTTAAAGTTAGAGCTCACCTCAGCCATCTGTTCAATGCTTCTTTAATTTAGTCAGACAACTCATGGTAACTTTTAAGGACCTTGTGCCTGCGCACGTTGCTACTCTCAGATCTTAGCAGCCACGACCGCTCCACTGACAGGCGTCCCAGGCTCCCCAAAGCGTCTGTCGTCTTATTAGCAGAGCCTCCACTTGGGATTTATTTTCCATCCAGAATTTAAGCTGAATTTATGTATTAACTAAAGACTATTAGTGCCAAAAATAAGTGGAATGCCACTTGCTCAGCAACACAGGCCTTACGAGAGACCACGTGGCACAGCCAACCCACCCAATCGCAACCCCAGAGAGGCTTTTTATAGACACCCACGTCTGATGGAGTGCAAGTGATGCTTGGCTTGCTGCAAGCTTTGCTCTGCAAGCATCTGATTGCAGGGGGAGGGGAGGGAAATATCCCCGCATCCACAGGCAGGAGGCACAGTTCCCTCCTCTCTGCTGACTGGGTAAGCAGCTAGGTGGAACTAGAAATAGTTTAGGAACAGGTAGTGGCAGAGCTGCCTCATTTCCCTGCCATAAACACCCGCACATGCAGCATGCAGCTTCTGACACACAGCATGCATGCTGCTGAGTGTCTCAGTGCAGTATCTCAACATCAAGGGTCCTCCACTTCCCTCTCAGCAAGACTACTCTAGGGAGAAAAAAGGTCACCCAACAGCTCTAGCAGATAGCGGTTTCTCTGTTTCCCAGGTTGTCTCCAGCGTATTTTTCCTTTGAGTACATCCCCCCACCCCAGCATCGAGCTAGCTCATCTACTGGGAAAGTTCTGAAGGCTTCTCCAAGGATCCTGACTAATCTCCACTGGGGTGAGAAGCCACAGCAGCTGCCACAGCGCTGCTGCTACCAGCAGCCCCAGGAAGATCACACTGCACAACCCAAGACACAGAAGGGCCAGTGGGAGGTAGAGGGCAGCCCTCATACCAAGACAACCACAGGTGCCTGCTCGGCATGGCCTCTTCCCTTCCACTGCTCCCTGTCCTACCTCCCTCTGAACCAACCATCTTGCACCCTTTGCCAAGCCAGACTCAGCTGCTGAGCGCGAGACTGGCGAGGGCCAGCACAGGTTTGCTGGGCTGGTAGCTCTTTGCAGCACACCCGGTATGCTGGGCTGGAAAGGGACTGCTTTGGCCATAATGCACCGTGGGGCAGTGCACAGACAACTCACGACTTGGGCCAAAGGAGCACCTGGGAAAACAGATCACAGGCTTGCAGCAGAGGTCAGCAGGGCTGGGGCAGGCACGCCTTGTCTGCACAAGCCTCTTTGGTCCAGCAGCTGCTTGCAGAGCTCCAAACAGCAGCCCTAGGCCATCAGCTGGACCAGGAGCCCCAGGCAGGCTGCTGGATATCACCCTCCTGCTTTCCCCAGGACGTGGTGCTCTGGCGGAAGCATCACTGTGCTCACAGTCCCACCACAAGTAGGATGCTTGCTCCCCAAGCCGCAAGGCAGAAAGGCAGAAAGTCTACCCAGAAGCCTTTCCAACAGCTGTTCTCTGATGCCTCAGTCCTGTCATTTCTGGGTCACTGATCTTTGTGGGAAGATAGAGCAGGGAGAGCGGGTGATGGCATCTGAGAAGCAGGGAATGGGCAGGTCTGCAAACAACAAGCCCAGCACCGGGCCTCACTTTGCAAAGAGTTTGTGAGATACGATCCAGTCTGGCAAAGATGGCAAAGAGCGGCTCTTCATGCTATCCCAGTCCCAGCTCCCTCTTTGCCCAAGAGAGAACTTGGACAGAGCCGATCCCACTGCTGCTGCAGCCCCAGCTTCCCCAGGTATGGCGCCCAGCTGGTCCTGACCTCCAGCCCTGCTCTCCGCAGCCTGGCCCCTCTGCTGCATGTTCACCTGAGAAAGACTTACAACAAAAGCATAGTTCATCCTAGGAGCATGTGAGGTGGGCTACAAATAGCCACTCTGAGAAGCAAGCCAAGACCACTCAGGCCATGTGAAAGAGATTGCTGCAGGCAGAGGGGGCTGGGCAGGAAGAATGGGTCTTGGGGTAGAGCAGTGTCCCCCTGGGACATGTGCTGTCAGATTTCAGATAAAGCCCAGGGATTTTGGTTCTCATCCCTCCCAGGACAGTGGTGAGCTTAGGCTGCCCTGGGAGGGTGTTGGGCATGGCAGGAGGACAGTCTTCAAGGGCGTGCACAGGGCTTTTAGACTCCTACCTGCCCTAAGTGCCTTTGGGCAAGGACAGGCAGGGCCTTACAGAGCACTGGATGAGACCTACAGGGAGAGAGAGAAGAGAGAGCAAGCTGTAAGCATATTCTGGACCTGATCCAGAACATCCTGGGTGATGGAAGCCCCGAGGAGTCAGTGGCATGGCTGCACAAGAGCTCTTGCATGTGCCCTTGTGCATCATTTTGACAACAGTGGAGAGACCTCTGTCCCGTGAAGCTGAACAGGGGAGATGCTACTCCTCCACAGCCCTCACTCTGAGAGGATGGGGAACGTGGACAGCGTCCAAGCCCGGAAGAGCATGGTGTGTGGGCCTCAGCTGCCTCTTTAGCCAAGGGTCTGTGGCACAGTGTTACACAGACACTAATTCATAGCCCAACACCACCTGGACAAACCTGGGGGGATACACATATCCACCAAGTCTCCAGCTGACTGCAGGTCTTTGGTTACAGTCAAGTGAGAACCACACAGGCAAGATGTCCTGGGGAGCATTCCACACAGTCACAGAGAGGGTGAGGTTGGAGGGACATCCAGAGGTCATCTTGTCCAACACCCCTGCTCACTCAGGGCCACCCAAAGTGGCTGACAGAGACCATGTCACCAGCTCTTGAATGGAGATTCCACAAACTCCCTGGGCAATCTGTGCCAGCACTCAGTCACCCTCACAGTGAAAAGTGTTTCCTGATGTTCAGAGAGAACCTTCTGTGTTCCCGTTTGTGAACATGGCCTCCTGTCCCGTCACTGGGCACCACTGAAAAGAGATGGGCTGCATTTCCTTGTACCCTCCCTTCAGGTATTTATATACAATGCTAAGGTCTCCCTGAGCCTTCTTTCCTCCTGGCTGAACAGTCCCAGCTCTCTCAGCCCTTCCTCATGAGAGATGCTCCAGTCCCTTCATCATCCTGGTGGTCCTTTGTTGGACTCTCTCCAGTATGTCCATGTCTCTCTTGTACTGGGAAGTTCAGCACTGGACACAGTACTCTGGAGTGGCCTCACCAGTGCTGAGCAGAGGGGAAGGATCACATCCCTTGACCTGCCAGCCGGGTCCGTTACCTAAAGGAGACCAGGATACCACTGGCCTTCTCTGCCGCAGGGGCACAGTGCTGGCTCATGGTGAACTTGGTGTCCGTGAGGACCACCTAGGGCTTTTTCTGCCAAGCTGCTCTCCCTCTGGGTGGTCCCAGCATGTACTGGTGCCTGGGGTTGCTCCTCCCCAAGTGCAGGACTTTGCTCTTTTCCTTGCTGAACTTCAGGAGGTTCCTGTTAGCCCATTTCTCCACCCTGACAAGGTCCCTCTGGATGGCAGCATGACCCTCTGGCATATCAACCACTCCTCCCAGTTTGCTGCCAGCTGCAAACACTGAGGGTACACTCTGCCCCATCCTCCAGATCATTAATGAAGTTGTTAAACAGGACTGGACCCAGGACTGACTCCTGCAATACACCGCTAGTCGCTGCCCTCCAACTAGACTGTGTGCCACTGATCTCCCCCCTCTGGACCCAGCCATCCATCCATCACACTGTCTGCTCATCCCCCCCATACATCAACAGCTTGTCTATGAGGATCTTATGGGAGACAGTGTCAAAGGCCTTACTGAAGCCCGGGTAGACAATATCCACTGCTCTCCCCTTGTCTCCCAATCACTGAAGGTGATCGATCAGGTTGGACACAATGGTCTTCCTCTAGGCAATCACAGACTTTTGTGACTTTTCACCTCAAAAATCACACAACTTCCAACAAAAATGCCTGTGTCTCACAAGCAAACTCCTACAAGAGGAAGACCTAGAAGAGATGCTGAGAGTCTTTCCCAGCAGACAGGTCCAACCTGCATGTCCTGCATATTTAGGGGCACCAGACTACTTCATATTCCCACTTCTCATCCAAATACTGAATTTCCAGGAAATTTCCTCCAAAAATAGGTCTAAATGGGAAAAAAGGTCATTGAAACACCTTCAAGATTTCTAACAGGGTGCAGCCTCAGAGAACACTGCAGAAAAAGGAACCAAAGCCATCACTAAAAACATGTTAGCGTTTTCTTAGCTCAACTGCAATTACCACTGAAAGCTGAAGATGTACGATAGAGAAGAGTGTGTGTGGGAGGGAGGAGAGGAGAAGGGGGAAAAGAGAAAGACAACAGCAGCATGGAAGGAAATTCAACACTGCCAAGTGAAAGCCACTGTGACAGGCAGAATTTATTTCCTTGCAGAAGGGTTTCCCATGTCATCCGTTACACAGAGAAGAAGAAAAAAACATTATTTGGAAGAACATTGCCCATGAAAGTAAGACTTCAAGCAGGGGGGGTTTTCCTCAGATGCTGCAGCCAGCAGATTACCCCATGTATGCCATTCCCCCACGCTCCAACAGAAAATGAGTTTAGCCCAGCAGAAAGCCACTCCGCATAAAATCCTGTTATTAGCCTTGCTTGCTGGAAAGTGTGTGTCTGTTACAGCAAACATCTCCAAATCTCCAAGCTCCACTGCTGGGCAGGTTTCTGCTCCAGGGACATGTTTTTGTTTCCCACAGACTCCACGCTCACCCCCTTCCCTCCAATCTGATAACTGTCCTGGGAACGTCAATTGCCTGGCAGGTCGCTGACCCTAGTTTTTTAATAGGAAGAGCCCAGTGCATGGTCCTCCCACCCAGGCACTCCCCATCACCATGACTACTCTTCCCTCTTCAAATCTGGCTGCCGGTGTGCAGTGTCTGGGAACCTGTGCTTGTGGCACCAGGTTTCACCTCTGGCAACAGCAGGCAGCAGAGCTGGCAGGAGTCATCACCGACCCCACTCCTCACACCCTCACCCCAAAGGAGACGGCGACAGCGGTTCCGCTACCAGCTTTGACTGCACTGCTGGGATCTCTGGAAAGGCCCCTGGACCAGCCCATTTAATAAATACTTGAGTGAGACAACTTGGACTCTGCAGCCTCTTTGGGCCAGAATCAGAGGCTTGGCAGAGCTCATCTGTGCTGTGCTTCAGATCAGATTTAATCTGGCACCCCATGGGCCCAGGAAGAGAAGCACCATGAATTTTATTGCCTACCCAGAGGAGGAAAGGGCTAGTGCTGCTCTGCTGGCTCTGGGACACAGCCTTACCACTGGGCAAGTGTGAGGGGTAGGAAATTCCCTGAAGATAGAGTGATGGGGAAGGACACTGAATTACAAAAAACATGCTGGGAAAGGAAAGTCTGCAACATGTCCCCTCCCAGAAGGTTCACACGATGCTTTTAGTAAATCTTGTGCAACATAAAGAAACATCCCAGATAGAGATTAGCCCTATCCACAAAGCCTCAGCATCCCTCATCCCAGACACAAGCCCTGTGGGGACCTCTGCAGGGGCAGGGACTGTGACCTCTCTCAGACCCCAACCTACACCAGAGTACACATAGCCACATGTCTCCCCATGCATCAAGAGCAAAGGACGGAACAAGACCTCTTTGTCTAGCTGCAGAGCTGCCCAGCACTGTGATTTGAGGTGCCACCTCCAGCCCCAGGAGCTCCTGCATGGCAAAGGAGCCCCAGAGCTCAGCACCAGCATGTTCCCAGCCCGCGCAGCCAGCCAGCACCTGCCATGGGCAACAGGCATCTGCGGTCCTGCAGACACCCAGGGCTGCCTTGGCACCAGCCACTGCAGGAAAATCATAGCCACTCTCCCAGCAGGAAGGTTTCAAAAGGCCACAGTTTCCTAATGGCACCTGCCAATGTGCCTAAATGCCCTTCTGAAGCCAGAACCCTCTTCATGTATTTGTGATTTGGGAGTTATCAGCTCCTCTGCTGAATGCTTTAGCATCTAAATATGAGGTTTGCTGGTCTCACCAGCCATCAGACAATTTCAAAGTTCACCACGGGAAGGTATTTCCTCTCCTTGCTCAAAGAACCATCCGGAACCTCCTTCCTGCAATGGCCATAGTTTTATTCACGGTTACCAGTCTGATTACAGTGACAGCATGTGCTTTCTTGGCAAATTCAGCTGGTTTTTCCACAGGTGTATCAACGCCATGGGCAGGATATCCTCCACTTCCTTGCACCTGTGCTCTCCTGGTGTGACAGCTCTGGTCTCTGTGCTTTTGCTCTGATGAGATGGAGCATAAGGTGATTCAGCCCACAGTGCTTGGGAAGGCAGGAGTGGCCTGAAACTGTCTGCAACCTGAGGAAGGAGGGCTCCCGGATTAGCTGTCTCAGCACTGGCAGAGTGCAGTTGTCTTTCCTCTCACCAGGAAGACTCTGCAGAAGTAAACACGCACACAAAACCCTGCGCGTCTGTGTTTGGATCTCCTCCCAGTCACATTTACTGACACGTAGCAACCCAGAGGGCTGAGGAATGGGCTCTGATGGCAACTCTCAAGGTCATTTCAAGCCACAAAACACAACTCTAATCTCTTGGCTCCCTGCAGCAGCTACAGATTTGCAGAAGTTTGCAAGCATCAGCAGACCAGCCACTCAGCCTGCCTCATCTGAGCATCATTCCATCACAACGTGCACCACAAAGCTGCTCATCCCTCTAACAGCTTGGGGAATCCTCTCTCCATGCCATCATGCAGCATCAAGTGCCCTCGGGGATCCGTACTCACTGCCAGCATTCCCAGCTAGTTCTGAGCACCAGAAAAACAGCCTGGATGCCAGAAGCCTGCATGTCACCATGCAATGGACTGACAGAAATAATCTCTTCACAGATCACAGCTCCCCCACACAGACAGAGCACGCCGCTGCAGGTCAGAGGCAGGTTTGGGGACCGCAAGTTTATGTCTTTGTGGATCTAACACCTTTGCTGTGAGCTGATTGCGGCTGGGAAATGTTCGGAGCTAGATGGCCACCCAAGGAGAGTCAACACGCTGCTGGCTGGTACCAGGCAGGTCCCTTGCAGACCCATTCCAGGAACAAGCTAGGGCTCCTTCACCCCCAAACACTCACTCAGATCATCCCAGCTGCATGGAGTACCACTGCAGAGTTTGCCTCCTTTTTAGCAGGGTCTGCTACCTCCAGGGAGGACCAATTAACATCAGAGACAGCCCTGCATCCAGGGGGATGGACTGCTCTGAGGTCCATCAGTGAAAGGCACTGGAGGGAGGGCAGGGCTTCATTACTATTTCTGCTGATTATCAGCACTGACACACTGATATGAACCCAGCACACTGACATTTTTTGCCTGCTCCCTAGCAGAGCGTGCAAAGCAGCATCCTTCCTGCTTGCCAGGCAGGGAATCACGGTGTGGGGATTCTAAGCAGCTTTCCTATGATCAGTGGCACAGATGGGAAATGAACCAAATCTCCAAGCACAACCCCACTGCCGGCATCGGTTCCCTCCAGAGTGTGAAGACACAAAAACACACCTCTCTGCAGTGCACACACCGAGCACAACTGCACAGACACGGGGCTGAGGCGAACCCGTACAGTTGGCTTTCTGCGCTGCACTCCTCACACACAATGTCCGTGCTCTAGAAAAGGGTTAGATACTCCACAAAGCTCCTTCTCTGGAGCATGGTCCAGATCGGGCTTCATGGGGGAATTACTGATCAATAAATGGAGAAACATGTCTCTGCCTCCCTGCAGAGCACACCCCTCCTGGGGCTAAAACCACAGCACTGCTTCAGCCCCATACTCTGCCTCTCCACCCTGTAGCCCACCCCTTCTGGCAACAAGGCATTTGGGGAAATGCAGAATCAACAGCTGCACCCCAACCATGCTGTACACACAGGCGTGGCTTCTGGGACCCTGTGTGATCCTTCTCTCCTGTGGCCCCAGCAGCACCCTGAAGCGAGGCACTGCGTGAAAAAGGACCTTCTTTGGGTGCCCCCCATGCCTCCTGCTTCCCATCACCCTAGTTCTTGTAGGTATAGAAGAATTCCTAATTTCCATCCAAACCATTCTACATCTACCACTATGTCCTACCCAGTGCCCCAAAGCCCCAGGGCTTTTCCCAGCATCTCACCTCCCAAATGCACCAGAACACTTTGCCCCCTCTAGGTTTTCCCCTCCTTGCCCACATTAGGGCTCTAGGACATCATCAAGTATGGGGCTCCTACAGCATTTGTCGTGGCCTGCAGTTCCTGTTGTGCCTGAATGTCCAAGAAACAAGAACAGTCATCCTACAGATACAGCCTCTTGTGTCCCCCCATGCCAGGAAGACCAGATTAAATCACCAACCTAAGAAGAAAGTTTGCCAGAGAAGAGCAATCCCTCTGTACCACAGACCTCCACCACAGCTGCATCCTCATTTCCTGACATCACGGCATCTTTCTGGGAGTGTTCAAGATCAGGGCAGCATTGGGTTGGTGGGACACTCATTTGATGTCTGCACCATCTGCTTGGTGCCCAGCAGCACTACCGGAGGCCGGAGGATGCTGGAATGGGCACTACCTCCTCCTGCCACGTATCCAGAGCGTGCTGAGCCAACCCAGGAGCCACGGGTAAGACTTGGCAGTGAAACTCCTCCAGTTCCTTCTTGCTGCCTCAGCTCTGTAGATTTGGGGACGTGTCTGTGGGACTCAGGTTCTCTGGTGCTATAAGACAGGGTCTCCAGGTCTCCTCAAAGCCGGCAGGTAGCACCCTGCCATGTCAGGTCCCCCCAGGAACAAGAATTTCTACTTCATTCCAGCATGGGACATAAATGTGCAGCTGCCCAGGGAGGGAGGAAGCATTTCATAGCCCCATGAGAAGAGGCCCTGATGTTCCCTAGGCCGCTCCAAACAGAGCTCAGGCACAGCAGCACAAGAGACAACCTGGCAGCCAGGATGGGAAGACAGCTCCTTCTCCCAGTAGGGATACAAGGAGAAGGCCGCTGAGATCCCACATGGAAGAGGATCGTTCCAGAGATGCTGATGACATCAGCTGGACTCCCGGCAGCAATTGCCAGCCTGTCTCAAGGCTGAAAGCAGCCTAGAGGAGACTTGGCTTCTCAAGTCCCAACTCTTCCTCTCCTCTGCACCAAGCCACATGGAAGGGCAGCTGAGGAAGGCCAGAGGGGTGGAGGTGGGAAGGAGGGAACACCCAGAACAGCAGGTCCAGACAAGGGCCAGAAGCACCCACTCCCATCATTGATGTTTCTACCATCTCACGGACCCACGGGGAAGACCCAACCCCCAAGCAAGGCATCCTGACAGCCCACTCATACTCCCTGTCATACTCACAGGGCTAATGAATGTGTTGCTAATTGTCCTCCATACACCCACACACCTCTGCGTGCCGGGAAGGGCCACATTACATTGTTAGAGGCTGACAGTAGAGGCTCTGCCTGATCCTGACCTCACCTTGGCTTGACCCAAGTGCAGCCCACCCCAAAGAGCTAAAGCAAACAGTGCAGCAGCAGGGAGCCAGGGTCTGGTGGGGACAGGCTCAGGTGAGTGCAGCAGCCAGGGCTGGTGCATTGCTGCCAACTTTGAGACAGCCCAGAAAGCAGAGCTAATTCCAGTCCCCACCCCCCTGCCAAGCCATCTGCCTGCCCCAAGACCACCAAGAGGATCCTGAACAGCATTTCATCATTATCAAGCCATTACAAAAAGTGGATGAGCAGTGATTGATTATAATAAACACAAATACCTGCCTTCCGACCCCAAATTGGCAGGACCTGACTAACTCTACCACTAAGCAGTACAGCATGTCCTTCCACAGGCTCTGCAAAGCTTTCCCATCCTCCTCATCATTTTCACAAGCCATCAGGCACAGCACTGCCCATCCAGACCTGCCCTAGAAAACCATCACACCCAAGATCTGCTCTCCATCAGCCCTGGGGCCCTGTGCCCACTCGCAGACCCCACAGGCTCATTTCCAGCACCTGAACCCATTGGGAAGGCTTTCCTGGAGTCCTCACCTTCATCAAGAGGGCAAAGGACAGTCCCCTCACACCAGGACAAGGTGAGAGTGGGGGTCAGCAGGGTGGGATCTGGGCGCTCCGTCACAAGCATGGCACATCCCCACTCATTAAGCACGTGTCCCATCTTAGAGAGAGGCTGTGCCCAGAGGCGACAGCAGCCAGCTCTCCTCTAGGACACCACCAACTATGAGGCATTCCTGCACCAGGACACGTGCTCCAGCCTGCAAGGATGAGCTCAGTTGCCTTCCATGGGCCAGCAAATAATAAGTGACAGGAATACAGGAAAGGATGGCACTGTCCTGCTGCTGCAGACAACAGGGCATGGGGCAGGTGGGGGGGCCAGTGGGAACCACTGCAGCCACCAACCCCAGTCAAGAGACCTTAAAGGACTTCCCTGGCCAGGGAGAGATGCTGTGAGCAGAAGTACCTTGGTCCCTGGGCTTACAGCATCAGACAACAGAGTAGGAATGGGCCTAAGCACTTATCTAGTTCCTAGTCTCAGAACCCCTGAGGGGGCTATCTTGCCTGCCTGCAAAGAGGTCACCCATACCAGGGTCATTCCTGATGGGTGTCTGCTCAACCTACTGTCAAAACGCTCTGCTGATAGCTCTCACCCAGCTCCAGACCAGGCTACCGGGGACAAGGGGATAACTCATTGCAGAGGGGTAGATACCCCTGGTTTGCAACTCCCACAGCCTTGTCAGCACTGTTGCCATCTTCTGGCCTTTTTTCTTCACACGACTTCTTCCCATCAGCCCACCCAGCTCCACCCTCAAAGTACCACACCAGCTGGGGCCACGCTCCGTCCGTGCCACCACTGTGAGGCTCAGCCCAGTTCCAACCCAACTGGGGAGCACTTCTAGGAGGTCATCCTTTGGTCATGGTTTGGACTGCAGAGACACCTTAAGGGAGCAATTGTGTGGGGTAAAACCCTGCAACAGGAAAGATAAGATGATCAGAATGGATTCCTTGACACAGGCAATCAGCCAGCAATGCCAAGACATGGCTGCAAACTCAGCAAGAGCTGGTTAACCCTAATATGCATAGAGTCAAGAAACCCCCACCCAGCTGAACACCAGTGCCCTGGGTCTCCAAGGCAGCATCCCCTGTCCCCCTCCGGCCCACTGACTCTCTTATTTTCTCATTTCCTTTTTCTTCACCAATATGAACTTGCCTCCTCCCCTGAACAGCTTCAGTGCTGTCTTCTGTGACTTCCATACAAAACCTCTCCCGAAATCCCCGGAGCACAGAGGTGATCCTCCCCCTGTCTGACCACATCCTAGGTTTCCTAGGTTTCCCTGACTGTAGCTATGCAAATTATTTTAATTCAAGACAGAAATCATCTGCTCCCCTCTAGTAATGCATGTTCTGGGAAACCTCATGTTTTCGTCCTCCAAACTAGTCACCCTCTTATCCATCATGGAGCTGGACTGTGGGGATTAAGTGAGAGCAGTTCTCACTGACCCTTCTGGCCAAGCTTCACAGCACACAGCCCAGCACCAAGCTGCAGTGGCCAAACACTGGGAGCACGGTCATTTGCCAGAGAAAGAGTAGCACAGTGATTCATTTTCCTTTTGATCTTTAGCCTACCCTTGCAGATTCAACACCCTGTCCCCAAAATTTCTGGCAGTTGGCAGACCTCTCCACCTGCCCCCAGACCTGAAAAGGCAAGTGCTGAGAGGTGCTGGCACCCTTTAGGGGTTCGAGTCCTGCACACCCAATTCAGTAGGCGAACAGATGCCTGGCTGCCAAAGTTGCCAGGGAGATGAGCTTTCTCTGGAGCCCCCCCTCGCCGTACATGTCCGCCCAAGCTCCCGCTGAGGACAGGCGTCCTCCACCATCTGCACTGGACAGAGCATCACACAGCGCAGAGAACACCTCAGCAGGGAGAGAAGCAGAGCCTTCTCGTTCAGACGGCACCGTTTCGACAAGAAAGAATGGTCCAGCAGTTTGGGAGGGTGCATGCTCACATCCTAGCAGCCTCCTCTGATCAGCTGGGAGAGCAGAAAGAGAGGCAGGCTTTTCTGATAGGTTTGCTACGCCCAGCCCAGCTCCCCACCAGCACTGACCGCGCTTGCCCCACCCGGCACCAAGCGGGTGCAGGAGGACTGGCAGAAGCTGCCAGACAGCCCCAGCACCTCCTGGCTCAGCTGAGGCACTTTATCACATCACAACGCCTTATTGCTCAGGCTCCTCTGCAGTGAGAATTTCTCAGACGACCACAGGCACCCACAGGCTCGCAGCCTTGCAAACCTGCTGCCCACCACAGACTGATGTCCCGTGGCTCCTCCTGGCCAGGCACACCACTCACCCCCACCCTTCGCGCCGCACGCCATGACCTGCCAATGGCCAGCACAGCTTGCTGGGGGAAGCCTGTGCACTGTTCCAGGGCAGCACGGCTCTCCTCTACACTCAGCAGTGTCATGCAATGACTCAGGAGAGGAAACGGAGACGAGGCGCACTCCGGCACCGGCATCCAATGCCCTCAACCTGGCAAAGCAGCAGCTGCTCCTCTGAGGAGCTACGCCACGCTGGTCACGGGAACTGGCAACCCCATCTGATCCTGCTGGGAGAGGTACCCTCATTCCAGCAGTAGAGCAACAAAACTGATCCCTTGAGGGACTTTGCAGTAGATTTTGGGGTGTGCCAAATGCTTTAAGGCTCAAGGCCCTGGACGTGGTCAATGGTGCATTTTGCCGTACACAGCCCAAATCAAGTGGGGAGTTCAGCTGCGGCAGAACACGGCTCCCTTTTTGCCTGATGATAGGGTTTATTGCCTTTGTGCTCCCAAGCATGCACCAGTTTCTGATCCAGATCCAAACCCAAGTCAAGGTGTTGCCTGTGATTTAGAAAGGGCATCATGCTTCAGGGCCCGTATCTAAGGGTTATTAGCTAGCAGAGCACAAAGACGGCCACCAAGCAGCAGCTGGTGTCCAGGGGCTGTGCATGGAGAGGTCCTAGATATAGAAACTAGCGCTGATGGGATCACGCAGGAACCTTTTTAGTATTCTCTTACTCACAGAGATCCTTGGGGAGATGCTTTATTTAGTCAAACATTTCTGAAAGGGGGACTGAGAAATTAGCCAGGCTTTGCTCCACTCATGGCACATGCCTGGGAGTGGACAACTTCCATTGTTTCAGGTACAGCTAAAGTCACTGAGTCCTGCAGCACCAGCCAAGCAAAGTTTCAGTTGCCAGTTCCCCATCACAGCTGGCTCATCTGAGAGACAAGGAGCTGACCTGGCCACAGGGACCCAGCTACCCCAGGCCCACTCCCAGGCCAAATCCTGTGTGCCAGCTAACCAGGAACAGAGAACACCCAGAAATGTGCCGTCCTTGTGAGGGGTAAAAGCTTTCCACAGCAAAGTGACCGTTCCCCATCTGCAGAAACTCAAGGCAAGAAGGAAGCAAGTTTTCACTCTTCTGTGAACCTAAGGAAGTGTGATTTTCTGAAGGTGGTGAGAAATAGTTTCAGACAGCCCTAATTAGCAGGATGGCGTGTGAGAAAAATCCAGCTTTGCTGTTCCCTGCTCCACAGCTGTCCCAGAATGGAGAGCACCGGCATCAGCGGCTGGAGCCCACCTGCACCTTTCCCCTGTGTTCGCCCAGCTTGCAGCAAGCCCAATGATTTGCAGGATAGCGGAGAGGGATATTTTTGCATTTTTGCATGAGCTGCTGGTCCAAAGTTGCCAGTGTTATTTCAGGCATCAACTCCTACACTGTATTCCAGAGGGCTGTATTTTCCCGCGGGCACTTCAAAATCAGGCCTCCCTCATCTCACAGGCCAGCTGTAACCAACCTGGCTCCCAGAATCAACAGATAAACAGCTCCCAGAATCACGTGGCCACCAAGTCCAATGCCACAGCCCCAGCATGTTCCTGATGCCCACCAAGACACCTTCCAACTGGAAACAAAAGAAAGACCTCATCTTACAAGAAGTACCTGCTGCAACAACAGGTCCTCTGCATGTAGATCCTCCTGGGGATCTGCCACTACCAGATTACTTGCCCGGACCAAGCTAGCTAATCCTACATGTAAACTGCATACTTCATCCTGGAACTCTGCAGCATTTTCAGTGAGGTGCTCCAGGAGATGTACAAGCTCTAATTAAAGCTACTTTGCAACTTCCTGCATATGAAGGCAGAAAGACATTTGTTCCTATGTGAAGGCACAAATCAGAGCACAGACAGGTTAAATCCCCACCAGCGAGAGCCCCTCCTGTATACCAAATATCTGCAAATATATCTTTTGCACAGGACGCATGGACTCACATAAGTGAAAAGCAGATGATGACATGAGCTTCCCTTAAAGACTAGGAGAGTCAGGACCACAACCCCATTTCTGGAATCAAATCAGGAGTGGTCCCAGCTGGGATACCATGTCACAGAGCTACCCTACCAGTGAGAGCCAGCACTATGTCTTGCACCTATTTCTTCTTTCCTTAATTTGTGCACAAAGGAGATAAGAGACCATCCAAAATTAAGGAGCTAAAAGATGTAAAGAAAAGAGACAGGAGGAGAAGCAGTAACAGGAACCATTATGTAACAGTATGAAAACCACAGTAATACTCCCAGTGGAGAAGAGGTTTTTAGATGGGCAAGTGGGTGGTGAGACCCACAGAATCCTGGGCACAGGGACCAGCCGCTCCCTGTGTGCCAGGGGGGATGCAAACCCACAGCTGTGCAGCTGCAGAGGCTGCAAACCTCTGGGGTGTGTAGGCAGGGAAGTTCCAGCCTTCGGAACCTGCCCAGCAGTGGGATGGGCAAAGTGAGAATCTCCTGTCCCTGGCTCTCAGCATGGCAGGGCACACCTGAAGCAGTCCACGCGAGGCTCCACACACATGCCGGCTGCACAGGCCAGTTTTCCTGTTCTGCCTCCCACACCCCATGCCACCCTTCCCTCTCCTCCTGGCGCTGCCTGGCGAGGGTCTGGGTCACACGCAGAGCCTCACCACCCACTTTCTCTCCTCCGAGCAAGCTGTGCAAACAGCAGAGGCTGTTCCTTGGAGGAAGAGGCAGATGCTCTGACCACAGGCCTAATCCTGCAGTGCATCCCGAACCTCAGCAAGCAGCAGGAGCAGAGGACACACAGCATCTTCGCCTGTGAGAAGGGGATGAATCACTAGAAAACAGGCCCAGGCACGGAGCCAGAGCAGGGAGAAGATGGTCCTGCAAGGCCTCCATCTTTGGGATCAGAGTCACAAGGTCCCCCTCCACCCACTCAGAAGTGGCCCCAGCATCTGTCCCCCTGGCTCGGTAATATCCCTTACAAGGCTGCAGCCTCAGAGCTGTCCCTCAGAGCACACGTTGTGCCTGGACACATCACCCCCTGCCAGCTCTGGAGTGGGCCACAGCCCTGTCTGCAGCAAGAATGGGAAACAGCCTTCACCCCTCCAGATCTCCGCTCCCAGCAGAAACCAAGGAGCAAGAAGGCAGACCAAGAGCTCTGCGGCAGAAAGAAGGTTTTCCAGTCCAGGCACCTTTACAGCAGCTCGGGTGCTGCGAATCAGAAGATCCTGCCAGGAATGTCACCTTCAGAAGTAACCTCCCAGCTGAACTGAGAGCACGAAGCGCTTGGGGAACCACAAGTTCAGCAGGCTGAGGCTCCCGTTTAATCTTCATCACTGAGCCAAACCACAGTTATGACAGTTCCCAACCACCAGCTTCTATTTTTCTTTTGCAATCTGCCATAGAGCTCTGCTGAGACAATGCTCCCAACAACCTGCAGAGTCCCTTAGCCAGGGAGCCTATTCAGACCACCAGAAATACAGAAACAAAAGCATCAGCTCCAAGAAGGTGTCACAGGCAGAATGACATCCCTTAACTTGTTGTTACATCAGCCTACATGTTAACACTTTGGGTCTGGTCCAGGAAGCAACAGAGCAGCCTCCATTCCTCTTAAAGTCATACCCTGCTGCTCAGAGATGTGCGAGTTTGGAATCCTCCTTGCTTTAAAAAAAAAAAAAAAACAACCAAAAAAAAACACACATACCTTTTGCTGTGCTTTCACCTGATGATGAGAACACAGTCCTGAGAAATTCCCCATTTACCTTCCTTTTAACTCTGCAACAGCTATTTCACCATATCCTCTATGTCCACAGTGGCCCACATACAGATGCACAGGAAATTAGTGTCTCCCAAATTAGTTTTCTCATATGCAGTCCTAGCCCATTTTCCTCAACAACATATTATGATATGCAAGGTTCCACCTTTCTCCCAGGAAACACAATCTTCTAAATTTATCTTTCAGGTAATAAAAAAAGAGGCAGGCCTGGCTTCCAAAATCTGGGGTCAGCAGTCCCAAATGGCAAAGTATTTGCCCCAGAAACACCTTGTTAATAACATGGCAACAACAACAAAGCAGCGCACGTACGTTCCTTATAGAGCTAAGTATAACTTGACAAGGCACCTCTCTTTTAATGAGGCAACAGGCCCACTATTCTGATGAGGAATTACTGTCGTTGAGTGAGGAACCTGGATTCCCTGAAGATATTCCCTGTGTACCCTTGTAACCCACCAAACATGAGAGATTCAAATCCATCTCTGATGGCACAGCAGGGCGCTTGGAGCTCTCTGGGTTAACACTGGTCTTCTCCAGATTTTGTGACACTGTATCTGAGCATTCAAGCCGGATGAAGGGCCGGCCTCACATTTTTGTAAGCTCAGATCCTAACCCTGGGAAAATGCAGTCATTGTCTTTGCCCAGTCCCCCACTGCCCAGCCCATCGCAGGTATTTGCCCTGCTGGAGGACAGCAAGGAAAATCCAGGGACAAAAGGAGTACCGCTCCAGCAGGCGCTTCCCGGTTGAAGTAATTTCATAACTGCGTTTACAAAGGTGGTGGAGGATCAGCACACAGCACACCCGGCGAGCAGTGCGAGTGCGTTGACGGGAGGCATCTAAATGCGCTGAACGAACAAAAGAAAACCAACTTCACAACGGGCAGCCGTTATTTTGAGGGAGGCAAAACTTCCCGGCACTTAGGGCACACCTGGAGCGCCAGCATCTGCCCCAGGCCCCGCAACCCCCCCCCCCCCCCCCCGGGCAAGAGCCCCTCTCCGCATCGGTAAACACGCCCGGTGGGGGGGTGGGGGGAGGCGTCAGGCAGCACCAGCGCGCACAGAGTTAACGGAGCCAGCACTGAACGCCGGCAGCAGGTCTCCCGGCCGGGGGGTGCCTGCCCTCGCCAAGGCGAACCAAGGGGAGCGACGCTTGAGGCGGGGCGGGGGCACCGAAAAAGCACCGCGGCCGGAGGCCCCGGGCGCAGCGGCCGCCGGGCTGCGGGCCCTTCCCCGCCCGCCGCGCCCCGGGGCTGCGCTACCGGCACGGCACCGGGGCTGGGGCGGGGGGAGGCAGCCCGGGCCCCCGGGCTC
This sequence comes from Tyto alba, assembly GCF_018691265.1. Lineage (NCBI taxonomy): Eukaryota > Metazoa > Chordata > Aves > Strigiformes > Tytonidae > Tyto > Tyto alba. The sequence goes on from NW_024881279.1 coordinate 22,838,838, forward strand.
CAGGGGCTGGGGGGGGGGGGACGCGGCTGCGGCGGCCGGAGCGCATCGCCGCCGGCGCGGCTCCCGCTGCCGGCCGGGTGTGAGGCGGGGGGGGGAGGCGACCGCCGGGCACACACACACACACACACACACACACACACACACACACACACACACGCCCCGGGGGTACGCGGCCGCCCCCGCTCCATCGTCGCCCCCCGCCGCCGGTCCCAGCGCCCCCCCGGCCGCCGCCCCCCCCCCCCCCCCCCCGCCTCCGCGGCGCGGCCCGTACCGCAGTCGGCGCAGAGGATCCGCGCCACGTCCCGCTTGAGGTTCTTGCCGCTGGTATCGAGCGGGGCGAAGGCGGTGCGGAAGACGAGCGGCTCCTCGGTGGGCTCCAGGAAGAAGATGTAGCGGTGGTTGCGCTTCACTTTAAAGCAGGGCGCCTTGGAGCCCACGCTGATGAGCTGCTCCCGCTGCAGCCCGCCGCTGTTGAGGGGCCACAGGTCGAGCACCTTGACCAAGACCCCCCCGGCGGGGCCGGCGGCACCCCGGCTGTCATTGCCGCCGCCGGCGGGGGGGCCCACGGACTGCACCTTGCCCTCCAGCACCACCGCCGCCGTGTACGCCTGGTCCTGCACCGACTTAAGGCTGGGCGAGTAGCAGGCGAGGGAAACGCCGAACAGCAGCATGGAGAAGCCGGGCGCCGGGTCGCGCTTCATACCGCCGGCTGCCGCTCGCTGCCCGCCGGCCCTGCGGCGGCCGGGCTGCGGGGCTGCGGCGCGGCGGGCGCGGCGGGGCGGAGCGGAGCGGCGCGGCGCGGCGCGGCGTGGCGTGGAGCCGCGCGGATCCTCCTCCGAGCGAGGGAGGTGGGATGCTCTCGCAGCCGCCCCTTCCCCCGGGGATGCTGCCCCCCGCCCCAAAAAGAGGTGATTCCCAGCTGCCCGGGGACTCCCCCCCCCCCCCCCCCGCCTAGGGATGCCCGCCGCAGCAGGGGGGATCCCTCCTGCATCCCTGCCTCCCGCTCCTGCAGGGCCCGGGGGTCACCGGGGATGGAGACAAACGTCTCGCCTCCATCTCGGCCACGGACCCAGCCCCTCGCCAAGCCGCCAGGCGTTCACAGACCCCCTCCTCCCCCCCCCCAACACCCCACCAAGATGCCGCCAAAGATGCACTGATGTGGGGGCAGCTGCAGGTGACACCTGTCATCTCCAGGGGCCAGGGGGTTCCTCTTTACCCGATGTTTTTGTGGAGCTGGGAGATTTGTGCCTGAGATTCCCCGCACACCTGAAGAAAAGGCAATAACACAGAGACAAATGGAGTAAGGTAACAGCCGAGGAGACAAAGCCTCCTTTCATGCCCCAATCCCTGCTGTCTCTTTTTAATAAACAAGTGCTCTTCCCCTGCAGTGGTTTCCAGGATGAGTCAGTTTAATCTTCAAAAAGTGGCTTATTTGTGTTTATTTTCAAAGCTGATCCTGAAGCATCTGTACTCACAAAGACTCGCTGCCCAGACGCTACAGTGTGGAAGGGATCTGAGATGGTAAATTAGCAGTAGACAATTCGTTGCACTAGATTCCACCTTGAAGGTGAGCAGCCACAGGCCCGTGGAGATGGAGGTGACCTGCAGGCGGGAGGGCTGGGCTCAGCCTTCTCTGAGGCAATGGGCTGGGGCACACCCTGTAGCAGGGATGCACAGCCCTGCCAGGGGTGCAGTGGAGACACAGCCTCCACCCCAGTGCCTTTACATCCTCAAGGGAATCCCTCAGCACACCCCAAAAGATGACAAGAGCAGGGTCTTTGAGCACATCCGTGAGAGCAGAGGAGCACAGATGGCAGGATCAGGGCTTGCTCTCCATTTAACATAGTGCAGCCAGAATCATCAGGAAAAAATGGGAAGGGAGCAGAACTGCTGTGACCAGCCCAGGCACAGAGCACTGCCTTTCTTTGTGTTGCCCCGGCTCTGCCGCCCAGGGTGGGAACCAGCATTGTTCCACCTCCCACAGCTCCCGCACACACACGCAGAGCTCCATGGCCATGGGGCAGCCGCGGCTCTGCGCTGCCAGCCCTGACAGCTGCTTTTCCCCCTCTCCGGGGAGGCCAACAGCTCTCTGAACAGTTCTGCCATTGCAGGACTGGGATGCATCAGAAGCAGTGCAGTGTGTTAACAGCAGGTCTCGGGGAGCATTTCTTGCGCACGTTTTCTATTGCTGACCGAGATTCTGTGCGGCTTTCTGTTTTCAGGTGTTTTCAGAAAGCTTTTGCTTTTCCCCTGTTTGGTGACCATGTAAAACTGCAGAGGAACGCAGGCGGAGGCACAAGGAACCACAAGTGTTTCCCATGGCAGGGGGAAGGACAGTATTTTGCATTTAGGGAGCTGCCTGGAATAGTAGGGAAACCACCTGGCTTCTCTCTGCTTTTGACACAAATCTCTGTGGAAATTCCCCTTTCCCTAACATTTTGCTCAGACAGCAGCACAGGTTCTGTGTGAGGAGGAAAGATGTATCTGAAGGCATAACTTGATCTGGAGCTCTCCCACTCCACCCTACCCCTTATCACCCACCCTGTTTGCATTTCTGTTATCATTTGGGAAATGATTTAGGACTAAATCCTTTCCCCCCTTCCCTGCTGCTTCTCCGATGTAAATGGAAAACAATTCTTTTCTTTAGGTCCTTCAGCATTTTGACATATGAAATGAATAAGGCAAGGCCCTGGGTGTAGTCACCAGCCCAATCTGAACACTAGTTTTGAGACAATAAATAACATGCTTTTAAAAATGTCTCTCTTCAATTATCTTGCAAAGACTTGACCCTCATTCATGGAATAACAGGATAACTGAGGTTGTCAGGGATCTCAGGAGGTCTGTGGTTGCATATGCTCGCAGCAGGGCCAGCTGGGGTCGGCCGCTCTGAGCTGTGCCTAGCTCAGGCTTGAACCTCCCTGGCAAAATCAGTTTTAACCACCTTCATGATGAAAAAAGTTTTTCCTTATCTCTAATGGAAATTCCCTGCATTCCAGCTTTTGCCTGTTGCCTCTCAACCCCACCTCCATCTGAGAGGCTTTGCCCCTCTACCCTACTTCCCAGGCAGCTGCTGGCAGCACCAAGATCTCCTTTTCTCCAGGCTGAACAAAGCCAACTCACCGAGACTTTTCTCATACCTCCTGATCTCCAGCCCCTGACCTCTGCTACTCTCATTCCAGTCTGTCAATGTCTTTCTAGTGCTGGAAAGTCCCAATCTCAACCCAATCTCCAGTTGGGATTTCCCAATGCCGTATAGAGGGGAGAGATCCCTTCCCTCACTCTGCTTGTTGCACCCTGGCCATATAGCAGGTTTTGAGGGCTCTTAGGAGAGATTCTGTTTCTTAGGGTCAGCAAGGGGCCGAAGGACTCCTTCAATGTCCTGGTGTCAGATGGCTGATCCTCACCTGCAACTCATGCTTGAGTTCACTACAGGCCCCAAAGGGACAGCTGGAGGCAGAAGGTCCTAATTTGACCTGCAGGGCTGGGGAGGGCATTTCTCTTGGGGGGATACTGGGGATGCATAGGGAGATGGCCCAAAGTGTGCAGGGACAAGGCTGACCAGTATCCACTCAGGGCAGCAAAGCCAGGCAGGAGGTAGTGTCATTTTGGTGATAGGAAAGTTCACAGCTGGAGTGATGGCTTACTTCTAGCGTGCCCATGGACTGGCAATACTGAGCCGCATCCTTTCCTAACATCCCTCAGGCTTTGCATTGCCCAGTGGCTCAGGCAGTGATCTGCACAGGGTCTTTCTTTGAATCTGGGCTGTATCATGCATCACCATGAGGCCTCCTGGTCACAATGCTCTTTTCAAAGCTTTCTAGAAAGAACTCAGAAGAGCAAGTGGGCTGGGGGTCCAGGGTTGTACCTTATTGTAGGTCAGGGACTTGCATTGCTTTATTTGCACGGGGAGATGGACAAAAACATTTGGGCTCCAAAGCCAGTTTGCCAAATAAAATTATTTACATCTCACCTTTTGCTTCTAGATGTGTTTTCTTCAGCTCCCATGTCTGTTCCTCAGGGTAGAGATGCCAACCCCCATTTCACTGTGTCTGCATCACCAGCTATCACATCTTTGGGACCTCTTCTGCTACTCATTTTGTCCCAGAAAGAGTTTTCTCCAGCTTCATCACCGTGGTTGCTAGCTGGCATCATCCTAGCTTAGTCTCAAGGCTCACACATATTTTCAAATTTTCACCGTGTTTAAGGGTGGTCAAAGATGTGGCAAATTTAAATACTTCCTAGCTTCTTCTCTCTTCTGCAAAATCCGCTGCACCTTTCAGTAGAAACTTTGTGTTTGTCATCAACCAGAAACGATCCCTTTCTGCACCAAACCATTTCAATGCAACTGCTCTTGAATGTTTGTGTCTCTGACCTATCCATACCCCTTTCCTTCTAGAATTTTATTTCTTCATCTTCCATATTTTCCCTTTGTCAACCAGCAGTCAGTTCCTTCTGCATTCGAGGCACAAGCCAGGATTCCTCATGAAGAGTCAGTATTTCAGAAAACAACTGTTTCATCCCCTGGCTGCTTTAATTTCTCCAAAGCCTGTCTCCCCGCTACCTCCCTGCTGTGAAAACCCATCATATTTGCCACCCTGAAGAGGAGATGGAGCATCTGAGCTGAGCCCACATTGCACTCTGCCTGGAGGACACCAAGAGCTCAGCAGCACCATCAGAGGTTTTTAGCCCTCAGACAACTGTTGCAGGGGCTTTTTTTATTCACCTCCTTTAATTTTGCTCCTGCAATATCCCAGGGATGCCTGCAAAGCAAAGAGCTTCTTAGGTCTCTATTTCCCTCTACCAAGGAAGCTCCTGGCACAGAGCCCTGCCTGGTGACAGGTGCTACAAAGGGCAGTGTCCCAAGGGATGCCACAAAGGGCAGCGTTCCAGTGTCCCTCCCTGCCTCAGGGAATCCTGCAGTTCATCTGTGAAAAGACGTTGACCCCCAACAGCGCAGGGGAGCAGGTTGCACATCTTCAGCAACTTCCACAGGTTGCAGCTCCTCAGCCTCCTCCACGTTAGCTGAAGACGTGTTCCTGCAGATCCAATGTGAGTAAATCCTGTCCAAAAAATGGGGCTTTTGGTATAATGAGGAACACAGCATCGGCCTTTCCACCCCAGGGTATTCTGGATGGGCTGGTGTTATCCAGCATGGGGCTGTGCTAAGTTCTTCCCTGCTTCAGGTGAGCCCCAGGAGCATGCCTATCCCTCCATCTCCCCCAGACCTCGCCAGTGCCAGACCTGTCCTGGTCCCCTGCAGGGAGCCTGGAGCCCTGCTCATGTCAAGACGGCAGGCTCAGGAGTCACCCACCCATACCCCAGCCAAGGGAACATAGCTTTCCTTCCCTGTGGGACATTTCTTCTCTGAGACGGTCAGGTGTTTTACAAAGGCTTAGAAACACGCCTGAAAACCAACAAATCCAGTGCAGATGTTTTTGTTTGGTTTTTTGTTTTTGTTGTTTTTTTTTTTTTTTTTTTTTTTTTTTTTCCAGCTCAGTGTCTTCTCTGCAAAGATTCAGCTTGTTCATCTTGGGGCTATCCCGCAAGAGGGGGTACATAGCTCATGGAGAACATCAGTACCTGCCATGCAGGGCAGAAGCCAGCCCTTCACCAGGACACACTGAACTCCTGGCACCAGGGAGATGCTGCCACAGCCTTGGGTGTTATGAACTCAGAAATTATATGGAAAAAGCATAGTCCAGCACTCAATTTGAGACTTCAGTCAGGAGGTTGACTAAGCAGGACCATGGTCCAAAAACCCCCATATCTGGGAGTCCTTCCAGGTAGGTAAGGACTGAGATGGAGAGAAACCTCTGAAATCTCCTATTTCACTGAACTGTCAAAGGCTCCAGCAAGCAGCATGGCTGCAGTAAAGGAAATCAAGACCCATCTCAGGAGTCCTTAACCAGCAACGCTTCCATGGTCTCAGCGGTTTCCTTGGCTTACCCCTGCCCCACTGTGTTCTCATATCTCCTGCCTGTTAATGTCACCTTTGGGACCAGTGCCAGCCTGGGAAGGCAGAACCGAAGAATGTAGCTGCAGGCACCAGTGCTGCCTCTCCCACAAAGAAACCATCACGGGGTGGAGGCCTGCACCAACTGCCCCTTCTTGCCTGATCTGTGAGAGCATTGTCCTACTGTCTTTCTGTGAGATGCTCAACAGTCCAAAGAAAGGTTGGGCACACTTGCTGTTGGGAGACAAACCAGTACTTTACTGGAAAGTAAATCTTACCCATCCTGAAGAACCTCGTCTCTCTTAACACATGGCAATTGAAGGGAAGAAAAATCAAGAGCAAATGGTTTCCTTCACTTGGGAGAGAAGCTATTAGGGTTCCCTCTAGCCCCATTGTGGCATATTAACCTTGGTACAAGGAAGAAAAAAAGCCACTCATCTTTCAAGGAAATGTGTGCCCGTTTTATTTGCTGCCCTCCTGAAGAAACTCATTCACTCCTTGTCCACCCACATGAACGGGAATGATGAATGAAAACAAAATATAAACAATTCAGCCTTCCCTTTTTCCTCCCAGCCTTTCAATCAGATGTTTCAGTCCATGCCTTAGTACCCAAATTTTGCACGTTGATCATTCTGAAGGTGTGCCTATAAAACCCTGGGTTATGGTGCCTCTCCCACACTCTCTCTCTTAGATACAGACATCTGCATCCAGTACCTTTATCAGCAGCTCTAGCTTTGGGAGGTTTTCACACCACTCAGGATGGAGGAGATAGAGGGGAGCCTGCCTCTGAAGACCAATTGCTCTGACATCGCTGCCCACCCTGCCCAGGGCCAGAGGACTCCTCTCGGGAGACAGGCAGATGCAGACACCAGCAGAAAGCTGATGATCAGCAAGGCAACACTTCTTGTCCCCCCGAAGGACAGTGTTGGCCAGGCACTGTGATGCATCACCAGAAAGATGACACATGGGTGCAGACTGGCACTGGCAGGGGCAATACTCCCCGTGCGAGGGTGCATCTGCAGCTCCTGGGCACTACAGCCCCCAGTCTCCAGCCTACCGGTGAGAGACCCCTCCAGTCGTCAGACTCTCCCCCGGGACTGGATTTCTCTGACAGTCACTCTGATTTTAATCCCTCTCGTCCATTCTCTTTCCATAACCTCCTTACACCCTGCTGTGTACTAAATAACTGTTACAGTTATGCCAGTGCATCAGGTATGTCTGTGCACCTCTGAGTTCCCTTCATAGATAAAGACCGTATCAATTACATGTTGTGACATGCATAGCCTGAGTCAGGAGAGCCTCTATTTGAAAGAACTATAAAGGAGTAGTGTGAAGAAGAAAAATGAAGAGCAAAATCTCCAAATCATCATGAAAAATGTAACAGTTGAAGCAGCCAGATATTGCCAGACATGATATACCACTGCAAAGGTAAAAAACAGTGCTGGTCATAAAAGTAGCGATACAGTTTTGCCTTCTCTAACAATGGTGCTTGCCTAGAGAGTGAACAATGCATCTCTAGAGGGCATGGGTGCAAAACTGAGAAATGTGTGCCATCACAGTGACAAAGTCTGTCCTAAGCTCTTGCACCGTGAGCGGTGACGGGCCCCAGGTCATCTGATGCAAAGATTGTTTCTTGTGGATTCAAAACCAGTTCAGCCCCTGCTTTTGGAGGTGGCATTTCAAACAATGATTGTTTCATTTTTGCTGTGAAAGTAGATAAAACAGCCTGGAGAGCTGTGTGACAGCAGGGAACCTTCTCGCTGAAGCAGCACCATTGTATTGACAAGAGAAACTCTCCATGTACAGCCCTGCCAGTTCTGCTCAGAGCACCTCTACCTCCGCCCCAACTTTTAATTGAAAAATAACAACATCAACAAGGGGCGAGTACACATGGATTTTGCTCAACCAGAAACTACCATTTTTTGACCAACAAAGAGTGTATCACGAGACCGGCGAAAAATTCACACCAAGCTCCTGCCACAGACACAACAACATGCACAAAGGGCCACCAAGTGATGCTGGCATGGGAGGAGGCAGCCCCAGCATGGGCGGCAACTTCCCTTAATGTTGCACTTCAAGACCATAGTAACACCCCAAATTCTTCATGGCTACTGCATCTCACAACAGAACAGAAACTGTGCCACCATAGCATCAGCCAAGCATGACACGGGAGGCTTCAAATGAATTCAAGGTGGCTGATAATCCACTTAGTGCAGAGGTTTCATGTTATAAATGTCCATATTCAGCACCTCTCCTCCCCACTCCAGGACATCCCAGAGCTTTGTATGGGTGCCACATTGCAGGGACTGAGGTGCTGGATAAGGGGTGTGACAAATGAGGCTGATGGTCACCGGGAAATGGGGACAAGTTTGAAACAGGGGTGGTATGTGCATCCGGGGAAAACCTGATTGAAAACACTGCCATGCAAACAACAGCTTTCTGCATTGCAAAATATATGCATCGTTGAGGTGAACTGGGCTGCTCAGATCCTCTGACTGAGTGCTGAGGGCAGTCTACACAGTCAGGAAAATGTTTCCCCTTCCCACTTTTGCCTGTTTTGTGTGTTTCGTTGTAAAAATATGCTGAGTGGGTATATACTTTATTACATGTGTAGGAAACACGGCGAAGAAGGACTTGAGGTTCCACCTCACTAATAGAGATAGACAAGGCTCCTTGTCTGGCTTTGCCCTTGATTCCCTGTTTAAGTATTGTCTGCCACCATTTAGACAAGAGACCTTCTCTGAATGACTTCCGAGATTCAGGAGACCATTTCTGAAGCAACAAGTTAATGCTTGCAGGCACCCCATGGCTGGAGAACGCCCTCAACATTACAGAAGTGGTAACTTGTTTAACAATTCAAATAAATAGGAAAGCCCAGGAGCTGAGGTAGCAGCATCTAAACCCTGTACTGAGAGGTGCAAGATTAAATATAGGTCTCATGAACCAGAATAACAGTGCTTTTACTGAGAAGATAATCAAGCCCTGCAGGAAATTACACGGTATAAAGCTTAGATTTAAAATAAATGTGAAATGAGTTGGTGGATTTGGGACCAGTTCCTTATGGAAAAGTTTTCACGTCAGAAAAATCACTTGATGAAACTGGATTTTTAATTAGCAGTTTCAGCAAGAAGCCAGGAGGACCAAAGGGGTGCTGGAGCCTCATTCGTCACCTTGCCATCCTGCCCTTTGCAATGAAGGGTGGGATCAGCAGAGGGGTGGGCTGTGCCCAGGCTGCTGCATGTAAGGGGCAGGAAAACTTGGAGGTGAGACCTAATTCTTCCCCTCGTGACTCCCCATCAGCAGGCACCTTCCCAGGAGCATCTTACACTCCCCGAAGACAACTCCCAGGGCAGCAAGTGATGAACCCAGGCAGGGAAACCTGTGCCTAGGCCCCGGCTGTGACTGCACAGAGGGAGCAGAGCCATCACAGGAGGGCTGCTGGGTGTTTTGGGTCCTCCCCTGCCTGGCGCGTGCAAACTCTGCTCTTGCAGCCTGGTGTGCAGTTCAGTCGATGCAATGCCAAGGACATGGTTGTGGGGATGAAGGCTCTGCCCCAAGGCAGCTGCTGCAAACACGTTTGCCTTGCCTTACTGATCCGCTGCCTTTGCTTTACTCTTTTATAGTCTGCTTTTTCACTAAGTATCACCATGGGATTTTTATTCATGCCCGTGGATGGATCTAAGTGATCTCACATCCCTTGGCACAGACAGGTCCTTGGACTCTCTCTCTGCCCTATGAATTTTTTGTCAGCTCCTCTGTTAGCTCCGCAGCCACATCTCCTCCCTGCAGGACAGGTTTCAGTGGTTCCCTGCACCCCGGTCTCTCATTCTGCACCCGTCGGGGGGCCAGGCTGGAGCCTCCCAGGACCATCCAACACAGGGCATCAGCCTTTTAGGTAGTAAGGTCCTGAATGCAACCTCCCTGCTGTGATGCCCAGGTAGAGAGGCTGGATCCTACCTGCAGGGGCACACCATCACATTCCTACTGTCCTCACCCAGCACTCCATCAGCTAGTTGAAGGGATGCAAATTTAAAAATAAGGACTAGGGATTTTTTCCTTCTCCTCCCTCTTTCTTTCCTTGCTTCATATCACACTGTAATCCTGTACTTTGCAGTTCAGTTGTGTCCTTTTGTCTCCTTTTCTCAATGAGTTAATGCAAATAATTTTGTGCTCCAAGGTGGAGTGTGGAAGTTGCTGTGCTGAGCTTGAGAGCAAAATGCAGGGCCCGAGAGGCACGGGACCTCCTGCTTCCCCGGAGAGTGAGGGGTTGAATTGGGCTCCTAAGCCCCTCCAAGCATCTGAGCCTCAAGTTTCAATTTTCAGCTTCATTTTCAGCTCCCTCTCCTCCCTGCACAGTCTGTTCAACAGCAGTGGGAGGTTACAAATAGAGCAAGGCAGCTCATCTGCTGCATCTCGCTGGTGTGATCCGTGGGCACGCACGTGCGCACGCCGGATCCTCGCTCCACAGGCACTTCACGATTTTGCCCAACGTATCCATGGAGTGACGGCCACACATCTTTCCCGGTCTGTAGCTCCCTCCTCAGCCCTTTGCTGTACACGTCCCGGCTGGAGCTGAGGACACAGGCAGCACCACATGCATCTGCACTGAGATTAACCCTGCAAAGTCAGGGACAACAATTTGTATTTCTTCATCCAAAATTCATCATCTGGGAAGGCTGCCATGCCAGCTCTGCCAAGACAGAGGCTTCAGTGGGAGTCTCTGCTTGCTACAGAAGTGATGGGGTTACAGACATCACCACTGCTTACCTGGTCCAGGGGATACTGTTACTGCCTGCTCTGTCCTCTCCTGAAATGCTGGTAATAAAGGATCATACATACATGCTTGTTGAGTCGGGGACATAGGGACTAAGAGGAGAGATGATGGGAAGTGGTCTCATTTAGTCTGGCTGAGAGGAGGCTAAGGGCTATATTAATGGTGGCCAAGAACTACTTGGAGGGCAGGTACAAAAGCAACAGAGCCTCCACTGGTGGGGCATGTCACAAGGGGCAATGGCCCTATAGTGCAGCCTGGGATGCTTAGGCTGGACATTCAGATGATTTTTCTTCCCAAGGAGATGGTGTATCCCTATAAGAAAGCGCAGCATGGGGCCAGGGGTCCTCCATCATTGGGGGTTAACGAGGCTAAGCCCAAAGAGGCTATGGTGATTTTGACCTAGTGCTGGCAGCAGTCATGGTTCCAGCAGGCACTGGCCAGGAGCATCCTAGGGCTCCCATTCCACTGCCCCCTCTAGGACCCTCTGCCTCTGGGATATATGAGCTCTAACCAGGCTGGCAAGTCTATTTCTCAACCCCTAACTGAGGGGGGAAATGCTGGCTGCCTGTGACACAACACACAGCTCTTAACCCCTACCTGTTCCCCCTGCTGGAATCACGGCTTCTTCATGCAGGGAAGCGGTGAGGACCTGAGTGAGGCTCCCACAGCCCCTTCAGGGCACGGCTCCCACACATCCTTCCCATCTTCCCAGGCTGGGGAAGGCTGGAGAGCTGGCAGGGGCCAGAGCCCGCAGAGCCATGGCCCTGATTTGGGGAGAGCAGTCCTTCACAAGCCCCCTGCCAAGCCTCTCGCACACCCCTTTCCTTGAGGACGCTCCTTGCTTCTTCCCAAGGCATGACTGGGCTGGACGGGGGGGAGAGGCAGTGCAGAGGTCTCTCACATCTCAGTGAGAAAGTCCTGACAGCAAATGGCTTGATAAAATAGCTGTTTTAACAAAGCAGAGTAGGAAGAGAAATATCAAAAGTGAGTAAATCTTATGCACCTTCAGATGAGGGGCACCCTGTGTTAGTGCAACATCAGATGGACCCAGGATGGATTTTCCCATGGTGCTATACATATCCCTTCCCTAGTGAGAAGTTCCTCCATTTTGGCCCTTCAAGCTATTGCATATCCTTTTTATTCTATCTTATTAAAGCAGCTATTTTGTTAAGCCATGTGTTGTCAGGCCTTTCTTACTGAGATGCAGAAATAACCCTCTCTCCCACCTCACCCCCTGGTGCAGAACAAGGTCTCCCTCGCATGTGCTGGAGCCCCTTCCCTTTCCAGACCCCATTACTGGTTTTGGCAGAACAGGGGCTGCAGCTGCTCTACTGGCTGCAGACTATCCCACAACCCTCTGGCGAAGCTGGTTTGCTAACGCTTCTGTTTTGTAAACAGTTTTCCTCTCTAACACAAACCGAGTGTTCCACACACTGCAGTCTCTTACCCGCTCCATCCAAACCTTGCAGGATCACGGCATTGCATCTTCCCACCTGTACCACATGGCATTTGCTGAGAAGCTGTAAAACAATTAATTGAATATAATCACTGAGAAAATGTGCACGTTTCCTGCACACTTACACACCACTTTATCTCAATCATGCTGGGGATGGTCTGCAATTTTCTTTTTAACGAGTTCCCAAAATATTCCCATAAGCAATATCCTCAGTTGTAAGACATAAAAACAAACCAGCCCCTCTACTTAGACGCACAGTGAGAGGTTGAAACCACCTAATGGTCCCCGGGGAAGGAGAAGGACTTCTCACTGAGCCGGCTGCATTCTTCATTGGCTCCAGGTGATTCCTGATCTCCCCAGAAGCAGGATTTAGGAGAGCCATGGATTTCCTGTGGTTTTCTCCTCTTCCTGGCCTGATTCAGTTAACTGTTCTCATTGTCCCATCCACTGCAGGGCTTGCACAGCCCTAGCTGGGACATGCTGATTTAAAGCATACAACCAGCAGACATCCTTGGAGCCCACATCTGATCCAAACACACCTGAGGTGCCAAGGGAGCTGCCAGGGCAGACAGCTGCCATCACCCCTCTAGGACCAGGGCACAAAAATGTCCCTTCTTCTTACACAAAGAGTCAGCCCAGCAAACGCCACCCTCTCTTACTCTGTCCCCCTCCAGGAAATTGTTTCATAAAAGTGAAGCTATTTCCTTGCTGACTCTATGCCAACATGGACCCTGTAGCCTCTTTTGCACTGTGAGAAACCACAGTATCAAGAAACCCAGTACCTTTGTAGAGTTTTACCTGTGGCATCTTGCAGCGAAGAGTAAGGAGATGCTGCCTCCATAGTAAGGGTCTGGCTTATGGCCCAAGAGGTTTTAAATTAAACACCCTTTCAGCAAAATTCCAAGACACTGAGATGAGTTATGGGACAACATCCCTGAGCTGGTAGTCTCCAGCTATGCCACAAAGAGCAGGCATCACAGGTTTTCAAACCCAAGCCAGGTCTCAGCAGGACAGGAAGGAATCCCACCAGCTCCCAGGGCTCCCAGATGCTTCAGAAAACATCCCCAAAGCAGCTCTAAAAGAGATGAAGGCAAACAATAAATAATTAATAAATAAAATTAGATACTCTAAACCATTTCACCATTTCCCTGCTACAATATAACTTTTCTTAATGCTGCCCATGGGAGGTCACTTGCAGACAAGGAACAGAGGACTTCTCTCTACCTCGTGTCTGACTCTTCCTTGTCACAGCACCCATGTTGGAGATGACAATTGTCTGAATGCAGCAAGGGGTTCCACCATAGGGACATTTAAACTCAACAGCATCAACTACTTGCAATCCAGTAATGAATCTAAGCACTTGTCTGTTCTGCAGGGGTTGACCTGCACAGTTGGAGTCTGCTCTTTGTTGTTCGGAGCATTTGTTGTATTTGTGAATTTTTCCTTTCAGAGCCATGTAAACAAAATTCCACAGAGGATGGGGAGTTGGTACTGTGCCATGCTGGCAGCAGCCTGCCCACCTGAGAGCTGAGGACTCACCATGTGGGAACAGTCAGGTTAGCATCCTATCTCAAGATCCAGGCACTTGCTGCCATGTCAATACATTCTGAAAATCAACGTGTTTTATGCTAAGCAATGATTTCATTCTCTCTGTGAGGGATTAAATATTTTTAGTCCCAGTTATCTGATTCGTGGTATCTGGATGAAAGGTTATGCTGATGATTCCTTGCATTTTTTTGGGGGGGGGAGGGTGGGGAGGCCTTTAAGTCCTTGTGGTGTATTGCCTTTTGTTTCACGCAGTGTCCTACCCTGCATCCCCAAAGCTATGACATCTCCTCCAAGGCAATGGAGAACCCATCCCTCTATGTTCTCCGGCACAAAGAGTTGGGCTCCCAGCTCACCATCGTAACAGCTCTCAACGCAGCACACCACAAAATGTCCAGGCTCATCTGATACTTCAGATGCTTGCTGGTGCTTGCTTGGGAGGAACCACAACCTCTGAAGTTCACCAAAGAGCCTCTGGATACTGGGAAAGGAAAGGAGTCCATTTTAAGGCCTGAGTTTGACACCACAGCATGTACTCTGAAAGCCAGGCAAACCCCAGTGGATATCCCAAAGCCACTAGCTACTCCAAAAAGAAAAAGATGTATTAAAAGTCAGAGTTTTAAAAGGAAAAAGAAAGCCTTTAGGGCTGGAATCCTGTCTCACAGCATCATTTGCATGGCCTCTGCATGGAGGGTTATGATGCTGTGGATCCCAATGCTCCTGTACAGTTGTGAAACATCACTTCTGGCTGAACTTAGGAAAAGAACTTATCTTTCGGGAAAAAAAAAATGTCAAGTCAACCTTTTCTTGACAACTGGAAAATGGTGATTTGCTCTAAATCTCATTTCAGAACTGCAATTTGTTCTAAATCTTCTTTCTCTTCCTCACAGATGTTTGGGATTTCTTTGGCCCAAGTTGGAAATCATCAGTTAAGACAACTCCACAACCCCCACTTCACCCCAGCCCCATGAGCAACCTTGCTCCCTGTGAACAGAGCTGAGTGCACTAAGGCATTTGAGGAGGTCCGGGCAGACAGGGTTACTGGCCAGCTCTGCCTCCTGCAGTACCCTAATAAACCCCAGTTTCCCTAAGGGACCATTTTGGCAGCTACTTTGAGAAGACAGACGTTGGGTGTGGGATAAATGGGCTGCTGAGAAGGTATGTTTCTATCACCGTGATCTGGACAATACCACCACCGTTGAGGCCCCAGAGCATGGTCTTTATTGACAGCTTTCTTTTACATTGCTGTGCATACAAGTACATCTTTGAAAAGTGAGGAGGGATGGAAATGAGGAAGCAGCCCTACCTCAGCTTTGGACCCCCAAGGGCTCTAATACCTGCTTCTTTACTGGCTGAAGTGTGGCATTGCATTGGAAACCTGCTGGCTAGGAGCTGGGAAAGGCAGTTTCTCGGCGGGGTGATGGGAAGCAGTGTGTGGAGACTGCAGTCTTCACAAGGAAGACTGACTCCTGAATTGGAAAACATCCCACCACTTGGGACAAAGTGGTAGGGCCTGGAAAGTGCTAGCAAGGAAGCCACAAAGTCACTGCAGTGATGGTGCCTGTAGCATTCATTAGAGAGCCACAGAGGGCCAACAGGACAAATCTGACTGTATTTTAGTGTTCCTGGTGGATTAGGTAGCCCCGCGGGGAGCTTGACTGCAATAAGCCATGGGGCACAAAGATGCCTTCCTCACACCTCCCCAGCCACAATGAACCATGGCAGCTCTGACCAGGAGCCGTGGCAGAGCAATGTCAGTCCACCAGTGCCAGTTGTCTCAAAGCATCCACCAGGCTCAACAATTTATCTCAAAGCATCCAACAAACTCAGCAATAAAGAACCTAATCAAATAGTTTTACCAGCACCAGACCATGGTCCAGCCAGGGAGAGATCTCCACATGGCAAACTTCACTTGCACAGGCAGGAGGCTGGAAGACAAGCTCAACCACGAGCTGTTTTCACAAAATAAATTGTGTCACCTTGGCATCCCTCGCTGCCCTAGACCAGCAGCAGAGCAAGGGCTTGGGGACATGCACTGACTAGAGGAAACTTCTGCCACACGTGTCAAGTTAATGCTCTGTGCTCCTGCTGACACAACACTGCAGACAGAAAAACTGGAGGAAAGAAACCCCACAAGATGAGTAGCTTTGGGCTGGCATCTCCCTACCATCCTGAGATTAAAATGGTGAGAAACAATGGGTGAGATGATGAGTTTTCACAGCTCTCAGAGGTTGTCTGAACGCTGCAGAAGGCTATTTGGACCCAGGAACAGACAAAGGACATTTCAAAGGATTGTAAAAGATCTAGTCTATTATTTTGGAATTGCCAACATCCTCATGTGCTTTTTAAGGAAAGGGGGTTCAAAGTAGTGGGAAAGAATCACCAGCCTGCAAGAAGCTGCATCGGATTGGGGCTGGAGTCTTAACCTCAAAACCAGATGTTACAAAAGGCCAGAAAGCTCCTCCAGCCTGGAGGATGCTTTGGAGTAGTTCGTCTGGACTGAGGTACACTCATACCTGGAAGTCTCTAGAGCAAACGCTCCTCTCCATATGGTGTGGAAAGCATTGCCTTCTCCCACCCTGTTCTTTGGGAACCTTCAATGGCTGGACTGCTCCTTAACGTGTTAGTGACCGCACCTGGCGTGATCCAGCAGCTTTTGGAGGCTGTAAATTAATGGCAGGATAAGTCAGGTATTCTGGAACAGGAGCAGGGTGAATTTCTATTAGGCAGGGCTGTAAAACCCAGAAATGCTGCAGAGGATGCCTGCCAGTGCTTTCTAAAACACACTTTCCAAAAAATGTGCCTTGAGGGAATGGATTCACAGCCTACAAACCCCAGCACGTCCACAAGCCCAGAAAGAAGAGGAAGACCTGAGAGTCAACAGGCAGTTGGCCTGCTGTACCAGTCAAGGACCTGGAGTCATGGCTGTAGGAACAGCTCCCCAGGACCATCCAGATACAGCAAGGCAGCGTGACAACAACAGGAACTGAGCTGCAAAAGGCACAGGTGTGCTTTCATCCTAATAAAAGGATGAGATAGCTGGTGCACCAGGAGCCAGACAGCTGTCCCACTGAGCCAGCTATGCCCATACTCCTGGGCACCCCTGGGGATTGACCCCCTTCCCAGCTAACGCTGTGGGCATGGGAAGAGGGAAGCAGCAGGCCCAGCCAGGCACACACTGCTTTGACTAAGAGGCAAACAAGCCAGCTAGATACTGGGAGGCAGGCTGTTGTAAAGCAGGGTGAGTGTTGCCCCAGTCCATCCAGGGATAGGTCTTCTGGCGTTGGAGCAGGGAACAGTCACATTTAGGGGTTGCATAACCTTTCCTATCTACTGTGCATGATGCTGGGCTCTACTCCTTACTCCTCCTTGGGAGGCAAGGAACAGAGGGCCCTGGTTTTATAAATTGCTGTCACTGAAACCCAGCAAGATTAGCATTGGGTGGCCATTTGTTGCTACTTTTCCACAGAAGAGCAGCCAGCATTTACTGGATTATGTGGGGAGCTGGAGAACCATGCTTCCCTCTAACTTCACTGGGAACCAAGATCTGGCAAGGATCCTCCCTCTTTGCAGGTGCTGACACCACAGAGTCCTCCATGGTCAGAAAGAGAAAACCAATGAGGGGGAAGCATTTTCTCATCATGAGAAAAAAAGGGTAGTGGGGAGATTTGCAGGCCAGTCAAGGAAAAAGAGAAAGCATGCTGCATAATTGGAACAAGCCATCATGAAAACAATCCCAAACTTAATTCACTTGGATGGGACTTCACGCGGTGCTTAGAAGAATTAGCACTTTATCTTTGCAGACACGAGAAGCAAGAACTTGTTCTGCCATTGTGCAGTCACTGATTCCCTTCCCCTACCCACTTCTTTTATTTTTTTTTTTTTTGAAGAGCAAGCAAAAGAGGTGTCTTTACAGCTCACTATGGGAACTGCAGCTGTGAACAAGGAATGGTCGGTGGGTCCTCGGAGTGTCAGTCTCTAGCAGGTGGCCAGAAAGACACAAACCCTGTACCCAGGGTCATGCTGGACCTAGCTGTTCCCCACTCCTGAACACCTGGAAGCCAGGCTCTCTGGCAGGGTGACCCCTTGGGCAGTGACCCTCCAGCATCCCTGTGGGGGAAACCTTGCCTCCAGTGCTCACCCAAAACAGATCACCAGAGGAACTGGAGTGACTTTTTTTGAGAGAAGCGGTTACAACTGGAAGGCTGTAGTTAACCGCGGCCAAGCTTTCCCATTGTTATTTTACAGTTGCTTGATGTTCTGAAAGATATTTAGAAAAATTACTTTAACTGTCCTGTGCCAAACTTGGTGAGGGTGAAAAAAAAAAAAAAAAGAAATTTGGCAGACATGTTATTCATTCAGCATGTAGTTTGGATGATGTCCAGTGACTACCACAGGAGTTTTAACAGATCTGGGAGACTAAAAACCATTCACAAATAATTTGATTTGGGGTCACTATGATGTCTTTTTATAAATAATTTTCATTGAGAACTATTTTTTTAATTAGGATTGACAGACCTAATAGCAACTCTATTGTGTGCACAGTTCATCGTTCCCGTCTTCGTAAATGACTTACATATGCAGTGTGCTAGTTTCTTGTTCGCTGCACACGATGGGGCTTGTTCACGGGGCAACCAATGCCTTGCAGACAGTGCACAAGCCACGCTGAACTCCTCTCTCCAAAGGCACGCTCTGAAGAGGACCCAGATGGAAAGCAAAGGAAGCTTTCACCATCCTGTTACATGCTCCAGCTCAGGGACTGGTCTAAGCCTTTGCACAACTTCAGACGTCCCCATGCAGCTGTAACTGTCTTCTAATTGCTCTGGCTCCAAAAGATGGTAATGGCTACTTTGATTTGATTGCTTTATTGCTCCAAGCCCCATCACAGCTCAGGAAATACTCTGAACCAGAACATGCTCCCTTTTCCATGGTGGAAGCATTGAACAAGGACTGGACCAAGCAAAGATCTGACACATCCTGGCAAACAGCTGTGTTCAGTGGCAAGCCTAAACTCAGTCACCTCATAATCCAGCAGATTGCCCAACTAAGCCTGAATAGATCTGGGAAGACTGCAGGAGAAGTTGGACAGGGGATGGGAGAAGAATGGCTCGGCGACTCAAATGCATCTTTCTTGGCAACATCCTCTGTGTGTGACAGCCTTTTCTTTGACTTGCACAATAACAGTTGCATCCCAGCCACTTTCATTACTAATCTTATCTGTTGTTTGAATGGCTCTTAGATTCCCTCCTGTGGTTAAAAATGTTCGTACAAGTTCTTGGAGTCAGCAGAGTTGTTGTTTTGTAGCTGAATAACAGGCTTTGGCTCCAAACTTTGAGATGCTCGCTGTAATGATTAGATATGTTCTTAAAAGCCCTCTGAATTGGGTTTTGAAACAAAAGGCTCATTGATCTTAAGCCTAAAACCCCAGCCATGACTGAAAACCTTCTCTCCCTGTCTTGCAGAGGAACTGAAACTGGTACGATAAAGGACGACTACAACAGTAAAAGAAAGGAGGACTTATGAGAGGAAACTACCAAAAGTTGGTCTTATTTAGACTACCAGAACAGGGGCTGAAGGGGATATAATTGCTACTGAGAGACACGTGGAAGGGGAGAAAACATGAGAAAAACTTGTGACAGCTCCAAGCCGAAAGCTGTGGAGCTGTAAAGAAGCCCTTGATATTTTCAGGCTGGGGATGAAAAGATTTCTGATTTTCATAGCAAAGAGGTCTGGGATGGGTCTCAGCAGAACTCACAGAAGAAGCCCAAAGTGAAGTCTGATAAACATGTGGGACATATTGATATAGCTGCAACAGCAAGGGAGGGCAGCATGTGACCCAGGAGGTCCCTGCAAGATCCCTGTCGAGTCATCAGCACCTGGATGAGGTAGGAAGAGATTCCCCTGGCTCCTGCGTTTGCCCATCGCCTTTGTTTTGCATCTTGCCTCACTCAAGCAGTCATCCCAGGCTTGCCTTGGCCATGTTATCTTGGTTTAGCACTGGGCAGACTGATGCAGGCCCCTGCGGCACAGCCACACCCAGATGCCTGGAAGGGGCCACTACGGTAGAGCTGGTATTGAAAAAGATTGCCTACAGGAAGAAAAAACGCATTTTTCGCTTTGTTCTGTTTAGTTAAATAAGCAAATGCCTGTATTCAAGCGGAATTCAGACTCGTACCCAGAGTATTGGGTAGCTGCTGTGACTAGCAACACAGAACGATGTTGGGCAAGCAGGGCCCCCCCAACACCATCCCACCAAAGGAGAAACATTGACAGGTCTGTTTCCAGGATCACCAGTATCCACCTGGAGTGCATCCACTCGGAAAGCAGTAACGCTGGCCTGTACTGGGGAGGAAAAATAACCTCTGCTGCTGGCTGCACTTGACCAGCACCATCACCACAGGCAATTCTCACCTCATGGCAGTCAAAGACAGATCAGCCACGTGCTTCCCTTCCTGGGCACCAGGTTTTCACCAAATACATTTCCTCAGCACTTACCTATTTCCCAGCTCCAGCGCATGAATAAAGCAGTGGTTTAAACTCCATGAGAATACCTGCTGGCATTAGCAAGAGGCAACCCAATCAGGCCTCAGTTAAGGTTGCTTAATGTCATTTATCTTCAGGACAAAAGAGCGAATTGAGAGAGAGGGACTGTCAGAGCAGCCGCCCTCAGCCTGCCACAGGGGAGCAGCGTGGCCATGCCAGCCCGGCCACGCAGTTCTCATGCCGGGCACCCACCGGGAGAGGTCTCGCTTTCAGGCAGGCTGAAAATCAAATGGATCATCCACATAGCACCGCACATCCCTGGCGCTCAGGGCACTTCTGCAAGCTGACATGACAGTTTGCAAGCTGCAGCTCACTGCAGCTCCAAAAGATCGCTTCTGTATTAAAAGGAAACTGGGGTTTTTTCTACTTTTTTTTTTTTTTGTTATTACCCACAGTGTCGGCAATAGCCAAGGCTTTGATCATGATGGGGCAGACTGGGGGTTGCTCCCGTGATACCTAAGCAACATCTAAGGCGCGCAGGTGTCTTTGCAATTTACTCTCTTTCTCCTCAGTGAACACACATATTATTTCCTCCAGCACAGAGGCCACCACAAAAGCTGCCCCACAGCATGACTGCTTTGTGTAACAACTTGCAGGTTTTTTGGGGGACGCTTGAGGTAGATGGATGCCCTCCACACAAGTCAGCACTTGCTGTCCTGGAGACAGCAGGCAGGGAAAGGACTTTTCGCCAAAAGCAGCCTGCCGGTTTGCTTCCCGGCCCGCAGCACTGGGAGGAAGAATCCTGCCTGGAGCTGGCGCTGGCGCTGGCTTGGCAGTCGGGGTTTGGGATCCACGAGGACTGGAAGAGAAGGGCTCTCCCCCCACCCCCCCCGGGAAGAAGCAGCTGAATAAAGCGCAAACTGGCCACCTGCGAGGGGCTGTGCGGAGGGCAGCCTGCCCACCGCTCTGCCCGCTGCCGGCCGCCCCTTCCACTCCGGTCCCGGTCCCCGCTCCGCTCCCGGCTGCGGGGCCTCGGCCGCGCCACTGATGTCCCACCTAATTTCAGCCGCGGCAGCCCCGGAGGATACACCCCCCACAGCCCGCCCGGGGAGCCCCGCCGGCGCCGCCGAGCCTCGTCCCGGCGGCGGGACCGGGGAGGGGTGGTTCGGGCCGCGACCCGCCGGGGCCGCGCTCCCCCCCGGCCGGCCGTGCGGCGGCCTCCCGGCAGGCTCCTTCCCGAGCGGCCCGCCGCCGCTCCGAGGTGCCGCCAACCCCGCGCGGGGAGGGACCCCGGTGCCCACCCCCGGGGCTGGGGCGGAGGCGGGGGGTCCGGGCCGGCCCGGCGGCGGCTGGCAGTGCGCGGCGCTGCTGCCCGGCGCGGCGGGGCGGCCGGCGGCGGGGGCCGCTCTCTGCCGCCTTCCCGCGCCCTCTCCTCGCTCCCGCAGATCTCGCGAGAGCGGCCGGCTGGTGGCCGCGGGGGCTGTTGCAGCAGCGGCGGCGGCGGCGGCGGGCGGAGCGGCGGCGGGCGGCGGCCGGGGGCGGCCGAGGAGGAGGAGGAGGCGGCGGCGGCGGCGGCGGAGGCGGCGCTGGGCGGCGGCGCGGGGGGGGCGCGCCGGGCGAGGAGCGGCGGCGGCGGCGGCGGCCGAGGCCGAGCGGCGGCGGCGGCGGCGGCGGCGGGCGGCGGCATCATGGCGGACAGAGACAGCGGCAGCGAGCAGGGCGGCGGCGGCGGCGGGGGCGCGGCGGGCGCCGGGGGGCCGGGCTCGGGCGGCGGCGGCGGCGGCGGCGGCCCGGGCGGCGGCCTGCAGCACGAGACGCAGGAGCTGGCCTCCAAGCGGGTGGACATCCAGAACAAGCGCTTCTACCTGGACGTGAAGCAGAACGCCAAGGGCCGGTTCCTCAAGATCGCCGAGGTGGGGGCGGGCGGCAACAAGAGCCGCCTGACCCTCTCCATGTCGGTGGCCGTCGAGTTCCGCGACTACCTGGGCGACTTCATCGAGCACTACGCCCAGCTGGGGCCCAGCCAGCCCCCCGAGCTGGCGCAGGCGGCCGACGAGCCCCGGCGGGCGCTCAAGAGCGAGTTCCTGGTGCGGGAGAACCGCAAGTACTACATGGATCTGAAGGAGAACCAGCGCGGGCGCTTCCTCCGCGTCCGCCAGACCGTCAACCGCGGCCCGGGGCTGGGCTCCACGCAGGGCCAAACCATCGCCCTGCCGGCCCAGGGCCTCATCGAGTTCCGCGACGCGCTGGCCAAGCTCATCGATGACTACGGGGTGGAGGAGGAGCCGGCCGAGCTGCCCGAGGGCACCTCCTTGACTGTGGACAACAAGCGCTTCTTCTTCGACGTGGGCTCCAACAAGTACGGCGTCTTCATGCGGGTGAGCGAGGTCAAGCCCACCTACCGCAACTCCATCACCGTCCCCTACAAGGTCTGGGCCAAGTTCGGCCACACCTTCTGCAAGTACTCGGACGAGATGAAGAAGATCCAGGAGAAGCAGCGGGACAAGCGCGCCGCCGCCGCCGCCGCCCCCGCCGCGGGCGCCGGGGCCGAGCCGCCCCCCGAGGCCGAGGCCGCCGCCGCCGGGCCGCCCGGCGCCCTGCTGCAGGCCGAGGAGCCCGAGGAGGACTGACCGCCCGCCCCCCGGGACGCGGACTGGCCCCGCCGCTGGCGGGAGGGCGGGCGGGCGGGCGGCGGGGCGGGGGGGCGGCGGCGGCGGCGGCGGCGAGGAGCGCCCCCCCCCCCCCCCCCCCCCCCCCCCTCTGCCCGGCGGCCCCCCCGGCAGCGCCGCCCGCCCGGCGCCCCCCGCCGCCCGGCAGCAGCGCCTCCGACCCGCCACCCATCGCTGGATGTCCCTCCACTTTACCCACCGTATCAAACAGTAAGCAGCTGCTAAAACAAAAACAAAAAAAAAAAAAAAAAAAATACAAAACAAACCACACAAAAAAAAAAAAAGTCAAAAAAAGTAATAACATTATATATGAACTGTGTTTCCTACTTGATTAAAAATATAAAGAACTGAGTGTTTATTTCCCTAATTAACCGAGAACTTTTGTACACGTTTAAGCTATTATTATTAAAAGTGTTTGCAAAAATGGTCAAGATTATAATATTGCTGAATTATATAAAAAAAAAAAAGTCCTTTTCATGTTGAGCTAACATTTGACTTTAGCACAAAAAAAAAAGAGATATTTTAGAACACGTAAAATAATATTTTTAGTTTTTTCTTCTCATTTTGTTACCAAATTTCAAACCTTACATGGAGGTTACTATAGTATATTTGACACCCTATATACCTGTGATTAGAGATGTGTATATATATATGAGGGCTAGGCATGCTGTGTGTCTGAGCTTTGTCTAAATGTTATGCAGAAGTTTGTAGAGTTAAAAGGTACGTAGGTTTAATTCATGCAAGGTAAACAATAAGTGCTCTCTTTTATACAATATGCATTGCATCTGGACCTTAAACATATAAAAATGGTCAGTGAAACTTCTGTGAACATGAAGAAAAATTATTAAAAAAGGCATTTAAATGAAATTTGCTAACTTGTGATTTTTACGTTTGAACCAAAGTTATTCAAATAGTAAAAAAAAAAAAAAAAAAAAAAGAGGAAAAGGAAAAAAAAAAAAAAAAGAGAGAGAGAGAAAAAAAAGAAAAGTAAAGAATTTCCTCCCGTAATATTTTTTTTTCTGCACCTGTTTGGTTTACAACTGAGTAGGCATATTGTCATTATTGTGTATATGAGATGTACTTGTATTGTTCATAATATATTTTTTTTTAATTCTGTGTGCTTAACCTGGTGTGCAGCGGTTTCCAGTCAGCCTGGGTTTGGACAGCAGGTAGCGAGTCTTTCCGTGTCGCCGCTGGCGCTAGCACTATCTCCTGAACTCCTGAGGGGCCCGAGCCTGCGCTGCGATCCTGGCCGGGGCCGCTAACGCCTGCGGGCCCCTTAGAAATCAGTGCAGCGCAATTGCAGAGTAATCCGACTGAGCCGTGGGGGTTCGGAGTTGCGTTTAAAAGTGAAAGCCAAGCCGGTGTGTGTCTCTGTAACGGATTTCCATGTAGCTGTGGTGCTAGTTATTACTGGCTACATACCTGGCGAGCCTGGCCGTGCCCTGCCCTCCCTGCCCCGGCCGCCGCGCCGGTGTGCGTGCGCGCGGGCTCTGGTCACAGCCCAGGGTAGGGAAACGCAGATTTGTCAAAACACTAATCTGGCCAGGTGTGTTCTCAAATTGAAACTGTTTGTAATAATAATAAGAATAATAATAGACTTTTACAGGTTGGTTTTTTTTTTTTTGGTTTTGTTTTGTTTTTTTTTTTTCTTTTAAAAAAGTTGGTGTGCTTTTAATTGACTAACTTCTTGCTGCTGTATAGTAAAATATTAATATATTTTTATCATTAAACTGCTGCATGACTATCATCATTATGAATGAAGAGAAAACATTAAAAAAAAAAAAGATGCCTTAAACAGTGAAAACAAAACTTCTTTTTTTTTTTTTCCTTTCTTTTCTTTTTTTTTTTTTTTTTTTTTTTTTTTTTGGCCGGAATGCAGTAGACAGTGTTTCAGAGAAACTAGGATCTTGTTCCACTCAGAAGTTTTTTTGGGTTGCAATCATTTTTCTTAATGCTCTTGGCAAAGTTAGCTGTCTGGTAGACCTAGCTGCTGTGTGTAGAAGGCACCACCTGTATGAGCAGGAGTTGCCTGTGCTTCTTCACTGATGGTCAAGGATGGAGTTTCGGAAGGGTGGGGAAAAAAAAAAAAAAAAAAAAAAAAAAAAGACTTGTTTTAAAGAATTTTATTTCCTGTATTTCCTGCTGTCTTTTTATTCCCTTTGGAAATTATAATTCCCTTTTTCTTTTTTCCTTTTTTTTTTTTTTTTTTTTTTTTTTGAGATGTACTGTAAGTGTCAAGCTGTTTCCATTGTACCATGCGTTTGCTGTTAGTGTTCACAGAAAGTTAAATATGAGATGCCAGCAGTGAGATGTTTCTGTTTCTTTTAAACAATCACTGGAAATGTTTAAAATTGCTTTAATGTGTGCACTTTCCTATTTCCCAGTAGTAATTATAAGCTTTTGGAGTGCGTAATGTGACATTTGAAATGGTTCTCAATTGTATGTAAACATTTGTCTGATAACCTGCTTTTGAATCGGAGGGTCTGGATGGACAGTTCCATCAATTATTGTACTTCAACTGTGATGTGTGCGGGACTGCATTCTCCATGCTGCTAGATGTAGTTAGGAAATTAATTGCTTTGGTTTTGCTACTTGATTGATTGTCTTGGTCCTGCTGTTCACTCCCCTCCCCAAAGTTGTCGAGCTGCCGATGGACGTGGTCCGGCGCTCGCAGTGCCAGCGGGTTCCCGGCACTGAGGAGCTGGGGGGGGGGGGGGGGGTGTTCCGTGGCCGTGTCCCCGCGGCCGTGTCCCCCCGGGAGCGTGGCCGTGGGGCCGGGCGGCTCCCCGCGCCCCGCCGTGCCGCAGACTCGGGCCGCGCACGGGCCGCGCGGTGCCGCCCAGCCCGGGCCCCGACAGCCCGCCGGCAGCTCTGGGAACAGTGTCTGAGAACTTGCGGTCCGGTTGTGTCTTGTTTTGGGTTTCTGCTGCGTGTTTCGTTGGGTTTTGGTTTTTTGGTCTTTTGGTTTTTTGGTTTCTTATTCTTTTAACAGATGTTATATATGTTCTAGGACTTGATGAATGATGATAATGAAAGACTAAAATGACTGTAAAGGTTCATGGAATTTTGCTCCCGGTTTGGTTCTTGTTTTGATTTATTTTTTTTGTCTTTTTTTTTTTTTTTTTTTTTTTTTCCCCCTGGAGGTGCTCGGTACTTTACCAAGGCTCTAATATCTCAGTATTTAAAACAAAGTACAGAAAACCCTGTTTAATGTTAGAAGAAGAAAGGTATATTTGACCATATGTGTTGCTTTAAAAAAAGACAGTATGCTCAAATGTGCCAAGATATCTAATTCCTGACAAGTATGCCTTATATTTTCCTTGATGATACGCTTTTAAATGTCTTGTAGAATAGGTCCAAGAGCATGATAAAAACTACTTTATAATGACTAAGTGCAAGAAAACTTGAAATTCATTGCAATACTGACATTATTTTATTCTTAAGTTAAAGGGACACTGTCAAGTAATTTACCATTGAAATACAACCACTCTGTAAGTGGTTTTATGCTAAAGGAGAAATGTCCTCCAAATTCAATGTTCTGGTTTTTGTTTTGTTTTTTTTTTCTTTTTTTTCTTCTTTTTTGGTCAAGAAAAAAAAAAAAAGTGAAATTGCTCTGTCTCTGAGAAGTTAAATAAAAAAAAAAAAAAAAAAACAAAAAAAAACCAAAAAAAAACGGAACCAGCCACTGTTGATTCCTGCCTCTTCTTTGTGGTCCCACTAGTGATGCTGCCGCAAGAGCCGCCCTCCGGCTGCCTGGCAGCAGGAGGGGACTGGCCGGGCCCGTCCTGGCCAGAGCTCTGGCCCGTGGCGAGGGTCAGGGCTTGGCCACGCTGGCGGTCAGCGACCCGGCGGCGGGGTGCGCACAGGACGGGGAGCTTCCAGCGAGGCATGCCTGTATGCGGTAGAGAGCTTTTTTGGAAAATTCGATTTTAAAAAAAAAAAAAAAAAAAAGGAAACCAACTAATCAACAACAACAACAACAACAAAAAAAAAAGAAAAAAAACAAAAAAAACAGAAAACCCCCCAAAACTTGACAGTGTCACTTTCTTGCATATCCCTCGCAGGGGTTGAAATGCACTGGGTGTAGCACTCGCCGAGGAGCCGTTCACAGCCTGGGACTTGTCTGTTTAGAGAGCAGAGGGGCTGCCCCGTTGGAGCAGCGGGCGTGAGGCAGGGACAATCCTCTTGAGCGAGGTGGAAAGCTGCCAGTGATTTTAACCCCTGCTCAGAGCCAACCAATAACTTTTTTTTTTTTGGGGGGGGGGGGGGGAGCAATTACTTTGTTGCCTTTAAAAATAGCACTGTAACCACCTTTTTTTATGATTAGCTGTAGTATAACCTTTGTCCCTTCAAACTATGCAAGCTATGAAATGTAAATTAGGGATCAGTTAAAGATAGTTGATTATATTCAATCAGATGGCATTCATGCACTAACTGGAGTATATACAGATAAAGCTATTAGAGTGACGTGTATGCTAACAGCAAGATATAACATACCTACCTATTCTAAAAAAATGACTATTAATATTGTATAACAGGACTGTGGGGGTTGGGAGGGGATGTTATCTCTTCTTAAAAGGGGATTTAAGATTTTTATAACTGTTTTTTCCATCAAACTTTAATATTTTTGTCAAATTTTTAGGTATTTAATTTGTAAAATAGATTTTACTTTGTACTGGCGTACAGAAAATAGGGGTTGATTTAAACTTTTTTGAAGCCAAGTGATCAAGTACATTTGTAATAAAAAGTCAATGGATCTATATCAGTCGTACTCACTGTTTTCATTTCTTGTACGTTCTAATGCAGTGGCGCTGTATGTCTCCCAAGGAAGGAAGAAAAAAAATAAATTGGGGAGGTGGGTGGAAGGAGAAGGCAAAAATGTCAGCGTTGTTGCTGCAGATTGATGCAGCTTTCCATATGCAAGTGGCCCATGGTCAGTGGAGATTTGGTAGATATGCATTTTTACTAAAAACACGGTGCACTTTTTCAAGACGGGTTTATGAAAACCTGACTTTTTGGCATGTGTTCACTTCATGCTTCCACCTTGGTGCCTGTAAACTCTGAAGCCACCCTTTGGGAAGCACGTTTCCCTGACACTTAAGAAAAACAAAACCAAACAAAGCAAAACTGATTTCTTCTAGGGTGGAGAACTACGGCACTTTACGTTTTTGCACCTGCACACTTTGTCTCCCTTCCTCAAAGATCTGCCACTTTCTTCTTTTCTCTAAGTTCAACAGGTTAAACTTTTTTTTTTTTTTTTTAATTAAGTGAAATTACCCAGTGTTTTGGATTGAAGACTTCAGCAGATCCACCGAGTTTGGATCCAACACTTTGCAGAGCACTGACATATTTTTTGTTTACTTGTTTACTTTAAACCCAGAACTCCCATTTCCTGTTCTAGGGCATATACCAAATCTGATTGACTTGTCTGTGGCAGAAGTTGTGGGAGCTAGAAGTGGAGAATCCTGACATTAATGTACAAGAATGCTAAAACAGGTTTACATTTTGGGCAGCTCTCATGAAACACAAAAACTCAAACTGTAACTAGAACCAACCAATTTCCTGGGTTTTGCCTAGTCCAGTGGGTAGAAAACAAGTCTCAGGTGAGTTGGAAAGAAGGCAGCAAAGCAAATTCTTCTACAACTGTGCAATTTGCTCATTAAAAAACCTGCTGCTTTTGTTTTTTGAGAGGTAGGGCTCTGCCTAAAGCGCTGGAGAGTTTCTCTGTTGAAAACGACACTGTCAAGAATTTTTTATTTAATATCCTGATTTGCATCTTTTTTTTTTTTTCTTTTGTTTTTTTTTGCTTTGCTTTTTGTCAGGCTTACCCAAACTTTCCTTTTATTTTCTTACTATCCTCCTCTGATGGCTGCCTGCTCCTTGTTAACTCAGCTTGTGTAATTGAAGCGTTAACTGTTCATGTTGGTGTTTGGACTATCTGGAAGAGGAGTCCAGCGTAGTTTTAAGTTCTCATGCTGGGCTTTGTATTATTTGCGCATGCACTTCTCCCCCTGAAAGTTTTAATCTTTTTGGCTTTCTTCTATAATGTGTGAAGATAGGTGAAAGGATCTGAATTTTTGGTAGCAGAACAGAGAAGCGGGCTGCATGCAAAGTGGTGTCAAAATGTTTTGACAAAACTGACAAGGTAAACAAGAGAGTTTCATTTTTATTCTTGATTCCTTCTGCTGTTGCTATCTCCTTGTGCCACTTGCAACAATGAAAGATAATTTCAGCCCAGAGCTTTTTTTCAAGCCAGTGGTTCCTTTTACACCACTCACTTGCACATGATTTAGCTCGCTGGCACTGCAAAACGTTGTATGTTGGTTTGTGAATGTGGCAAGGAGATACGTGTATATGGTTTAAAGCTAATTAAGGTTAATCTAAACAGACTTTCAAAGCGATAACCTTTTTTTAACCAGAGCCTAATCTTTGGACCTGAAGTTCATGGTGGTTTTTGTTGTTTTGGTTTGTTTTTTTTTTTTTTTTCCTCTTGAGATCTTTTGTGGTGAAATTACTGAGGGTGATGGCCTGGTGGCAGAGGAAGGATGCTCCTCCGATGGCAGCTGAAGTTCCTCTCCCAGAGTCAGGCTGCCTGCTCTGCTCCCATCACCGATGCTGCCTCCCTGCTCCCGTGCCGTTTATGCCCGACGGTCTTCGGTCCGCTCTGGGAGTTTCTCTTAGCTTGCCTATCCTTCTTTTTTACTTTTTATATATTCAAAGCATTTTGGTTCCCGATGGGATTGCGTTTTAGCAGCACTACAGTCTTGGAGGAAAGACTACATAGGGGTCTGCAATGCATCCCACCTCTTGTGAAATACAAGTGAGCTATTGGGCTTTACTGGGCCGTGCATTGCTTGTCGTTAATGCAGTCTGCACAGCTGTAGGTATCAGAGAGAAGTAAACACCGTCGTTTTTCGGGGTTCACAGAGTTACATCTCCAGTGGCGTATTGGATGTTTTATTGCAATTTGGGTGGTGTGAAAGTACATTGGAAGGGAAAGGATGAGCAGGTTTGCTTTTGGACGTGCTCTCCTACAGGCAGGTATGGTGCTGTTGTCACTAACGAAGATGTTTCCTGAGCCAGTGGGCTCAGGCGGGTCCCAAGCTGGGTGAAAAGGGGAGCTCCCAGCAGTCGCAGCGGAGGAGGTGGTGCCTGTCCGGAGGGTGGGAAAAGCCTTTCAGAGCAAGGTGGGAGGGCTTGGGCTGGCAGAAGCGGACGGCCGAGATGTGCTGTGGGCGCCGGTTGAGTGCTTCAGCATCTGACCTGGCATTCGGGGTGCGGGGTGGGTGGTGCCACCCGGGGAGAAGCACCAAAGAGCCAGGTGGCAGAGGCTCTGGCAGACCCTCTGCTGCGGGCGGCGAAGGGGTGTCAGGCAGCAGATCCCAGGGGAGCACAGGGCAATGGGGCTGAGCTCCCCGGCGGGGGTAGCTCTGCTGGCCCTGTCTCTGCAATTTGATGTCTATACGTGGCTGAAGCCAGACGAGTGGTCATGTTTTGGGGGAGAGTCGGGGCACGTCACGCCTGCTCCTAGTAAACAGTTGTGTAGCCTGTTTGAGGCAAAATATCACAGAAGAGGGAGAGCTGAGTTCACACAGTGAGGAATGAGGCGTGTTTTCATGGAAAAATGTCAGCTGGAGATTAAGTGAGAAAAGATAAAGATAGAGGACTTCCGGCCCTGCTATCTGTCTTTTGAGTGCTGACTGATTAAAGCAAGTCAGAGCAAATGACTGGATATCCCTGAACAATGCTTCACTGTCCCTCTGCAGATCGATACCGCTGGCACTTCTTCTTCTGAAGAGGGGATCTGGTCCTTTTGCTCTGGAAGGCACCATGTCCAGTCAGGATGGAGCCCTGCTCAGGCTGGCTGTAGGTTTTGCCTCTGTGTGGGTATTGCCTCAATTTGGGTGATGAGGACCCTGCAGCAGATGTCCCCAGGGCCGTGGTGGTGTCTGCGGTAGCTTTGCAGCTCAGGTCAGGCGTGTGCTTTTGCAGCAAAGTACTCTGCTGTCCCTGCATAAGGCATCTTGGTTTCATCGTGGAGCAGTCTCAGAGCACGTGACCTGATTTGTTTGGGGTTTAACTAAGCCAAAAGGCAAGCTTTACCAACTGGTGGGACTAGGCTGGTCAGACCAAGCTGGTGCTCGTAGGAGGGTAAAATCCCCGAGACACAGATAGCGTGACCGTTGGGTCCTGAGCAGTGACTCCTTTGCTGTCAAACTTGGCTCTGGCTGTGCTGATTGCTCATGAAGACATTGCCCTGGGTAAAACGGGAGACCACCTGGGTAGATGGCTGGCCATTTTTGCATCTCATTGTTTCGAGGCCTAGGTTCACGACATGGGGCATGCTTCTGCTCCTTTCTGAATCAGCCATCAGCTGGGAGAGTTCTTGCTTTGAACGGGCATCTTCTGGATCTCTCCAGCAGGTAACTCGGTCTTAACTCAGATAACTCCTTGGCCTTGCTGGTCATCAGTTGGTTTGCTGTCCATCCCAACACTGGCTTTGCAAAAATACACACCTTAGCCTTTTCTTAGGCTTAGGCCACGTAGGAGACTGAAGTGAAAAGAGGACTGGCTGCAACACTGGCAGTGGGAGTTTGTGCTGAGCCTTCTTGGCTGTGGCACAGAAGTTTTTTTCTTGAAACACTATCTTGAAATATGCAGGAAGCGAAGAAAAGCTTCATTCTTTCTGTTGCAGATCGAATAGGTGAGAGGTGTGGAGTTACATCTGCAGCACGGAAGGATGCGTCCCTCTTGGCTAGCGAGACCTTGGAGGGAGGTGGCTGTTGTGGGAGCTGATCCACTGCGTGCTACCAGGAAGCCAAAGTGCATGCCTTGGCGAGATTTAGACAGCTTTTCAGGGAAAAACCTCTATACGTTGAAATGTCATTCCAGGCAGTATGTTGATTTCTATGGAGAGCTGCTCGGCTTGCAAATGGCATCTGAATCCTCGTGACCACGTTGGCCCCAATGGGTTTGGATTTTGTGCTGGATGTAGTTCAGGGACATTGTGGCAGCCCCCATGGGTGACCGTCTTGGTGCAAGAGCTCGTGTCTCACTGATGCCTGTCAGTGGTTTTGACTGTGAGGTGGTACTGTCCTGCTTGTGGGAAAGTCTGGGAGCTGAGCCTAGGCTCTTGGAGACATCTCAGAGACATCATCCTGCTGGACCGATGCACAGTTGCTCTAGGGTGGGCCAGCACAGGCACAGGGGGCTTTGGCGCTGGTGTGAAAGGACATGCAAGCTGTGGGGTCTCTGCTGTGGGGTCCCTCCTGTGGGACTGACCCCCACTGGGGTGTTTGCACCTCCTCTGTGTCATCAGTTGTGCTGATGTGGCCGGTACTGAGATGAAGCTGCAGGCTTCACACGGCGGCTGGAGGAGGCTAAGTCTGTATAAGATATATGCCTGGGTAATTTATATTGCTGAGAGTTGAGAGTGAAGAAAATGAGCAGTGGCATTTTTTTACATTGCTGGTGAATGCCTTGATGTGCGACTCAAGCTCAAATCACTCTGTGCTCATCATATCTGCCGTGCCCTCCAGCTGGTGTGTTTGCCCCGGGTCAAATACTGGGGTGAGATTTGTTTTTCTAACTCTGGGTAGAAAGGGGTGCTGTCGTGTGCCAGAGTGCAGGACAGCATTTGGTGCGTCTTGGGCAGGACGTGTCAGGATAGGACATCTTGGAGCAGCACTGTCATTTGAAGGTTAGCCACGTTGGTTTGCACGTCTTTCTTTCCCGCAGGTTGGGCTTGCCGTAGTGTCTTACTAGGGAATTTCTTCTATTTCTCCATGCTCTGTCCTGGTTGTACAATAGCTTGAGAGTGCAATGCAGGCTGCTAGCTTTATTGCCTGTAGTCTCCTGAGGTTTGGAATTTGCTTCTTCTGGACTTGCCTTTTGTTCAGGCATTTAGTATGGGCAGAGGATCTCAAACCAGCACCTCCTCGGATGTGTGTATCAGCATGTCAGCACCAGCTGGTCCAGACTCCTCAAAACTCACCTGGGGATCAAGAGGTGGGTGTTGGGTTTTCAGGGGCATCAGTCCATCAGGAGCAGGTCCAGCTGCCTCATTTCTAGGCAAACTGTGAAGGTTTACTGCTCTGTCAATACTTCAAGAAATTTTGGGGCTAAGAAGCATGGCTAAAAGATTTTGTGAAATCTGGTATTTAAACCTCCCTCTCAAGTGATGCTGAGCTGGCAATGTAGCATCAGCTTATCAGGAGCCATGTGGGCAGGTCAACTTAAGAAAAATGTTGTGTGAGCAGCACCAGCGGTGAATAAAAGAAGCCAGTGTCTTGTCAGGTACTGAGTTATAAACAGGGTCAAAATTTCTTTTTATTGAAAAGATTATTTTGTGTAAATAATAAATGACGGTAGGATCGCCGTTGCCAGGGGCTGCTGAAGGGCAACCAGGCAGATCTCTGAGCAAAACAGGGACTAGAGGCTTTGAATTATTTTCTAGCATTAATAATTCTGAACTAAGCACTGCAAATTCATGTAATTGTCATCTCTGCTTTCATGCATGCAAACGGTTTAGTTTGTGGATAGGTCTTTTGACAGTGGTATGTTCAGAGTCTCATTCGATCTTTTTTTTTAAAAAAAAAAAGTTGGCTTCTGAGCTGCAGCTGTCAGTAAAAGTCCTGGTAAACAAGTCCTTGCAGGCTTCTGCAAGGCCGTTTGTAACTTATCTTGTCCAATGAAAGTCTCTTATTGGTGGTTTAAAGTAATTGAAAAAAACGATTCTGTTAACAGTCTATTTTTAGTTTAAAGACAGACTTATATGATCATAAAGAAAAAATCCTAGCTTAATAATGGAAATCAAAGAACATTGGCCTAATTGTACTAGGAGCTCCACACACAAGTGCAGAGAGGACACACTTTCTAAGTTATTATTCTCTGATAAAATACTATACAGTGCAACAAGTAGAGGTGCTCCAAGCTCCAGAAAGCATCTTGAGGCCAGCATTGCTGAGCTGGTGGAGAAGAGATGGCATTAAGCCATCTGCAGGTGGTCATGGTCTGTCCTCACCACAGCACTGACTGCCTTTGCCTTTTATTTGTGGAAACCTGACTTGCAACTGGACAGGATTAAAAGGGTGATTTATAATTTAATATTAAATCCTTGGTTTGAGGAGTTGTTCTCTGTTCTGGAGATGCCTCCAGAAGCTGGGGAGGTAGCTCTGGGAGGTTTGGATGGCAGAGGATTTGGTTGTGGGAAAAAACATGCTCTGCCCCCACGGATTAGGAGATCCATCTGATGAGTTGCCTGCTGAGTGGACAGGTAGATCCTGGAAGGTATCAGAGTGCTTGGGGCAAGCCTGGGGCTGTCATCCTTGAAGCTGAGATACTTGGGAAAATTGTGTGCCTGGGAGGAAGACAGAATATAGGACATGGCAGTACGTCTTCCTAAAATCTTAATGCATGCCTGGGAAAATGATAGAAAGAATACGATAAGTAGATGATATCAAGAGTCATGACTTCGCAGAGCGGGCTGGTTTCCACTTCAGCCAAAGCATCCCTAGGCTGGTGGCACAGAAAGTAGACAGGGTTTTGGGAGGATGGACTGAACACGGTGCTGGTGGAAGGCTGAGACTGTCAGGGCTTGGGTGAAGGTACTGAACAGGAGTGTCGGGAGCAAAAGCGTGTGCCTATTACTCCTGGAGCGCAAGGAGACTTTTCGGCACGAGGTACGAGGAGGTTGAGAGCAGAGTTGTGTATGTGGGAGGAGCAACCAGCTGCAGATTGGGATAAGAAACGAGCACGTGGTCCAAACAATAAAAATGTCTGTATGCCAGTGTGAACATGAAACAAAAATAGTTGTTGTAGACTGCTCAGCAGTGTAAAAAGACCTTGGCCTAGCTAGTCTGATTGAAACGTGTGGGGGGAGGGGGTTGATGAAAATCAGTAAGATACTGCATTACCTGCCATCAAACTATACCAAGTAGGCATGCTGGATCATAAAGGCGTGAAGGAACACTAGGTCTAAAAAGTTGCCATAAAATCTTAGAGGAAATTGGAGTAGTGATGACCACACAGCCAAATTTATGTTGGATATAAATCCCATATTTTAATCACATGGACATATTAGGAAATTTTCTGTTCCAGACAAGAAGGTGGTTATGGATTTCAGGGGGCCTGAGAAAAAACCATGCTCGTGCGTCTTCATAAACCTGTAAGAAAAAGTAAATTCAGTTACGTCCATGCTATCTGGCTGGATTGTTTGGAAAGGAGCTGGCTAACATATTGGTGAACAAACATCTTCATTTACTTAAAGGGTCATTTCTTGTAACAGCCTGGTATAGGTAGCCTTGTTTTAGGACTAAAACTTTAAGAACTGGTTCAAGATATAATTACCGTTGAGTCGTTAAATAGCAGTGACCACAGTACAATTACAGGTTCAGATCCTCAGGAGTGGAAGGTGCTGGACTAAAAATGAGTCTTGTGATATAAAATATTACAGGGAAGAAGATCAGAAAAATAAAGTCCTTAGACTTGTCAAGGCAGCCCCGAAGATAGCTGGAGAGGTTACACACAGCCAAGTTAGGCAGAGATCTGTCATGAAGGAGTTTCAGAGCTGAAGTGGGAATCCTTTACAAAGGAAAATAGTTATAAAGTTATGAAGTAAAATAGCTATAAAGGAACTTCTGGAGTCCAGCAGGACTCCATCAAAAGACAGAAGTCCGACTCTTGCAAAGTAGACTGAAAGAGCCATGCTGTATGGCAGGTAGCCCGTGATCTGGAAATTAAGCAGTTTAGGAGGGGCTTTGAAGAGCTGAGGGCCTTAGGGAACAAATGCTGTCTAAGAGTATATCAGACAGAAGGCTGGGGAGACAATCTGAGTGTGCAGGACTGAAGGCACAGTTAATTTTCTGCACTACTTCATACTACTGAAGTGACTTTTCTGTGTTGTTTTGGAGCACAGGGCAAGTTTGAGAGCCTACCTACCTATCACCTAGTCCTTTTGGAGGGTAAAGATAAGAGGCCTCCCTTTGAAACTCAAGTGTTTGAGTCAGAGATGCTGAAGCAAAGTAGTAAACTCAAGTGGAAGAGCAACAGGCATACCTAGGAGTTTCAAAAGAGCTTGAGACCGAAGTGCTAAAGTTACTAGCAATATAGGGCTGTTAAAAAAAAAAAGGTTAGTATTCTCCATGACTAGATAACATCCTAATGTCAGATGATTATTTTTTTTAATTAAAGTATTAAACAGGGCACTGGGAATTGCAGAGCAGCAACCCTGAACTCTGGTTTGAGAAGGAGAAACAAGGAGTTCTCTGAGTCTTCAGTATGTGATAGGTTGGGAGCAACATACTTTCTAAAAAGAAAGGGGGTAGGCCTAGGTGGCCTTTGACAGTCCCTTTCAACCCAAACCATTTTGGGATTCTGACGAATCTTGTTTTCTGGGTAATCCACCAGAATCTTTGAACATGTTGACAAACAGCAGGAGGTAGAGAATCAACTGATCTTTATTTGGATGTTTTAAAAGGTTTTAAAACGACCTACCAAGAAGGTATTAAAAAATTATGCTTATAATGAGAAGAGAAATATCACGGAGTCTTTCTTTGGTTGCAGCCAACGTTGATCACTTGGGCAGCACAAGGTAGACAGAAGTCTAGTTGGAGATGGTGATTGAAGGCTTGCAGGTCATCTTCTTGAACAGATAGATTATCAGCCTTTGAGCAAATGAGTTTCCTCTGGAAAACACCGATTCATTAAAACCAAAGTTGCCAGGTGGAGAAGGGTTGATTTTCACTGAACTTTTCTGTTGAGCACATTTAGGTCTGGTTGGCTAAGGAGAAGAAACAAGCCCAGAGTACTAGGTAGCATGGCATCTAGATTTCTCCTGTGATGTGACACCCCCAGTTCAAATTCCTACCCTGAGCCTGACTTGCAGATCTGCCAGATCCCTGAGCATGCCTCAGCAACTGATGTTGCGGATATGTTCTGTTTTCTTTTGTTTTTAACCAAGAAAAACCTACAAGGTTTCGGTTTTGACAATGAGCAGAAAGGGGAGCAGGGAGAGAGGTCCAGTCAACATTTTCCAGGTTCTGTCTAGCTCTGTTCTTGAGTGAGGGTTGTCTGTGTGTGTGTTCATGTGTGCAGACCTGTGTTGCCTCTTCCTAAGAGACGTAGGAGGACCCGTAACTTAACTGGTGTGAGCTAGAGCAACCCTTTGCTGCTCTAGCTTAGTTTTAGGCTTATTAAAAGTCTATTAGTCATGGCAAATACCCTTGCTTCTCCCACCTTCCCTGTCTTCAATAGGCTGTGATACCAAAGAGCAAGTGCTTTGACAAAGCATTGGATTTTGCAATAGGAGCAGGTTAACTGCAGGCAATCAAAGCTTTCAATTAGAGTTAGTGTTTAAATACAAGAATTGGCAGTTGAAAGAGCAGAGTGGATGGTTTATACTAGAGAAGTGACTTCAGCCTGACTGGAAAATTCAGAAGAGGATGGTGAAGTCTGGTGCTGTGAGCATGCAGTGGTGAAAGCCGACCCTGGGAAACACAAGGCAATAGGCAGGAGAAAAAAAAAAAAAATTATTGCTCCAACAATATTTCTAGGCTTTAAGTGATTTGCTCATTCAGGAAGAAGATTCTGGGTAGCTAAAACAAATGACATGAAGGTGTACAGACCACCATAGAAAATAACTGTATATTACAGATTTAGATGCTAAGGTCTGAGAGGCTGCTGTGTGTGAACTCTCCTGTTCATTAGACCCCCATGGTGTCCCTGTGCTGTTTTCCCTTGGTAATCTGGTGGTTGTCACTGGCACAACCTCTGTCCCCTTCCCCTAGAAATACTAATTTCATTAGATTGCTCACTTCTAGTTAAATTATACCAGCTGACTTTGAAGTACTTAATATAAAAATGTTGTGGTATGCTTGCATGGTAGTTATCTGATGTAAGAAAAAAAATCTCTTGTGCTCTCTCTTTAGGAATTTGGGCTTTGAGTTTCATTGGGGAGTGTTGTACATACCCAACTGCACAGGATCAGGCCCACCTCTTTTTAAAAATGTATTTCACATCTGAGATTAGAAATGTTCTAGAAGACAAATCAGAAGATAAAGTTGACTGTTGCAGGCTCAGATAATAATAGCGACTTGTGCTAAAGGCTGTCCGTCCACATAGAAAACTGCACGGCTGCTTCTGTTTTATCTGCTGTCAAAGGTCTGGCATTTTGGTAATAGTATTTTCCTCTAAATGTACCGAGTATACTTGCCTTTAAATCCTGTTAAGTACAGATAATTATCCTTGGTATTCTGTAAATTAGCTCTATACCAGCATTCACATTGGACTAGTCTTAATATTGTGAGTGTCAAAGATGACTTGAAAAAGGAAAATTAATTTATACCCTTTTAATGTGGTTCTAGCCCATATAGGGAGTTGTTTGTAGAAGTAGCAGGAGTGTTACAAGTATCTTCCCTCTTTTACTTGCTGTAATTCTCTGCAGGAGAACATGCAGATTTAAATCTATTTTTCCATCCTATCAAGACACTGAGACATTATCACGGTGAGGTTCATGGAAATGCCTAGATAAACCAGGCCATACGCAGAGATAAAGCATCTTTTTTTTTTCCTTCTGCTGTCAATCAGGACTCCAAGCTTTTTTTTTCTTTTTTCTTTTTTTTTTTTTTAATGTAAAAAAAATGACATTGTTTGAGTAAAAATTACTTCCTTCATCTGTCTGGTGTGACATATTCTTAATACTGTAGGTCTGTTCAGGCTGGATTATTTGTGGTCTTCCAGAAAAGGGAGACAGAACTGGAATTACTAATGCCAAAAATTGCCCATGGCAAGGAAGGGAAGTCCCTGTTTTCAAGACAAAATCCATCTGGACCCTTTTCAGACACACCACAGCACACCACAAGGGTATAAATACCTACTTTTTGTTTTCCAGGTTATCTTTAAGGCCAGGTAGCAGCAGGCAGGGTCAGTCTGTCTGGGTGGATGGGATGGGATGGGGGTCCTGCCCTGCAGATTTGGCTTGCTTCAGCATCAAACCTGATGGTTTTTAGGCTGGGCTTTTTTCCTCCAAGCGGAGCTCAGCCCTGGCACAGCCAGCCATGGGGGCTGCCAGTGCCGTTTGGCATCCACGCTGGTTTGCATTCCTTGCATTTGCACGGGTACCAGACCCCCAGCATCTCCATGGGTGATGCTGCCCACGCATCACCCAGCCACTCAGTGTGCATTTAGGGAGCTACATGTGGTTGGCTTTCACCGTGTCCTCAATTTTGATCCCCAGCACAGAAAAATTAGGGCTTTCTCAGTTAAGGAAAAAACAAAAAGTGAAGCAAAATCTCTGGAGAGTGGTGTTTCCCTGCAGTAGTGACGGCAGTTCACCACCCGCTTCTGTTCAGCCATGACCCCTGGTTCAGTTCTGCTGGGTTTTTAGACATCTTGACCTCATGTTTGCAAATATTATTGGTAATATAATGCTCTATGTACAAATGTCTGTGTGGCTCGTGTAT
This sequence comes from Tyto alba, assembly GCF_018691265.1. Taxonomy (NCBI): domain Eukaryota; kingdom Metazoa; phylum Chordata; class Aves; order Strigiformes; family Tytonidae; genus Tyto; species Tyto alba. The sequence continues at coordinate 22,878,181 of NW_024881279.1, forward strand.
GTTTCTGTGGTTCAAGTCAGCCACAGACTTCTGGAATTTCACTGTACTTTGGTTAAATGTTGGACTTTTAACTCTTCTGCTGTATGGTTTCTTGATTTCTCTTGTCCAATGTGGACCAACTCTATTTTTGGAAATAAATAAGCATGTAAATAAAATGAATGGGTTTATGCCACTTACAAGAAAATCCTTTATTTAAAATATACACTCAGTCTTGTATATTTTATGGTATCTCAGGGAGCAGATGAGGCTCAGGCACCAACAGCCTTGGTGATGAGATACCATATTATGTACAAATTCATTTCCAAGTGGTTTCGAAAGAAGACTTTCCATCTCCTGAGCCGAACCCCGGTAGGACCAGCCTTGCGGAGGAGGGGGGGGAAATCCAGAAAGAAATGCATAGTTTAAGGGGGAGTAAAGGAAAGAAACACGACTTTCCTCTCAACACAAGGCTTCTGGTTTGAGGTGTCTGGGTGCCAAAGATGCCGCTGAGTATAGGGATGCTGCGGGGCAGTTCTCAGCTCCTGCCCAGGAGCACGTGGAGATCAGGAGCACAATGACTTCTTTTTTTTTTTTTTTTTTTTTTTTTTGTTTTTAAAACTTCTCCATATAAACCAATATTTACCAGTAATCCTATGTTTCTGTTTTTGTTTTTTGGCAGACTTTTACCAGTAAATATCGGTTTATTCCTGAAACCAGAAGCCCTAAACATACCTTTGTTTATAAGGTCAGTTGTCATTTTGTCTCTCTCGTTCCCCATTCCCCCCCAGTACAACCCAGCAGGTGATTGAAAGGTACCGAGTTTTCTTTCTAGTTTTCCTGCTCTGCATCTCTGGGAACTGGAGCCCACAGGACCTAGAGCCTTCTGTTGGTAACGTAGACCCAAGTTTACAGATTATTCTTTTACCATTTTAAAGCCTGCTTTTAAGGACAGAGGTGTTCCTGGCTACCCAGTGCGGGAACTGGTAGAAACCCGCACAAATGCATAAATTGCTTCACCTCCCTGAAGCCTGCGGGTAGGTCTCTCACAATCATCTTCAGGCTCGGGGCTGAAAAAATAATATATCCAAAAGTATACACAAAAAAATGCCATTTCTGTTTTACAGTGAACAGGACTGGGGGAGGGAAGGGTGGGAAAGGAATTTGAAAATGAATTTTCCCCCCATTTTTTCCTGATTTACTGCTAGAAAGCAAGTGTGACATGGGGAGGAGGGAAAGAATTTGAACATTGCCCTTCCTAAACTTGTAAACTCTTCCTCCAAGGCTGGGAGAAGGGGCAAGTAAAAGGTCTGATCCTTAAAAGGACATTGCTAGGTGTCTGGACCCCAAAAGCAGCTGGCGCTTTTTAATGACAGGAATCACTTTAGGTCATTTTTTCAGAGTTTTGGTTTAAACCAAGACAAAACTGACTTGGGAGCACTGAAGCCTCCTTTTTTTTTTTTTTTTTTTTTTTTTTCCACAAGTGTTTGCAACCCAAACACAACAGCGTTATGCTAATACTCAAGAAACAGAGAAGCTGGCAAGGAATAGAGAGTGAGTTGACTGCATGGTCCCAGCCAATTTTTTTCTCCCAAGCAAACAAACAAACAAAAAACAAATAGCAACAACAACAACAAAAAAACTCAGCCCCAACCCCAAAAAACACAGTCTCCCAAAAAAGCAAGCCAAAGAAGATCTCAAAAGCTTAGTCTGGTTTTATCGTACATGGTTGGCGAGAGCGTTTTTGGCATAGCTGCAACCTAACTATGTCCCTTTAAGGAGCACCAGCGGCTATTTTCCTCCTAATTAACCCAAAAGCTGAGGTTTTTGCAGGAGTCCAGAATGAGGGGAGCCCTTCCAGCTGTGCACTTTGAGCTGAAAACTACCTTTCCTCCCCTTTTGCAGCCTGGGTGGTTCTGATTGCTGGCAGTTCTGTAATACAACTTTAATCTGAGCAATTGAGGCTGGTCCTACATTATCTTCAGACGTCTTTCGGAGGACTCCTGTTACCAGTTTGGTACTCAAAATCTACACCCCACCATCAGAAGTCACTTTTTTTTTTTTTTTTTTTTTCCAAAGGCAGTGATAGATTACCCTCTCTAGCTCTAATGAAAACATGATAATTGCAATGCAACTTTCTAATAAATTGTTCATATATTCATAATTCCATTGCAATCCCGAATTGGAGAAGAGATCTGTTAAAGGTATATATTAGTCTAGATTTTTTCTTATTGTAAATACTGTAATTTTATAATACTGTCAATATTTTATTAACTTAGAAATATTTAACAGAGTTTAAACTATGGTAGTTGATTTATTTATAGGTTTATGTTGCAGCCAATATTGCATTACATTCTAATGTAAGATTAACTTTCAGCATGTAAATATTGACTTAATATATCATTGGAACAATTGAGAGAGAAGACTCGCTTTTAATCTGTAATACTTATCCCCCCATTTCCCAGTTTGGAATTATTTAACGAAATATTAGGAGGTTTGAAGAGCTCATGAATCTAATAACTGCAGTTGGATTTGAAAGCTTGAATTTTGAAATGTACCTGGCTCTTTCACCCTGTGAACAAGTTTGCTTCAATATCTAATCTATATAGTACGGAAGTCTTTATTTTGAGCAAAGGGACACTGTCAGATCAATTTTAGATTCTTGTTTTGGGCAGGGGGGGCAAGAAAGCAAAATTCACACTAAGTGCATGTGTGTTAATTCCTTTTTAATTACAAGGGGAAAAAAAATATTTTCTTATTGGTTTGGATATTTGGCTGGAAGCATTTCTGCAGCAGTTTGCATCCCTACAGCCGGGCGCGGGCTGGAAGCCCGGCTGCTGTGAGGAGTCTCTCTCCGGTCCCGGCGAGAGGCGAGATGCCCGGCGGTGCTGCTGTGGTCCTGCCACCCCTGGCACCGACTGCAGTCGGAGCTCGGTGAGATAAGTAAAAGTGCACAAGGTCTAAAACTTGCCAATTTTTGACCAAAGCTTTTGCTTTTTTTTTTTTTTAATCTCTCTCTCTTTCTTTTAGCTTGATGGTGTCCCTTTAACAGCATAAAGATATTCACGTTCTCTGAAAAACCATTAGAAGTGATTTTCTTTTTAAGGCAGGGGAGAATTGGTCTGTAATATGTTTGCAACGTAACTTGCATAAAAATACCAAAAATATATCAAGGATTTTCACAGGAGTTGGTATTTTTTGAGTGTAAAAGTTAATCTTTATTAGAGATGTGCCAATCTATACTGCTTTATTGTAGTGTTGTTACACTTAGGCATTTCAGTTAACTTACGAATATATACTGTAACAGTATACTTTGTACAGATTTATTTAAAATTTATTTGAAAACTGAAATAAAGTAGGCAGAAAATAAAGATATTTATTTTTCATTTGACTATGTAAGAAGGTATCATTCTTTTGGTTTTAGTGCACTGGTGTACCAAGCCTCAGAACCACTGCTTTCTCCAGCTCATAGGATGCTTTTCCGAGACTGTGGATACGTGTATGTGTACTGCTGTGTTGATAAGTAAATGCCAACGATGGAGTTCGTTGCTTTTATACATCCCAAAGAGAAGTTCTCCACTGTTCATTTTCTGTTTTCTGACTGAAAAGGCGTGTGTTTGTGAACAGTGTTCACGCAAGTTCTGCCATCCCACTCTCACATCAGCTTATACCAATGCCAGGATGGGAGGATTTGCCTGCGTACCTTCCCCAAAACACCCTGGTCCGCAGTGGCATCGTCAGGGAGCAGTTCAAATGTGTGTCCTTTGGGCTTTGTGTAAAGCAAATGCAGAACAAGAAAAATCGAGATGTTAAATCCATTAGAAAACAAATTCCTTATTGTACAGTAGTATGGAGATCTCTAGTCAACCTGCCATTAATAATAGATTTATTTTTTGAATGATCTATTTAAAAGAACAGCAAGCATTGTATTTGCTAGTAAATCTGAAGTGTTTACATGGAATTACTAAATAAATTATTTGATCTAAGATGGCTCTCATCAGTGCTGATTTTTAATGCTGAAAATTAATTTTGGCAGCTGCTTTTTTAGTTCGTGCTGTTCTTTAAAATCTTCCAAAGCAGGTTTTTTCAATGCATCCTTGGATTTTAAATTAGGTTCTGAGGAAGACGGAAAGCACACCTCTCCCTGCAAGGTCTAACAGAAGTGCTAGCTAACGTTTTCCAACCCCTTCCACGTCGTAAGACTGCCCCTTCATATCCCGAACAACTGATTGCATTGCTGAGACAGAGCAGGATGCTCCCAACTGAAAGCCCTGGGGCAAATGGTACTGCTTAGCTGCAGTTCTCGCCTGTCTGAGTCCTGGTGCATGTGTGTGTATATATATATATATATATATATATATATATATATGTATATATATATGGGGGTTTTAGTATAAAGTGTTGGGATAGAAGTAAAACATCATCCTTCAAGGTAACAATTTGTCAAGCTTGGTTCCAGTGGCTCGGTCCTGCTTTCCACTGTTGGGAGGCTGTGGGAGAAGCCCCGGGCTCCCAGCCCCATGACCCTGCTCAAGGCCCTGGGGTCCCCAGGCAGTCATGAGAAGCCGAGAAGCGGATGAGTGCTTTGGATCATCATCCAGACTGAAGGCGAATTTGGGGGACTTCCACCCCCTGGAGCAGCAGAGGACTGGGGCTGCTCTCCGATGTGGGAGGGCTGGCTTGCACAGCTCCCAAAGCACCCCGGCGCTTCAGGGGTGCGGGATGGAGTAGGTGCTGTCCTGCCTCGGGGCTCCATCCCAGCCTGGAGCCCCTTTGGCAGGGTTTCTGGCTGCAGGCAGAAAGCAGCAGGAGTTCAGTTAGTGAGAGGCTGGATGGGGAAATACCGTGTAAAAGGACGAGGCAGGAATAGCAGGCAGTCGTTGCAAATGCAGAGTCTGGCCACACTGTGTCTCCCTTTCAGCGCTGCATACACTTGCTCTTTCTTAGGCGTTCAGAACTGGGAAAATAATGAAACTATAAATAATGCAATCTATCCCTGCATTTCTCATTTCCAAGGCTTTCTTGTACAGCATGCTAAGTCACCTCGTGTTTAATTTAATGCTCTCAGCACTAGATCCCTAGATAGAAGGCCCATCGAACGCTTACATCACGCACTATTCCAAATTTTTGCTGGACCTGGATTTCACGCTTCCCATTCAAGGCAGGCTTTCCCATCCTCCCCCTGCTCACACCGCGGTGGCACTGCTGGCTGCTCCGTGACTCAGCTGGGGGGTGGTGAGCCTGTACCCTGCCCCACGCACGCTGCCAGCGTCTGCCCCCGCCGCCCACTCCCCCTTCCCATTCCTCTCGCCCTGGTTTGGAAAGGGCCAGGATTTCTGTCCCCTGGCCCTGCGGTGGGGTCCCGGCCCTCCTCAAGCCGTTCACCCCCAGCTGCTCGCCAGTGGAAGCACGCTGCACATTGCACTGCTTCCACTGGAAGTAATTCTGCTCTCCCTTTATTCTTCTGGATGGTGTATTTATTCGCATCTTTTTCTCATGTGAGAGCTAGCACATAGTTATGATTAGTATAGGCCTAGGAATTTGCTTTCTGGTTTGGGGGAAATTGAGCACACTGACAAAATGCCTACATTTATCTGAGTAACATCAGGAAACTTATTTGGGACAGATGTTTCTCCAAGCTGATACCAGCCCTGGCCATTGGTTGGTGCTTCAGAATAAGTTGGAAGAAGCTGTTCTGCACCTTACTGAGCCATGCAAAGCCCTTATTTTGGAATAAAATACTTCCTTGATAGCTTTATTTCCCATCTCCACACCCACCCACTCTTTTTTGCATGAGGAATTATAAACATGGCTCAGGAAATGATTCAACCCGCTGCTGAGCCTCGCAGCTCTAACAATGCTTTAATACAGGGGCCAGGAGAGAGCAAGGTGGACGGCCTGAGCCACTGCAGGAGCAGGCCCTCAGCTTTGATCCCACTGCCTCCGGTGGCTTCTCTTCTCATTTTAATGCTTAAAACAAAAACCAAACTGACACATTGGACAAAAACAATGGTCACAAGCTCGTGCTTTTAGTGATTGCTTGCATTTGTTTGTAACTGATGGGGCAGCACTCCAGTAGCTCAGATACGGAGCATCTTGAACCAGCTTTGCCTCGTGATGGCTTCCAACCAAAACAATTCCTTCCATGCTGGCTTGTTTGGCATCGTATGGAACCTGCCATCTTTTCTGGCAATTGGCTAAAGTAGGTTATTCAAGAAATCAGAAGTGCCACAGGATGACATTTTCTGACATAGGAAACCAAGGCAGGTACTTTTGCTGTCACCATCACTGCTTGCATGGAAAGGTGACTTGAAAGCCGATAGCTCCCCAGTACTGCTATGTAGGTGTTGGGAGTAGAGACTGCTCTTGAGTTCAAGAAATACATAATTGCAATGAGGAGGCATAAACATGAATTCAATCCATCTCCGAGCAGCTTCCCTTTCAACCCAGCAGAGCATGGTAACTGTAAAGGCATAATTTGAATTATTTCACACCAGATTTGTTTCTCCGAGTCTAAAATACGGAGATGCTACAAGTGGGGAAAGAGGAGTTGAAAATGGAGAAGTAATACTGATAACACCAAGTAGTTGTTCAGATGGGAAACTAACCCGATCATTTGTTGTAGCTACCCACAGGAGGGGTGGGAGAGGCTTGTCTCCTACTGTATTTTATTATTTGCCTAGCATTTAAATTGGCCTGGGAATCAAAAGTCACAACAAAGACGGATGGTGCTTTCTGCTGTTAAGCAAGGAGGAAGGTACTGTGACTCCTGGTGAGCCATTGCTCTGCACCTTCCAGGTGAGCTGGTGCACAAACATCTCCAGCTGCTCTGGAGTTTCCTTAGGGTGTTCGGAGCCGCCTGCTGCCATGGGGTGCTGCCCTCGTGTTGCAGTGCAGCAAAACCCTGTTAGCACTTACACTGAGCACTTTATGCCAGTGGATGCCCAGACAAGTTTGACCCCTGCCAGGGATGCCTTGGGAGAGCAGTTAAACACAGAGGGAAAGAGGAAGGGACTGGTTTTGAATGGCAAGGCCCAGCTTAGCCTGACTTCCCATACAACAGACATTTGGTTTCCCTGTGCCTCCCTTTGCTCTCAGAAGTGTCTCGTTGAGCTAGCCTGAACCCATCACACCCAGGTTTCCCAGAGGGAGGAGCAAATGCTTTGAGGACTGACCAGAAGTACTGAATTACATTAAAACTGAAAGCAAGAGATCCCCTGAAGTGCCATCTCCCTACCCTGCCGTGTGAGACAAACAGTACCTATGGCTGTAGCCTTCACTGCTGTTTGTACCCCACAAAGCATTTCCAGTTGAGGCTGTTTACCTTGGTCATGAAAATGAATCTGCCTCAAGAGCCTCTTCCAGGACTGGCCATGGAAAAGCACCTTGTAACACTTCCCAGTGCTGCACCAGCAGAGAGGCGGAATGGCCTCCCAACAGTAACGAGCAGTCGGTGGGCTGACGTGGTTGCTGGGCTCCCTGTACGCATGGGAGAAGCTGCTTTACCCCCAGAGCGAGTAGTCCCTGGTGTTAAGAGGATCTTTGAAGCTTTTCTAAGTGAGAGAGATCAGATTTTTCTCCATCGGCTAGTGATGCTGATGCTCCCCCTCACTTTGCCAGTCAGTAAACCTATCCCAGGATAATACCATTCAGCCAGGAGATCATGTTGCTCCTCGACAAAAATCACCTCTAGCAGCAATAGCAACAACTTCCCCTCTGCTCTGGCTCATAGCAGATGCTGATGTCCCCAAAGACTTTGTGATCAACACGTTGCTTTAACCAGCAGTTGCAAGAAGGGAGTTTGAAAGTTTAATGGAGGGTGATCCTGGCATGGTCTTTGCAACCCCTGGCTGGACCACCCACCCAGCCATGGCTTTTTGGGGAGTGGGAGGGATTACCCAGTCCCTCCTCCCGAAACAGCTGTAGGCACACGGCTGTTAGATTTGGGACTGCTGGTGGGAACATCTGGCAACCACCACTGCCCATCCCAGGACATTTGTCAGTCTTAAGGCCATCAAACCTTATTGGCAATGTGTTGGCACAAACCCAGCACCTCTCTTGGCCACAGCAGGAGGTGCCAAGAGGAACAGATAGGAAAGAGACCTTCTCAGCTCCAACTCATGGCCTGCTCTCAGACCACACAGCTCCCAGTGCCACTCAACTGGGAGCATGCTGGGCAGGGTGTCCTGAGCTCTCCTGTCCTTCATGCAGACTCATTCCCTACAAGCAACGTGGTCTTCTATCCTAGTTTTGCCCATAACAGGTAGTGGGATGCCAGGTGTATGGCTTGAATAGCCAACACCTCTGAGCTTCTTAGGAGACCCCACATGCTAACCAAGCCCCTCTGAGGAGGAGGAACTGAACCTTGGACTGGACAGCTGGTGGCCCCGGTGTCTCCCAGTTGTCTAGCCCCTACTGAAAGAAAGAACTCAGTCTTCCAGGGATGGATCAGGAATCCAGATGAAAGATAATTTTCTAGTTATTTTTTTCACTTCACATCAAATATGTGCCCAGTGAGGCATCTCATGGACTCCCTGGTGTCATGGCCCAGGCGTCCTTGGCCAGCACCCTAGCTCACCTCTAAGCCTGAGTTTGGCAGCAGCCCAGTCCTTCCAGCAACACGTACAATTCAGGTAGCTTGTAAAATGAACAGACATGCATCAAACAGCAAATTCCAGCCTGTACCACAGCTCACTGTGAGCAGAACAGTGGCCCAGCCCTATGTGCTAACCTCTGACCCAAGCTCTCCCTTGCAGGTTGTTGGAGAAGATGCAGCCCGAGCCCCAGCGATGGGCAGATAGACAGACACTGCCTGTGGAGCCAGGGTCACTGGACCTCAATGAAAGCACCCAAATCACCGTTCCTGGGTAAAGCTGGATGCACTGGGACAGCTCACAATCTCTTAGGACAGTGTTGCCTGAGGAAGAAGAGGACAGGGAAGTCAGTGCAGTGACAACCTCACTCCTGCTGGGCACCTTCATGGTGCAGACCTGGGTTGGGGCCCCTGGTCTGGTCAGAGCAGAACTGGCTTTTTGGCTTTTTTGCCTTTCAGTTGTGCACCCTAAGGTAATGCTGCTCAGACAAATTCTTGACACAGAATGGGAATCAGTGATACAGAAAAATGTAAACCATCTGTTGAGCAGCGTAACAGCAGAGACCTCTTGGATCATTCACATATGTGAGCTCTTGAAAGACCTGCTCATTTGGGCAAAGTAAAGTTAGTTACCTTTTTTTTTTTCGTTTTTTTTTTAAGAGAATAACTCATTGGTGCCTGTGCATGTCCAGCATGTGGAAGTAGAATATTAATAGCAATTATTTACAGCACAGAAATGCAGGCATGCTGCTGCCCCTCCATCAGCAGCCCACATTTGGGGTACTGTAGGAGCTGCTGTGCTGGGAGGGGACACCCATAGTGTCAGCCAAGTCCAGCAGGCTCTGCCGTGGGGCATGCTGCCCCGCCACCTCTGCACGCCTCTATTTTGCCAGCCACGGCTCAGCCAAATCTTTGCTCAGCATCTTTCCTTTGCCATAACCTCAGAGGTCTACAGGGCTGTCCCAGGTCTCCAGGGACTGTCCCTCCACTGGGCTGGAGGAAGACTATCTTCCCAGGGTGCAGAGTGCAGCCCTCCTGCCGTGGCCCATCATCTAACCAAGAAGCTCGGCTACAAAATGTTTGTCTTTCTACTCTAGGAAAGTTGGTCTCCTGCTCAAAAAGATGTGGTGATTTTCACCTAATGTTCACACAGGAACTTCAAAATGAGGTAAAAGGCTGTTTTTTCCACTCACTTGAGTAGCTAATCCTGAGCAAACCATGTGCAAAACCAGCATTTCTAACCTCGGCCACTGGGTGCCCAAGACAAAATTAGAGAGGAAAAGAAAGGAGACCTGCAAAGTGCACCAAGCCACACTATTGTGAGCATTGAAAAAATACATATCAAAGCTTTTTATGGCTCTAATCCATACAAAAGCACAAAGGACGGGGAATTTTTGCAGTTCCTGGGCATTCCTGAGCACCCAACTGGACATACAAAGCCAACGCACGTCTGCAAAGATTCACCAAAGTTTTGTGTAAACCCAGCAACATCCAAATGAAACTTCATTACCACGACATCCCTGAACCTGGCTCCCCAACACCTCCCAGCAAGAACAGGGCCTCCCTTTTGCTTCCCAACAGCTTTTGGCTGGAACAGAGGTTTTTCCACTGATGCTGGAAGGTCACAAATGGTGTGATCGCTTCAACCCTCACTCCCCCAACAAAAAGGCCCCATTTGAAATGTGATGCATTTTATTTCTGCCCAGATCTTGCACCTAGCCCTGACACTTTTAATGATTGTGAGATTAAATAAAATGCTCATCTATTTAAATAATTCCCAAAGAAAAGTAGAAGTAAATTTACAAGATTTATATTTGATGCAATCAGGTTTCAAGCCTGGGTAGAAGGAGGTGATAATACTTTCCTGCACAGCCTTTTAGATTAATCAGCTATAAAATACTGTCGGTTTAGTAGACAATTCTTTAGTGGTTGCACTGGTATTCACAAAAATCTTGGGTTCAGCCCCCCTCTTTGTCCTGGCAGTCTGATATGGAAGCTTTCAGGAAAATGTTGGAAAACCAATTTATCAGGAGCCTCACTGGAAGACTGGAGCTGAGGCTCTGTTAGACTTTGCTGTAATGGTTTAACCACTGATGCGGCTGTGCCCTCCAGCCCGTGCCATCGCGTGGCACCACAGCCACGCTCATGGCTCACCCAGGTTTGCACGCCATGTCTACACACTCGTGTGCAGGTGAGGGCCAGGGTGGCCAACTGCTCGTGATGCTGAGGCTGTGACTTCCTACAGTAGGAAAGGCACCATCTTCCCTCTTGAACAAAAATTCCTGCAGACAATGCAATAGCCCAGTGTTTCTCCTGGGCTTGCTCACAGGGAAGCAGGGAATCTCTCCTAAGACCATGCAGTACCTCTTGCTGCCACTCCAGCTTGCTCTCTTCCAGAGGGTAAGACTGATTCGGTAAATGTGACCCTCTGGTGAAACCACTCTTGCACCAATTCCCAGCAGGATTTAACTTCCTGAGGACCTGCACAGGGCTTTCCCGTGGAGCCAGGAGCAGGGGCAGGCAGTGCCAGCCATCCTGCTCCCACCAGCCCACCTTTATTGCTCCAGCCCCGTTGCAGGGCTCAGGGTGGCTCCAAGGGGCTGGGGAAAGGCAGGGCCACCCAGCAATGCCCTGCACGGTCCTGGTCTCCCAGCGCTGGTCAAGGACACCCTGTGACATTGCTCGTGGTACCCCAGTCCTAGGGAAAAGCCAAAACTACCTGGGCAGTCGGGCAGCACACCCAGCACCATGGCTTTGCAGAGCAAAAGAAATCAGGGCACCTCCAGGAAAGCTGAGATGCAACAGGCCCCCCCAAATGGGCAGGCCCTTCAGGACAAGTTGCAGCTCCAAAATAACCCTGTGGTTTTGCTGCCAAGACTGGTGGAGGTGCCTTAGGACAAAATGGGGCTCAGCACCCAGTGTGACATGTGAAGGGCAAGACACAGAAGTAGAGACAAAGCACTGTCAAAAGAGACACTAATGAGTGCTAATTGCAAGTAAACAGCCAAATCTAAGAGCATAAAGGAACCTAGTCTGGCGAAGTGGGTAGCCCCAGCTGGAGTGAGGAGGGCATTTGCTTGGCAGGTTGTGGTGGGAGAAGCCCGCAGATGGGGACCCCACACGGCCTCCCCACACCGTCACCCACTCTTCCCACACCCCATCCAGACAGAAGTGCCTACGTACTGCAGCACACGCGTGGCTCTTCACAAGCTGCTGTTCCATGTCCCTTGAAGCAATTCCCATAGCCAGCAGTGTTCACGTTACGCATCTTGGGAAATCCTGCTGCAAAGCCTAGGGTGGGTCACTGGTCCTCCTCAGGCTTCTGGCTACTTCAGAGGCAGAAGAATCACGGGGGACACGATCCCAGGAAATGCTGGGAGGTGCCACATCACAAAGCAAGCTATGGCCCTGCCCTCCCAGCACCTTGGGCCCACCCAGGTGAGATTCTCAGTGCACATGAGTTCTTCTGCGAGGCCTTGGGGCCACTCTTCTCCCAGTGGGGTTAAATCCATTTTCTCCAGATATTTGAAGAAGTCAAATAATAGCAGTTCCAATATAGCATCTGCTTTCTGTCATCTCCAATCATCTTTTTCTCTCTAGAGACCATGGTCCCTTGAGTTCTCCATCACCTACACTGGTAGCACTTTCAGCTTTTGCTCTTTTGGCCCCAGGATCCTCATGAAGCTTTTTGTGCTCAGAGCAGCTCTCCGAGCTTGGCACCAAGACCTGCCACTGCACTGCGACCCTGACCAAATCACATCCCACTACTAAGCCCCTGGGTGCCTCCCTGAGACAAATGTGAGTGATGAACAGGGTTCTCTGATTTGCTCTTAAAATAAGGATGGAAGTTTTTCTCTTTCATCCTTGGAACGTGATTCTCCACCTGCAGTACATGGCTGTCCTCATATCTGCAGACCTTATTTGGCACCAGATCCTCACGGGCATTGAAGAGCCCTCAGAATTGGGTTTGAAATCTTACCCAATTCCTTCCTTATTCATTCCCTGCAATTTCTCCTAGAAGACAGATAATATTTCTATCCCTTCCCAGCTCTGGAATAAAAGCAGGGCACAGATGCACCCAAGTGAGCCTCACATCAGGTGATGAGCCAGGATCCCTGCCAGGACTGTGACTCTTGTCTCCTCAGCACTCGTGATGAGTAGCAGACAGGACATATTCATAGCAAGCAGGATGGAGGTGTAAAAATCTCCTTTCCTCTGTGCAAAGCCCTGTGGGTACCACACAGGTCAAAGTCTAGAGATACACTGCTAACCTCGCCAGACTACACAGGGTGGAGACCCACTGGCAGACCTGTCTGAAAAAGTCTGGAAGGGAAGTTCAGTTCTCTAAATCTTGCTAGTAAATTCCCATTCATGCATGATTTCTCAAATGCCTTTTGAGTGCTTTCCTTTGCTCTCTGTGCCAGCAATGAGTCAGGCTTGGATGTGCATTGTCAGGCAATGCAGAGCTGGCCGCTTGCTAGGAAACACCATTTGTTCAGCTAGAGCAATATTTAAGTTCCTTCTGGTGGTAATTCCCTGTGTCATTTCTGGGATTTCCCCCTCTCCTTTCTGCTCAATAATTGCCTGGGACCTTCACTGGGGTATCTGCATTGGCATCAGGACAGTTCCTGCTCTGCTAGCCCCATGCACTCACAGGCACTTCACATCCCACTTCGTTGCCAGGTTCTGCAGCAAAATCATCAGTGTGTCCCTGATTTCATTGCTACTGCAGGCCAGGACAGCCCAGGGAGCTGAGTGCTTGGCCTGGTTTGCTGCCCACGTGTTAGCTCATCCTCCACAGATGAGTCCAACAGCAGAGAGCCACTTCAGCTGAGGATGCTCAGAGTGGGTACTCCCATAGCCCCCTTCTTTCCCCACTAACATTTGTATTTCAGCTAATTTTAGTAAAAGTTGGGGTGTGTGAGATATCAGGGTAATTAAGATTGCCTATGCTTCATGAAAAGTGGTGGCCAGGCAGGAGAATGAAGCCTAAACTTGCTCCTCCAGTATGGAAAGACTGCAGTGGAAGCTCAACTGCAGTACAAACCCTCAGAGGCACCGCAGGAAACAAGGTTTTATAACACTGCTTTTCCCAAAATTCCTTTTGCAACTCACTGTTCTAGTTAATTTCTATAAAATATCTCACAGGGCCATTAATTTTTCTTTAGAAAAAAAAGCATGCGATGCCTGCACAACAGCTTCGACTGCTGTGGGGGAGAAGGGGAATAGAACAGAAAATATGTGCTGTGCCCACAACAGGGTCGAAAGCCAGCCTGACTATTTCCTTAAACATGAAACAGGCATTTTTAACCACGAGGTCATGTCACCCAGCTCCACTGGCAAGGGACATGCTTACACTGGCCCTTTCTGTTCTGCTCCGAGAGAGGGGCAGAAATAGGGAACTGCAAATTAGAAGTCTGAGGCTCCCGTGGACCCCAGGCAGACATCAGAGGCGTGCCAGTGGGATGCAGCATCCCAGGGGCTCCCTCCTGCTCCGGGGCAGAGGGGCGCAGTGGGGCTGCAGCCATTGCACAGCAGCCCATCAGCCTCTCCACCCGCCACCATGCGTGGGCTGCACCCACGTGTTTATACCGAGTGGCCCCCACCCTCGTGCGCATCCCTCCTTTCTCACATCAATCCCTATGGGGAAAGGGTCTCGCCACCCCCCAGTGCAGCCCCCTCGGCGGCAGGAGCCCGCCTGGGCCACTGCTCAGGAAGATGCAGAGCTGTCACCTGTGGGTCACACAGTACTGTGGGTTAGTTGGACAGCAAAAGGAGGTGTGACCCTTCATGTCTGGTTAAAACTTTGCTTTGCCAAGAGCTTTCATTCTGCAGAAAGGACTTGCCTGGCTGAAAGCCTTGCAAATTAGGGACAAGGCTAACAGTGCTTCATTTCTGTGTATCCTGTTCCTGCACTCAGGTGAGATGCTCATGTGAAATGTGGGTGTGATAAATATGAGCTCCGGAGCTGTGAAATAAAGTTGCCTGAAGCTGACCTCTAATTTGTATTTCAACCAGCTCAACAAACAGTCCGTATCTCACAGGAGCAGTTCAGCACACAGCAGTTTTGAAAACTCAAAGTAGCTGTGTAGCTGTTCAAATATAGACTAAAGCAGATATGTAAGTACTTACAATTTCTCCTGGCCCGTACAATAAATCAGCTTATCCTGCCAATTGTCATGCACTTAACTTGCTCTTCCCTGGGTGAGCTCAGCCCTCCTGTTCACCATCCAGATGTCAGCCAGGTGATGGAGACAGGTCACACCATACACCCTGGTGCCCATATGGTGAATGCTCATAGTCTGACATAAGAAATGCATATGCATGTCCTGGCTCAGCACCAAAATGGCAAAGTGAGCAGCTCTGCAGCTGTCCTGCCTACAGTGCAGTCAGCACAGGTTAGCAGGGAACCTCTGCAGGTTGTCTGTCTGCAGTCTTTGGATGGACAGTCAGCAGCAGCTACTCCCCCAGTCTACTTTGTCCTAGCTGTCTCAAAGCTCACCCTGGCATTTCTGTGCCAAGTCACAGAATCACACAACTACGGGCTGGTTTGAGTTGGAAGGAACCTTTGTAGGTAATCTGGTTCAACCCCCTGCTCGTCCAGGGCCACGCAGAGCCCCTTGTCCATGACTTTGTCCAGGTAGCTTTTGAATACCTTCAAGGATGGAGACTCCACAACTCCCTGGGCAACCTGTGTCATTGCTCAGCCACCCTCACAGTGAAAAGTGTTTCCTGATGTTCAGAGGGAAGTTCCTCTGCTTCAGTTTGTGCCCATCATCCCTTGTCCTGTTACTGGTCACCCCTGAAAAGAGCCTGGCTCTCAACCTCTTTCCACTCTCCCTTCAGGTATTTATATACATTGATGAGATCCCCCTGAGCCTTCTCTTCTCCAGGGTGAACAGTCCCAGCTCACTCAGTCTTTCCTCATCAGAGATGCTCTGGTCCCTTCACCACCTTTGTGGCTCTTCACTGGACTCTCTCCAGTATGTCCCTGTCTCTCCTTGTGCTGGGAAGCCTGGCACTGGACACAGTACTCCAGGTGTGGCCTTCCACATGGTGAAGTCGTGCTGACTGCTCCTGATTATTTTCTTGTTCTTCATGTGCCTGGAAATGGTTTCCAGGATTAGCTGCTCCAATTTCAGGGATGGAAGTGAGGCTGACTAGCCTATAGTTCTTTGGGTCCTCCTTGCCCTTCTTTAAGATAGGCGTGACATTTGCTTTTCTGCAGGCTTTGGGTACTTCTGCCAGTTGCCATGGTGGATCAAAGATTATTGAAAGTGGCCTTTCAGTGGCCATTGCCAGCTCCCTCAGCACTCATGGGAGGCTCCATCAGGGCCCATGGACTCATTATGTACCGTTTATTCCCTGACCTGACTGATGCTCTTCTACCAAGGGCACATCTGCCTTGCTCCAGATTTTCCCCTTGGTCTCTGGAAGGCTGGTCGTGCTAGTAAAGGCAAAGAAGGCATTCAGTACCTCAGCCGTTCCCATGTCCTGTGTAACCAGGCCCCCCACCTGCTTCAGCAGTGCGCTTATATTTTCCTTAGTCTTCCTTTCAACACCTATGGACTTACAGAAACCCTTCTTGCTGCTTTTGACATCCCTCACCAGATTCGATTCCAGTTGGGCTTTAGCTTGCCTAACCTCATCCTGTGCTTGGACAGTGCCTCTGCATTCCTCCCAGGTTACCTGTCCTTGCTTCCACCTTCTGATGTTTCCTTTTTGTGTCTGAGTTTGGCCAGGTGCTCCTTGTTCATCCATGCAGTCCTCCTGGCATTTTTACCTGATTTTTGGCTTGTCAGGTTGGACTGCTCTTGAGCTTGGAGGAGGTGATCCTTGAATATCAACCAGCTTTCCTGGGCCACTATTCCCTCCATGGCCTCATCCCGTGGGATTCTTCCAAGCAGATCTATGAAGAGGCCACAGTCTGCTCTCCTGAAACCCAGCATTGTGCTCTTGCTTTTCGCCCTCCTCCCTCCCCTCAGGATCCTGAAGTCTACGGTCCCTGTCTCACCCTGTCCTGACCTTCAGGATGAGGCATCTGAGACTTCAACATTACCCTCCATGAGTCCTCAGCAGCTCAGTAGGATATTTTTAGTCCAAATCTGCCTAGCCAGCCATCGTCCATATTTTTTCCACCTGGAGCCAAAAGGCAGCTGTTTTCAGACATCTCACCCCATGTTGACTCAGACTGAGTCTTCCTTTGTGTCGATTAATCTGAAGAGACCAAACATCCGCACTCTGCTTTTCACTCTGTCATGTCCTGCAGCCATGTCTGCTACCCCCCAGCTTGTCTCTGGCTGTCTTTGAAAGGAGGAGTTCAAAAGTAGATGCCATGGAGCTCTTTACAAACTGGGCTGTGCCCCTGAAAGCAGCAAGTTGGTGTTGCTCTGCAGTCAAAGCTACGAAGCAGTCTTGTGGAGCACATTCCTGGGATCTCAGGACAAGGATAAGGTGTAATTGGACAGACTGAGATTAGTCTGATTAGCCAAAAGGTGCACATCTGGGTGACGTGCTGTACAGACATCCCATTTCACAGCTTGCTCTTTGTTTTGGCCACTCTGAGACAGGCACTTCATTGGAGATCAGGACACATGCCATGCTGCTGTTTCATAAGGTGTAAACCCTGCATAATGGGCGCAGGTATGCAAATAATTGATCTTCAACTCTGCAATTCCTAGGAAGCACCAAAGCTCAGCAAACTCCTTCACCAGAACATTTACAAGGCTCAGGGAAGCTCCCAAGTTCCCGCACCACGCTCACCCCCCAGCAGCACCACCAGTGTCCCACCAGCTGGGACAGCCACCAGCCAGGCTCAGTCTCCTCGGATGGATTGACATGGTCATTCCCAGCGCTGCCCAGCGCTGCCGGTCCCCGGTGCTACTGGGGCTGCAGACCACCTGCAGCTGCCCATGCAGGGCATGACTGGAGTCAGACAGGGAACAGGCTGGGGACAGTCTGACCATGCAGCAGCTGGCATTAAGTGGCAGGAGACTGTCACCATCCCCCAGAAGCCAGGGATCTCTGGTTGCCTGCCCTCTCTGGAGATGTGATCTTCCCAAGGGATGGAAATAGTCACACTAGTACTGAGGGTCTTTCCCCACTGGGGTTCAAGCTGCTGCTGGGTGCCACCACCAGAATTCTGTCTCTGGTGACAGAGGGGTAGTATCTGCTTCTTCCTGTGGTCTTAATGCTGGAGATACAAACCGTGCTCCAAGAAGGGCTCAGGTCTAGCACATCTGGGAGTCCTGGGACAGAAATGACTAATGAGATCTTGGGCTGAAAATAGCGAGTAGCTGGCAGACATCCCATAACACAGTGTCACTAGCACCAAGCGTGACCCAAGGACATGCTGCTTTGGTTGCCATCAGTGTCATGGGTATGGTGGCTGCCAGACATGATACTCCAAGAGAAGGGAGTCCCCAGAAAAGGAGGGAAAACTGGAGGGAAGGAATGCCAGCACCCCAGAAACCTCCTGCTAGTGTGAACTGGGAAGTCTGTCCTTGGAGGATTTCTTGATGGCTGACTGGGAGCATCAGAGCACAGGAAAATGGCACTTGTGCTGATGGCTCCCTCCTAGTATTGTGTGCTGTCACTTTGGGGATGGAGGTAGTGCAGGAGAATGATCACAGCAAGCAGGCAGGGCTCTGCTTCCCAATGGCAAGAGCGGCTATCTGATGTCCACCTCGTAACATCTCTGCGTTTAATTTAAATAATGAAAAACAATGAACTTGAGGATTGTTCAAAGCCCACAGCCAAGAGCTGGCTGATGCCTGCTTCCTGCCTGGGGACGGGTGAGGAGCAGTTTTCCTGTGCCCTGGTCCTAGTGTGGGTGCCACAGCTGTGACTCTTTGCTGGCGTGGAGGAGATGATTTGAATACCCAGGGCCCCAGGTTACACAGAGCTTCTTGTGCAGTTGCTGATCTGAGTGGAGCCAAGCCTGACTCTCCATGTCCGAGCCCTGCCGAGCCCCTTGGGAACTGCTGGCCTTTCCTCCCAGCGCCCGGGCAGCTTGCTAAAGAGGTGACAGCAACCGCAGAGGTCAGAAGTCTCACTGGCACCGTGTGGACTGGAGGGCTGTGTTCAGCCCTGTCACCAGGACTTGCTGAAACCTGATGCTAGTGCAAGGCCATAAAGATTATATATGTCCCCATTCACAACAGTGCTTCTTTGCCCAGTGCTTTACCCCCCTCCTCATTGCAAAGCAGTACGTGCCTTTCTAGAAGGTTAAAATAAAGGTACTGGGAGACAATCAAAAGATTGACTTTTGCTTTCCAGGACTCCCTGCTGCACTGCAATCCATGGGTGATGCATCTTCCTTTGTTGCTGCACTCTGCAGAGGTTCTCTCCTGCAAGGTGCTGAGAGTTGGGTAGCTGAGGAAGGGACACTCGTGGGACTCCCATCACTCCCTAGGATTCCTTCCCTATGTGCCCTTTCTGCCCAGGTTACCTGCATCACCTTGGACTCCACATCAGGGCACAACTCCACTGTCCCACATCCCTGGGTTTTATTATGATTTCCTCTGCTTACCCCCACATGTGCCTCCCAAAGCACCTATGCTGCCACTGTAGAAATTGATGCCATTTTTTCTTCCTCCCTTAACTGTTAAACTGTTTTATATCAGCCACCACTTCTTCTATTTCTGTGTATTTTTTGACATGGGACAATGTCTCATAAACCCATCTAAAACACTGTAATTCAGAAGAAATGCAATGCTCCTGGAAAGAAGCTTGTAAACCCACTGTTACTTTCTTTCCTAATTGCAATTTCAGTGACTCATCCCTGGTGCCACACAGCAGTGCACATCCATTGTGCGGATTTTTATCCAATCTTGAGCAGTCACAATTCACTGCGCAAGTTTTCAGGCCACCCAAGCCATTAGGAAAATAGATGTAAAATAAAAACCTGCTGGTACAGTTGGCTGGCCAAGCAGCACAGCCCCCTGGGATAACAACAGAAGAGAAAGGCATTCAGTGCTTTCCAAGACTCCTTGTGTCCAATGAGGCTGAGCTAGCGCAAGCTGCCATCTGAACATGTGCTTCTCTGAAAAAGAGCTGACTCTTTCCCATCCACTTCCCCATCTCCTTCCTCTCCCCATCTCTAACTCAGCCTCATTCCTTCCCCTGCTATCCCACTCCTTCTACTCCCAACCTCTAGTCCACCCCCTCCCCCTTTCCTCCCTATCTTTATCCCACTCCCTATCTTTATCTCATCCCCTTCCCCAACCCATCTAAACCGCACCCCAATCCCCATTCTCCAGCCCATCCACATGTGATCCCCACCCCATTCACTTCCCAACCCACTCCTTTCACATCCTCATCCCTATCCCAATCCATATCCCATACCCATATCCATACTCATTCCATTTCTTTCATCCCCATTTCCATCCCATCTCACCCCCATTCCCATCCCATCCCTATCCTTCTGTTTTGTATGGAGTCCCCAAAAGCTACCCCAACCACAGCCATCCACCTTTGCAGGGAGAAATTTCTGGGGACATTTCCTGGGAGGATGATAGTTCTGGGCAGCTCTCACAGGAGCTGTTAGAGGGGTATGCTGGGACATGGACTGGAGCTTGCTTCTCTGCACTCTGCTGCCTGTGTCTCAGCCACAGGCGCCAAAGGCTCCAGACCTTGGAGCACTTGGCCCTGGCCCTGCTCATGCTGTTGACTCACAAGAGTTCAAGAGTCTTGTGGGCTTGTTTGTACAAGGATGCATAATCCTGGTTTTGCCAGGACCATTCCACAGCTCCTCTCCCTCATTCCCAGTGGAGAGAGGCAGAGGATGCTGAATTTGGCCATGAGACTGGCAGGACGGCACCAGGACATGCTCTGCTAGTCCAGATGTCCAAACTCAAATCCAGGGCACTTTTTGTCGACCTAACACAACATCCAGGGAAGAGCTGACTGTATCTGTCCGCCCCATGCCAGGAGAGCTGCTACCTGCCATTGTGGTAGGCTCTGCCATTGGGTCCTGGCACCTTGCTGAGCGCAGGCTGAACCGATCTTGCTGAGCAAGGCCAAACTGCTACAGTGAATTTAACTGTGCTGGGCTTTCAGAGCCATGCTGTAGGGGCTCAGAAGGGCTGGGGCAGCTGGCAGAGGAGCCCAACCTCCCCCTCATCTACCACACAGGACACAGTGCACTGCTGTGCATCTCTGAAGCCCACACTGGCCACCTAGACTGTTGGCCAAAGCACAATGTTACCAAGCAGACAAACTCTGTGGCAGTTTCTCATTAGGTTCAGCATCATTTAGGATGAAGTTGAACGATCTGATTTCAGCCACACAGTCTCTGGCTTTGTCACAAAGTGGGCTGAGAAGGAGAGATTGGAGCCTGCGGGGACCAAGCTGGCACACTTTGCTGGTGTCTCTGGGGCTGGACAAGTCAGAACAGAGGGGCTTCCTGAGCTAGCCTGGGCAGCTTGGCCAAAATCTGGGGTTACACAACCCGGCAACAGGCTCACCAGCTCTCCTGTTCCAGTGGTGCAGGAGCAACCACAGCTGGCTTTGCTCCTGGGGCTGAGAGGGATGGGAATGGAGTCCTTGATGACACTGTACCTGGCAGAAGAAATGCACACAGACCCTTCTTGCTGTCTCGCACGGTCTTGTTTACACCCTGGGAAATTGCAGCACAGGGAGCTGAGGCTGAGGATTTGGAGCAGAGCAGGGCAGAAGAAGAGGTAACCCAGCTTGTGGCCCTGCCCCACTGAAGCCTCCAAAATACCTGTGAACAGTGCAACACTCAGTGCCAGCATGGCAGAAAGGACTGAGGTGAAAAACCCAGACATCCTCTGAATGGTTTGCTTTCTTCATGAGGATGCTTTAATGTTAGGAGCCCCTTGGGAGGTGATTCCAGAGCTCCCAGCAAACACAAATCTGCATTAATCCCCCTGGAAGGACAGTCCACGGGCTCCAAAACCTACTGTGGTGAGCTGCAGGGCTTGACTTGCTGAGTGAGGTAGTGAGCAGCACTCTAGCGAGGTTTGGGAATCCTAGGCTTACATCAGCCTGGCTGTGCCAGTCCATGGGTGCCTGTGACCATGACTCCAACATCTGGAAAACCTCCTCTGACCAGAGGAGGAAAATTTTGGCCCTGTCTCCACAAACTGAACTACAGCAGGCCCCTTGGAGTGACTTCGGTACCAACCATCACCCCAGTCCCATTTTCTGCTGGGGACAGTCATTCAGCATAAAGCAGAGGTCTTTGCTGGCACTGTTGGCTTCAGCTGATGGAGCCTCTCTCCCTGAACAGGTTCAAGAGTCATCCCATTAATCCAGGTAGGACAAGGGGCCTGAAGCATTCTAGTAGAGAGAAATGCAGGTTTAAGAACAGGGAACAGAGATGCACAAGGCACACTTCCTGCAGGAAACCTCTTGGTCTTGTATCAGAAGTGGGGACTGGGCACCCTAAAAGACCTGGGTAGCCAAGATCAAGGAGAGGGACTTCCACAGGAGGTGGAGGAAAGAAGTCCATTCCCAACCTGCTCTTTTGGAGAGGAGAGGCCAGGCACCCAGGCCTTGCAACTGGACTAATGCAGTGCATGCTGCTCAGGGAACAGCCTATCCCTCTGACCCAGCCTCCCAGAGCCCAAGCTAGCTCCTCCACACCTAAACAGGCTCAGCAGGCAGTGAAGGTCATTCAGATTGGGCTTTTCCAATCAAACACAAAACAACTGGGATGTTTCCCAGGCTCAGCTGCTACTCGCAATAATTCCTAGAGTGGTTTCAGCCTTCAACTCCCTCCCTCCATCACTCTCCTTCACTAGCACCTTAAACAGCATGAGATTTTCCTGGGCTGAGCTGCATGGCAACACAGCAGTGATGCTGTTCACAACAGAGTAGCGGAGTTCAAGTGCAGAAGTTGCCTTGCCATGTCTCTCCAGCACAGACAAGGCTGAAATTACCTGGATCCCACTACTGGGAGGTGGAAAGCCAGTGTCAGGTACAAACAACACCCACAAAGACAGAGATGGGCTTTCCTTGTGCCTCCAGCTGATAAATTGCTGCTGATGCATCTGGAAGTAAGGTCAGTCCACAGAAACAGGAGAGCTGGCTGAAAAAGGGTAGGCATAGTTCTTTATTAATAGAGAGCAGCGCCTACATGCTGCCCCATGGGATATAAATAGTGTGAGAATGAGATTCACAAGTGCAAGGAAAGGGCCCTGCCAGTGGCCAGGGTACAGTTCTGCAAGGGTCTGATTTCAGCAGGTCCTGTGGGTCAGGGTTGGTCATGGGGCACTGCTGGAAGAAGGACTGTAGACAGATCACGTGGGTGTCCTGTGAAGTCTGGTATTGCTTGAAGTCAAAAACTCCTGGTTAGTGGCACAGGGAGCTTCCAATGATGGTCACAGGGCTCAAAGCAACTCATGCAACTTTTAGAGCCCTTGGACAGAGGAGGTCTGTTCTCCAGGTAAGTGTCATGCCCAGTTCTTCCAGGACCATGACCAAAATCCATGATCATTCCAGCTGCTAACAGAGAAGCACCAAACAAAATCAAAGTCTGGAGAGGACTGGTGCTGAGCCACAGCTTCCTACCCTGGTAACAGTTGAGTATCCCACCAAACGTCCCTGCAGAACTTGGGGTGTCCCAGGGGAATTCCAGCTCACTATTTACTCTGAGACCCCCAGCATGTTGAGCTGGGGGGCTTAGGACAATTTTTCCTTTCCTGCCCTGCCGATTGGGCCACGCCACTGTGGGCCATCCCAGATAAATGAATTTTAGGAGGGAGGGAGATATTTCTGTCTTGCGTGGTACTGCTCTGAGGCTTAATTATTTAGGATCTTGCAAAGAACTCAGCATTCTTGGGATAAAATGCTTTGTAGGAAGCACAAGGCAATGTTATGAGAGCA
Source organism: Tyto alba (assembly GCF_018691265.1). Classification (NCBI taxonomy): domain Eukaryota; kingdom Metazoa; phylum Chordata; class Aves; order Strigiformes; family Tytonidae; genus Tyto; species Tyto alba. The sequence goes on from NW_024881279.1 coordinate 22,901,603, forward strand.
CCAATGTTACTGCCTTCTCTCTAATGCTCTTCTGTATGCCTTTCAGGAGCCAAGGGCTGCTCTGAAGGGTGGTGGTTTGCCTACTAACAGCATAACACTGCAACCATCAAGACATAATTCCTCCTGTGAAATCTCATCTCTTCCCCGTTTCCAGCTGTTATTCAGGGCGCTGGTAAAACCCACACTGAAGTCTCCTGTGCTCTGTCTCATCCTGCACCACCTCTTCTCCCCAGACTTGCCTGGGCTCGGAGCATTGCGTCCACATGGACACATGCCATACTCCATGCGTATCACACTCTTTGCAGTGGGAATTTGGGTCATGTCCAGCCCTCACTCCTACAGTACAAGGAGGCAGCAGTGGTCTGCCCAAGGGTCCAGACCCCGATGGGGTTGCTCTGAGGCTGAGTTATGGCTGCTTTGAAGCTTTTTTGCACCAGTTCAGCTAAGCAGATCCTGTTTATATTAGAGCAGTGCTGGTCTGCCCTACCAATCTCCAAACACCAGGCCTCTGCCGACAGCCTCTTAGCTGTGCAGGAGCCAGTATCAGGGTAATGAAACAGGATCCTGATGGGAGATTAAAATCCTGGCCCTTTAGAGGGCTAGATCCACAGAGCCCTGCCATGAGAGCCTGGACTATGGCAAGAGCAGGTTATCCCATCTGTGAGGCCCCTCTTAAAATAGCACCTCTCAGGGACAATTCCCCTCTGCAGTCATTACAGCACTTGCTGCCTGGCCTCCCACAGCAGCCAGTATGTTCTGCAGAGCATCAACATCGTGGGCACCAGGCACTCCAAATATGACAGAGCTGCAAATCCTGTCTCCACAGTTGAATTTCTCTAGCTATCTGACTGGGAGCTGCTCTGACTCTACAAAGATCACTTTCAGACCATTCCAATGCCTTTTCCACTCCTTTGCATCCAAGGCTTGCAGTGCTGCTGGTCTCCACGTCTTCCTGCAGTCCCATGCAGCCAGCAGGGCTCTCTGGCATTGCTCAGAGTTCCTAGAGAAAACCACACAGGGGCCCTGCAGCCTAAACAGAGGTAAGATTTCTGCAGCCCACATCTGGTCTGGCAAGCCCCCATCGATCTCTTCTGCTGAATCACAGTCAGGCCAGCCCAGGAATGATGTATTGTTGCTGGCTTATTGCTGCTGCTCTCTTGGTTTCCCGTGGCTTAAACACCTCTGGAGCAAAGTCAGCAGAAGTGAAATGTGCTCTGCCTCACCTGCTGCAGAATAGCCCATCAAGGAGGTAATAGGTATTTCCTTATCAGCTCTCTCAGCTCTGATGGCTGTAAGAGCGATGGACTAAGCCGTCTTCTTGAGAGCAACCAGCGTTTGTCTGCCCAAACCTCTCAGTGACAGCCCTTGGGAATACACCAGCTGGAGAGCAAAGTGATCACATCTGCCTTTTGAACTCAATCCTGTGGCTTTTCTGCATGCTTTCTCTTGTATAAATTATGTTGTCCTTTCAACAGCATGCAGCCTTGAAAGGCTGAGGCACAGTAAAATGATCTACTTCTACCAGCCACACTGGAGTGCAGGGAACACTCATATATCTGAGATACATCCCAAGCCTCTCTTGCCCTGGTATAGCAGAAGAGCTATGGCTCTAGCTTCCCCTGCAGCAGGCACCTTCACATGGGGGTCCTTAAGCCTAGGGCCCTGCTGGGTCATCTGCTCTTCTTCCATTAGTAATCAGCCTGGCCCTTGATGATGTTTTATTTTCACACACCCAAATATAACAGCCTTCCTATCTTATCTTCCAGTATAACTCTTACTTTACTGGGTGGGAGTGAGAGATGAGTATGAAGTATACTGAGATCGAAAGACACTGAGCATGACGGAGCGCAGAGACTCAAGTCTTCAGGGAGACCCAGCACCGGATGGCAGCTTGGGAAGGACTCAGAGCCCTGCGACATGTGAGCAGATGAGAAGATCAACTTCAGGACTATCTTGCATGGGGTCAGGGCACAGCCAGCAATGTAACAGCCTTCTGCACTCTTCGAGCAAGTGGTGCTACCCAGACCTTTGAAGAGGGGAAGAGGGAAAGATGCTGCCGGTAATACTCCATTTCACCACCAGGCAGGGCAACTGAGACACGGATCAGTTGAAGGGTTTTGTAAGTCAGTGGGAAGCACACCAGAATCTATTCTGGTGAAAGAGGGATGAGCAACCATCATTTCTCTGTCACAAAGCCAGTTTTTAGAGCACAGGGCTTAAATTCACCCGGACAAAGCCGGCGAGATACGAAGGGATGTTGTATCTGTTCAACAGCATCATGCCATCAGGGTGTGACTCAGCCTGGACCGACCAGCGTAACAGTGGCCCACTTCACAATTGGGTTTAGCAGCCTGGGTCGCTGCTGCTTCTCTGCTCACAGGACCATGGTTTGCCATCAGGACTATCGCTCCCATCCACTCCCAGATTCAGCAGCACTCATTTAATTCAGATCAGACAGTCAGGCACAGCTCCTAGCAGGGCAAATACCTTCTTCTAAAGCCAACTGTGTCCCTGAAAGGAAGTATAGCCCTGAACTTTTAAACTGCTAATTTTTATCATGGAAGTCAGAAAAATTTCATGTTAGTTCAGGTAAGAAAGACCTTTGACCCAGGCAGGCCTTGGGATTTGAGCACACGGAGTGCAGATCCACTGACTTCATCCTCCCGGGCAGCATTTTCATTTTGAGGTGTTATATCGGTCCTGGAACTGCCCACGAGGTCCTTAAGGATATTTTTGTGCATAGGTGCTGTCATGTGGTAGGAACAAACACACAGGCTGGTGGGAGTGTGGGGATGGACTGGGATCTCTTCAGCTGGCACTGTCACAGAGAAAAGGATGAGGATTCCCTGATCCCTTCTGTCCTGCAGACACCTCTGCCAAAACCAGGAGCCAGCATGAATGCCCTGCCCTGCCCTTCTTGCCACATGTAGTCTCATATAACCATCTTGCAAGACAGTGGAGGGTTTCACAAAGCTTTTGCAACAGGTTTAACAAAATGACTGTGTGGAAAGAGGTGTGAAAGGCAGCAAGAATGGGGGCAAGAAACCAACGCAAGTCCTCTGGGCACTGGTCTTGCACTCTGCTGTTCCCCTTCTTATGGTTCACCACTTCTCTGAAGCTTGATGTGCTGTGTAGGTGCAGTTTCTGCATTCGTTCCCTGCAAGGTCAAGTCCTTCCCTCTGGTTTGTGTCTTTCAGGCAATCAGAATGAAAAAAAAAAAAAAAAAAAGTAAACACCAAAGACAAAAGCTGTGATTATAGAGCCACTGAGTTTGTCAGGCGTGGGGAGGGCTAGGGAAGATAAATGTTGCTAAATCAGAGTTTCCAGGCAACACAGGTTTCCCAGTAAAGAGGATTCACACCTCCCTTCCCACTTCTGCTAATAACAGTAGGTCATATTAGGAAACAGGAGAAAGCAAGGGAGAAAATCACCAGTAAAAGTGCAAAGGGGACTGGTTTTGTAGTGCAAAAGCCGGTCTGTCTTTCAGCATATCGGAGAACACTTTCAAACGACCACGATGGTGCATCTCAGGAGTTTCCTGCCCTTGGCTGTGACTCAGTACTGGCCACATTGCACTTGCATGCAAGTGTGTAGTGAAGGCTGTATGGGAGCTCATGTGAACCCGTTAGTTCTATATGTGTAACACCTCCAGGATGCTCCCAGCACCCAATGGAAACTGGGAGAACATACCCTCCATGTGTCCTTGCTCAGCAAGAGACCTGCCTCGTCTCGTCCCAGGGGAAAGCTGGCTTGCCTACTCTTGGTGGGAGCTAAGTCCCAATATGATGTACGGCATTGTAGCCCAGCCTTGTTTCCAGGGTACAGTAAAGATATCTGCACATAGAAAATAATATATAACTTCTGCTGGAAGGGTAATAAGAGCTTTAAAGCCTGGACTGCATTAATATTTGAAGTATGTGCAAACTAGGTAATAAAGAGATTTAAGCTTCAAGTGTCATTTTAAGATTCTAATGAAGCCAAGCAATGTTTTTCAAGCTGCTTTCTCAGTTAATGTTTAACAAGACAGTATGTGCCCACTGGCACTGGAATAAAGGACCAAGACAAGTTTAATGTTAACCAGAGGAATAATGTATATTGTGTCGGCTCCAAGGTACCTGGCCAGGCAGTATCATTTACAGATGCATATGTAAATAATATCGTAGGGCAAAGAAAGCTGCACATGAGTGAACTAGTCTGCAGCTCACAGGGCAGGGGAGCAGCGGCCCCTCCTCACACCGTTATGTGTGCTACCTTCCCCTTGCCCCCTCCACACCAACCCTGCTGTTCCTCATGCCCTTTGCACAAGTCACTGGGACTCACTGGCAGGGCAAAAAATAATGCAGAGTAGTTTTTTGGCTTATTTTTTTTGTTGTTGTTCTGTTAGTTTTCTCCCATTTTTTGGAGTAAACTGCCTCCTGGGAGGCTCTGCCAGGTGCAAGGAGGGCAGCATGGCTATGGCAGACGAGGCTGGGGAATGGCGGGTTGACGATTCATTCCCTGCATCCAGGGAACTGCAGGCTCTGCCGGAGCAGCCGGCTGCCTGGGAAGAGCTCTTCGATGTCTCCCGCACCTCCCATCAGCCAGGAAGTTTCATTTAGAATGCACTTAGGGTGCTGGGTTCTTCCTACAGAGCTGTGGTAGCTGCATATCTTGTTTTTCTCTTGCCCAAGAATACAGCATGCCATGTAACTAATTGAAATAATTTCTTCCTGGCTCAGCCTCATTAAGAATCCAGTATTAAACTGCCCTGATTAGATCTGCTAATCGGTGAAGGGGAAGAGGAAGTTGATTTCAGCTCGCAGTGCAGCACAGGAGCAGGACCCTGCTGCCCCACTCCCCGCAGACCACCATCACCCCCTGGCCACAGACGCCCCCCCGCAGCCCCCAGCCCCACCCCACGCCTGCCAGGCACAGCGTCACACTGTGGGTGGCAACGGCCATCCCCTCGCCACCCGTCACCACCATGAGTCACCGTCATGTGCGGAGAGCAGGAACGGTAATTTAATACTTTGACCTGTGTCCCTGACCTATTTCATCCGGACAAACCAGAGTAATTGCTTTCCCAGTCTCTGCGCTTGGACGTTCTCCCTGCGCACGTCTCCTGTTATCAACAGAAGGTGACAAGGCGCGTTGCAAAGACCCGGGCCACCAGCCTGTGTGCCCCGGGCAGCCCAGCGCCCCCGCAGGGAACGGGAAGGAGGCCAAGGGCACCCAGGGGACTGCGGGTCCCAGCCCAGGCCCCGCCGTGCCCGGGGCATTCCCTGGTGGGGACAAGGCCCTCCGAGCCCTGCTGCTGCTGCCTGCCCCGCCGGCGCCTGCCACAGCCAAGGCGGAGGCAGAGCCCTCCTTTAATTTCAGGGGGGTGAGCCCCCCCTCCTTTCCACCTTCACCCGACCTCTGCGCAGCGGCTTTGCTTCTTCCTTCCTTCTGCTCTCACCCGGCCGCGCTTGACTTTTTTGTTTCAGTTCCCCCTTTTGAAGACCTCACTTGGCTCAACTTTCGGTAAGCCCCCGCCTCCCACGGGCGGGCACCCGCTCCGTGACCCCGCGGCTGCCGGGGCCGGCGGGGGACCCAGCGCCCCGTGGCCCGGGCGGCCGCTCCGCCGGCAGAGCCGGGCGGCTGCGACCCCGCCCCGGGGCGCGGCCCGGCGGCCGGCGCGGCCACGCCCCCCCGGAGGCGGGCGCCGGCCCCTCACCTCCGCTCCCGCTGCGCCCGGCCCCGCGCCGCCTGACGTCACCGCCCGCCGCGGGGTGCGCAGCAGGTGCGGCCGGCAGCGCGAGACGGGTAGCGGCTGAGGTACCGAGAGGCGGCGGGGGGTTCCCGTGGGGGGGGGGGGCCCGTGGGGTGTGTGGAGGGGGTGAGGGGGCTCCCGTGGGGTGTGTGGAGGGGGTGAGGGGGCGAGGGGGCTCCCGTGGGGTGTGTGGAGGGGGTGAGGGGGCGAGGGGGCTCCCGTGGGGTGTGTGGAGGGGGTGAGGGGGCCCCCGTGGGGTGTGTGGAGGGGGTGAGGGGGCTCCCGTGGGTGGGTGGGTGGGTGGGTAGGGGGAGTGAGGGGTTGTGGGAGGGTTGGCGGTCGAGGACGTTCCCGTGCGGGTGGGAGAGAGCGTGGACGCTGTGGGGCGGAGGGGCGGGTTGCGAGGCGGGACTGGGACGCGGGCGTGGGGCCGTTGCTGCGGGGAACGTGCTGGTCGGGGTTACTGCTGCGAGGAGGATGAGGAGGAAGGCACCGCGGGGTCGGGAGCGGGGCGCGCCCCTGCTGTGGGAGGCCAGCTGCGGGCTGGCTGCCGTCCCTGGTGTCACAGGTCCCCGGGGTGTTGGGTCAGGCCGATGCCGCCCTGGAGCAGGAGGGTGGGTTGCTGGTGAAGCCCCCCAGGCAGGTGTGGGCTTCGGTGCTGCTGACTCGGGGGTGTCTCTCCTTGTCTGCCAGCTCTAACGATGCATTTGTTATCGAAAAAAGCGGCTTTAAACTCTCTCAAGCTTTCATTGCAGGGAGAGAGGTGGCTGTGGGATGCTGCGAGGTTTTACAACCCTGCCCTATATGCATCAGGGAGAACAGTGCTGCTCGGCTGCAGTTGTTTATGCAACATGAAGGGAGAAGAGGAAGGCAGGCGTCTATGGTCAAAGTGGATGGGCATGTTTAATACTAATGGGCTTATTTAGTGTAGTGCAAGAAGTATGCTAGCACTCTCTGAGTAAAAATAATAATCTTGCATTTTGTGTTTAGAAGCCATTATAGTTGTCCTGGTTTTATATTTCCTGTTCCTATAGCTGTTGGAGACCTCATTTGGATAATTAAATGTCATGGTGAAATAGCAGAATGAGGGAAGGAGAGTGTTCGCCTCCTTTCCTCTGTCATGCTGATCTGGCAGCCCCTTCGGGTAGCGATGGGGAGACCATCTCTGTCCAGGGCAGTGCCGTGATCTGTCCCAGTCATCCCAGATTCACGCCTAGCTCTACCTGAAAGGGGGAAAAAAAAGTGCCTTTTGCTTTTGATGTCTTTGCTGAGAGACCGGTGTGAACAACCCGATTGTCTAAATAGGGTAAAGTCTTGGTAAGGTAGTAAGTGTGGGTGAATTAAAATGACAGTGCTGAGCAGCTGCCTCTTCCTTTGTGCTGGGGTAAATACGGTGACAAGATACAAGGTATGGGAAGTGCTGCTGATCCAGAAAATGGCTATTTTTGTTTTAAACTGCATCAGTTGCTTTAATAAAAAGACTGACTCTTTCTAGAAACTTTTGGTGATAAGAATACTACTGCTATAGCAGGTAGACTGAGGAGGAGGCTGAAAACACTGAGACTTGATAAATTTTAGTGATCGTATTTCAGTGCTTTTTGGGGACCGTCAGGCATTAGCATGCATGTTGGATAATAATCTTCTGCACTGCACAGAATAGTGTTTTTGCCAGACACTGAAACTTCTGCAGCACTGAGTCTGTTACACTCTGCCTCTTATTCATGTGCTATAAAGGCCACCTTTGTTAAAATACTGATTTGTCATTCCCTTAATGGTTTGAGAGCAGTAACTGATAATTTGTGGAGGATAGTGGGTGTCCTTGCTGCAGAGGTCAAAGAGGAAAAGAGAATGTTCTGTAAATGAATAGCTCTGACATGGGTAGGGGCCTCTGATGTGAGCTGAGCAGACCTTGTGAGATGGTACTCCAGTGTCAGTTAGAGGAGGGGACTTGCTGCCACGTGTCTCCCCCCGGTCCACATTACATTTAAAATTGGCAGTGTCTTGCTGCTTAAAAAAGCAGGTGTTGTGTCAGCATAAGCAGAGATGTTCCTGCTTGTAGTGTTGTGCTGGGATGATGGAGAATTACCTGGAGGGCTGTGTTTATGGTAAACAGAGATGCTTACCTGTTTTCAGCTGGAGTTCTATGCATGATCAGAGTAATAGGTTGCTTAATTTTTTTCTAGGAGAACAGAGCAAGCTTATGTAACTCTGAATTTTCAACAAACACGCCTGCATTTCTCCTGTTACCTGCTTATGATCTCCCAGTGGCATGGCTGTAGGCTTAGCAGGGGGCCCTGAAAACTTCTAGTGGGAGCTGAAGACTTGAGTGAGCAGAGTTCGAGTGCCTGCCTTCAATATTGATGTTTTCTACTCTCTTGGTTGTGTATTTCTCAACTTCCTGTTTCTAAACTGAAACCATGTGGCTCAATGAGTAGAAAATAGCAGTCTGTTATTCTTGGGAATAGGGGAAGATAGCAAGAAGCCAGAGTCATTCACACAGATGGTCAGTATTGCCAAGTCTGGCATCCTGCTGGCTGCAGCTTGGCTTCCCACAAGGCAGACTGGGAGCCTCCAAGGCTGTTTGTCCCAAGATGGGAGAGATTGCCTTCTCCAGACTTTGGGATGAAGTGCTTGACCTTGCAGCTGTGCTGTGCCACCCTCTACAGTCGTATCTCAGGGAGAGTTTCCCAGCCAGGAGCTGGTTATGTGGAGGCGTGTGTGGGTGTGCCTGCTGCCACTGTGCTGCTCTCTTGGAGAGGGAGCTGTGCAGTGCTTCAGTGTCTGTCCATTGGGGTTGCAGGGGGCTTTGGGGAATGCACCTACTTGGAAGTGTCTGGTCTGTTGTATTCCTTATACCAGGCACCATCACTACTAAACAAAAGCTGCTATTCCTTTCACATGCATATCGGAAAGATATATTTCTGCATCAGCATTACAGTGTGTTGTTGTGGCTTTATTCAGTCTTGTGAGCTATTGAGGGCAGTACCCTGAACTGTAATAGCTTCTCTTCAGCCTCTGACAGAGTAACACAAAAGTTTTCTTGGATTTGTGACAACTGGTATCAGAGGTACTTGCTTGTGCCCTGTGACAAGCAGCCATTAAAGAGGATTCTTTTATATGCCCTACAGGCAAAGTAAAAAGCATTGTGTTACAACTGCATGTAGGATGTGGAAAAGGAGAAAAAATGAGAAAATTGAATAAGGAAATCTCTGTCTCATTCCATTTTCCAGTCTGTCATGAAAATCTCTGAGCAATGAACTGGAGAAAATGCATGTATTTCTGTCTGCATACACTGACTTTACTGTGTCTTAGAAGCTGTATGCTGCCCTTCAATGTGTTTCCCACTTGAGATGATAGAAAATCATCCCGCAGTCTGGGTAGTATCTTCCGCTAAATCCATCACTGTATCTGAGCTGGGGAAGTTATCATGAAAGATTCCCGCTGTTGCATTGCTGGGATGCTGCCAAAACATCATGTGAATAACACATGTGAGTGTATTATCTGTGCTTATTAATTTTCTTGCCAGTCATACGAATTGTTTCACATTCTTCTCAGCTGGACCAGCAAAGCTTCTTTCTTTAACTGTTGTTAGTTTAACTTGACAATCTGATGTTTTCATTGATTTTTTTTTGTTGTTGTTGTTTTGGTATTTGTGGCACCTTAAAACTGTCTTAATACATCTCTTTAAAAGCAAAATATATTTATGTATTTTTGGAAGTATCTAATATAACAAAGACTTGAACAAGAGCAGTGCATGCAAAAGTGTTCAAATCTTGAAACCAAGGTGTTAATACCCCTACCTGCAGTGATTTCTGTGTAAAGGGCTTTGCGTTTTTGTACATTTTGCCACAGGTGCTTCTGTAACTGGGCAGAGTCTCATGTGTTGTGCCAGCAACAAGTGCCTTGGCTTATAACACTGGAAGGGCTGTGCTGTGGTATTTCCTCATGTTGTAATTGTTAGTCTCTGGTGTTAAAGCATATGTTCTTAAAATCTTTCATCAGATGTCTGAAAAATTTTAAAATTTTTCCCCATAAGGGTGCAGTTCATATAATAACAGTAGCACAGTATTAGATTTGATTTTTTTCATTTTTTTTTTTCACTAACACTTTTATTGTAGGAACTACACAGGCAGCTATTTCAGCTTTATACTTTTCTTCTGCCATATATAACATGCAGGTGGACAGCATATTGCAAGCAGGAAAACTAGGCAATAAATTACAAGTAGCATTTCTGAAGAGGTTTTGTATCTTCCTAACAATAATTTATGAGACATTGAAGTTTGTCTGCAAAAGGAAAATCCTGGCATTCAAACCTGTGTGAGCGTGAAGCTGCATTGTTAGAAAGTCCTGTGGAGACAGAGCAGCAAAGACAGATCTTGTGACTGAGAAGCTCTACAAAGGATGTTGTGTCTGAGGCAAGTACTGTCGACATGACTATGGGTCCTTTAGAGCTGATCAAAACCTTGGTTTTTGAAACCAAAATCACATCACCTGGAAACACGCACTATCAATCATGGTTGTGCCAAGAAAGAAGGACAGAGGACAGGTCTGGAGAGGTGGGGCAGCTTGCAGGGGCACAAGTGTCAGCTTTGCACATTGGGTGTGCTCTGTTTGTGCAGATGGGCAGACTTCAGGCCACCAGAGATCTTGGAGGGCACTGGGAGGAGGCAATACCTAGCTCAGGGACTCGGGAGGTTAAATGCTCATTCACCCAAACCACTGCTGTTCACTCTGCTGAGCTGCCTGAGCTAGCAGCTTCAGCCACTCAGAACAGCAGCTGAGTTTTTTTTTGGTGCAGGAAATGCCTGGCAGCAATTTGAATAAAGATGAGGAAATGCACCTCTTCCCTATGATTATGGAGTATCCCATAGCTCTAGTTGACTCTTAAGGAAATGGGTTTGAACAAAGCAGCATTTTCAACATTTTTCTTTCACAGCACAAAGCTGGGCTTTTCACTTCTACTTAGACCTGCATTTTGGGAATTAAATCAGTTTGGAGTAGCTTTGTCAGAAAAGATGGGTGCAGTTCTTGTGCAGTTCCCCTTCAGCTATTACTCTGGGTTGATGGTGCTGCCTGGTGAAGTGGATCAACAAACCTGGGAGGAGGCTCTTCCTGGAAGTGAATCAAGCAAGAACAGAATCTCTTGCAATTTATCCTTAATGTAATTTTCATGCAGTCACTAAATGGAGCTTGTAAAGGAGCTAGAAAGAGGGAAACACAGAACCAGTGCCATTTAAAAGCCACCTTGTGGTTTGGTTTTTTTGTTTGTTTGTTTTTTGTTTTGTTTTGTTTTTTTCATTTGGATGCTGTTCATATGAAATGTAATTTAAATGCTAGGCTGGTTGCCAGCAGCTGGATTGTTGATGTTAAATGTACTTTCCATTAGAACTCTGTATTGGAAAACTAATTCCTAATACTGCAGGCGTTGGAAGGGGTGAGTTACGTCAGGGTGCCCTGGTTGCCCTTTTCAGGATCTGTGCCTCTTACCATGCTCTCCATTTTCATCTGTGCAAAGCCGAGCTGAATCAATATCTGACATGCCCCAAATGCTATTCCTTCTGACTAGAGCAGCATATGAGGTGCGGTTTTTGTTCTGCTGATCTAAAACCAAACGACTTCTTGCCTTTAAATTCCTAAAATCTGCTAATCGTTTTGAGTTTTTTATTTTTTTGGGTGGTGGGGAGGGAGGTTGTCTATGTGTTCCAGATTGCTGATCTGCTTTGTTTTTTTAAATTTATTAATCTCATATTTGTTTTCAGAGGTCTGTGTCTTGCACTGGTCCCTATACAACAGAAGGTGTTCAACTCTGTTTCAGTATCCAGATTAGATTGTTATCTCACCCCACATACAAGTGTTTTATTTAATTGATTCCCCTGCATAGAAGATTGCATTTGAAGGGTCTGACTTTCAAGCAGCTGTCTGTAGGGATTTGTATTTCTTTGCAGGTGGATTAGCAGCTGTGAACACCTACAGTGTAAAAATACAGATGGTTCTTCTATGTATGCTCTTTTCAGTTTTGCCAAGATAACAAGGTGGTGTCAGTGCCAACAGGTAGAAGCAGACTCATACTGGTCTCCAGTCACTTTGAAGGCCCGAATTATGCTAACCTCAGAAGAGATGCTTGGGAGCGCCAGCCTTGCAAGTGGCCTTTTGGAGGAGGAAAAAGAGTGAAACTAGGTCTTGGCCAGATCTGAAGGCTCTTTGGTTGGAAACCCCTCATAAAACCCCTTGTGCTGACAGAAGTGCTTTCCTTCCATCACGCTTCCCCTTGTTCTCTTCATTCTTGGTTGTTTTCCTGCGTCATGTTGTCTTCTGACCAAAAGTCCTACCTGTTCAGGCCCTCATGCTGTGCTGTAGGGCTGCTCTTGCAAAGTGAGATGGCAGTCAGATATCTAAATGAGACTAGAGAATTACTGTTTCCTAGTTTAGGAGGGAAAAAAAAAAATCATCCTTCTCAATGATTCCTAAATATAATTGGAATAAAGATAGATCTTACCTGATTCATAATCCACCATGCGCTGCTCTGTAAAAGGGGGTAAATAGGTGGTAGCTTGTGGATGATGAGGCTTTCCCAGGTTGAAACTAAGACTGTTTTCAGAGACTTGTGGAACAGTCTGATACCCAGTCAGCAAACTGGTGGAAGAGATTGTGCATTGGTACTTTGGTGAGCAGTGTGTGTGAGGATGACAGTACTAGCTGTACGTGTGCAGTAATAGGCTCTACATGAGCTGTTCCTACTCAGAAGGATCTTGCAGTGACAATTAGTATGGTGCAGCTTGAGCTCTGTGTTTGGCTTGCCATAGCAAGAGGTGTCCTGCGAGTGGGCTAGGAAAGGGATGGAAAGCAAAAGAATGCTGCAGCACTACACAGCAGAGCTTCATGCAGCCTCCTCGCTCCCGCTCAGACAAATGGTAAAACTAAAGGCACAACAATGGGTGGCAAGAATGATGAAGGAATAGGGCAGGCTTTGTAGAAGCAGAGAGTTGAGAGAGATGCCTGTAGACAAAAAGATAAATAAATTCATGAGTGTGCTGGAAGAGGAGGGTCGGGACGAGTGACCAGCTAGCTCGGTAACAGCTGCATTGGTACGCTGACCTTGTATGAGGCAGTAAGTTTACAGCAATCAGAAACAAGTAGGTAGTTTCAAAGCTCAATGAAATTTGTTTCTCTAAGGTGTATTGGTTGCCAAAGTGAACAAGTTAAAAAGAAAAGATACATTGTATACAAAGCATCATAGTCCTGTATATATATATGTATACAAAGCATCATCGTTCTGTACTTGCCCCTTTCGCTAAGCTTTAGTCAAAGACAGGTTTACAGATGTAGAGGGACTTATGTTCTCACATAGGATGGTGGTTCTTACATACTGATATCTGTGTGTGTGTCTATATATGTATGCGCATATAGAGCCATGTGTATTCTTTATATGATAGATTGTGTGCGTACTCCTACTTCAGTGATTTCTCTTTTGCAGACCGTATGGGAGATACCTGCTTGCTTAAAAATAAAACCCTCCTGTTAGGGTAAGTGAAATGATGTTTGCTCAGGAGTGTAGAACAAAGGAGTTCGAAGATAGCTTAAGAAAATGTGATGATATATTAACGAACTTACCTCTTAGCAAAAGTATTAATGGGAGAGTCAGGAAAGGAAGGAATAGGAACATCTTTTGTCATTTTCTTCAGGTGGACTAGTAATTTTGCTATCGTTAACCAGCAACAGATAGGGCAAATGCTTAGTGACGATCAATCAAATCTCTTTGTTTGCTGGGTTTAGTGCTAAATTAAGTTTCGCATGAGGTGAGACTGCAGTGCTGTACTGGCTCTTCCTGATGGACCTTCTGCAGTACTGTGAAAAACAACGGGCTTTACTGGTGCGTTGGCTTCTTTCTTTTGAGCTTTGCCTCTGAGAGGTGCTCATTGGGAAAGCCACAGACATGAGCCCTGATGCAAGCTTGTAGGAGTTGGTCTTGTTTGCAGCTCACATGGAATTACTAATTGGGGTGAGAGCCCACAGCAAAGCTTGGAATTTGACTAGGAGCTCAAGTACACCTCTGAAAAGTATCTGCTTAATGATTCAGGCTCTGCCTTCCAAACACATACCCAGGTGAGTAAATAGGGCTTGTAATCAAGTAAAATCACTTATGAGTTCATGAGAACAAGGAAAATCTAAATGTTGTCACACAGTTCAAAAAGGGCAAGTACGGAAGGGTATATGCATGGCAGTAAGTGACAGTGGAAGTGGAGGACAAAGAAAAATTCTTCCTGAGAATGTCACTGGGGTCAAAGAGGATTGTGAGGAGGCTGACCTTCACAGCTGAGGCGGAGCTGGGAGGGAGTAGACTGAAGTATTTAGGACCTCTGGAAGACCTAGGTTTCACAACCACCTTCTGGTTTACTGAATGCCTTGGTAAATTCTTCAGGAGTTTTTCCTTCTCATTCATCACAGATAAATCTCCAATAGAGCTGCTGCTGAAACTGTTCTTTCTGGATGCTCTCTTTTATTTCTTGCCAAATTTCAGTTGTGTTACTTTACCCTCAACTTCGAAGGGAAAAGTAACTTTTGCCCTGGTGGAATATGCCCTTCTTAATCTTATTCTTCATATTTTCCACTGTTCTGTTGTTCTTTGGAGGTCTCTGCCCAGACATCTGTTTGGCTTTTAGTAGACTCTCTCCAGTTTTCTCCTCAATCCCTCTCCTGGATTATCAGTTAGAAGCTCAGTTATTAGCTCAACTCCAAACATGCCTCCTCTTCAAAAACTGTTTTGACATGGCTAACATGGAGATGTTAAATAGACAGAGCACTGGTATCTCTTTCTTGTTCCCTATGCCACTGTCTCCCTGTTTGCTCAAGCCATTGTCAGAATTGGAATTTTATTTTGTTCTGTCTGGTTTTTCAGACTTTTCTGCAGAGCTGCTGATGTGCAGTTTTCTTTACTCATCCCCCCATGGCTGTTGGTTTTAGCCAGGATCTCATCTTACCACACTCTTTTTCAGTGTTTTCTGTGCGTTACTAGGTACAGGTTTGTACTTTCTGCAGAGATGCTTTCTGACCCGTGTGGTTCCACTGGCCATTGTACCAGCACTCCAAAGGGGTTTTGGTATGGTCCCACACTGGATACTTGTACAGAAACCAGGCAGCCAGGGGATAGTGGGCAGGCTCCTTGCTTGGGTACTGAAGGGAACAGGGAAGGGGGCGAATGGCCAGCCCTGGCAGTGGAAGATGGCCTCTGGGGGTCCCAGCATAAGCCCCTGTGGCAAGGGAGCAGTGTGGTGGCTGAATTTAAGCAATTCACTGCCTGAATTTGAGTTCACAGACAACTGAAGAATTGCAACACCTTTTAAGCCTTGCTACAGCACTAAAATGGCAATTATATTGAATGTTGATAAATGAATTAATGCATATGAAGGGATAGAAGGGAAGAGTGGAGTTCACTGAGCTTCACTGGAAAGGATGGGCTGATCTGACAGTCTTCTTATGTCGGAGGGCTTTGGTACACCAAAGTTGTGAGTGTGACTATTTGATGGAGCTTGACAATGATCACCAAAGCAAGCTGAGCCCTGGGGGGCTTTTAAAAGGTTTACAAACAAAACCCGTGATCTGTGGTTTGCTGCCTTTGAATGCCTTGTGTGTGTGTGTATACCCATATATATATATATATACACACACATATACATGTATCTAGAATGCCACTTTACAGCCTATAACAGATCTGGAGGGGCTCAGGGAGGGGGGATGCGGCTGGAGGGGCTGACTTCTGCCAGAGGAGCAGATAGTGGGCTGGGGTTCTTTGGCCTGGAACACGGGGTTCCCACATGCCTCCTCCCTGTTTTGTGAATCCCTAAATCCAGGAGGGTGACTGCTGCTCCCTACCTGCTGCAGCCACTCCGTTGGGGCAGGAGCCAGTTTTCCACAAGGCACACAGCAGAGCTTTGGATCCCTTTGTGCCAGGAGCGTGCACTGCAGCTGTACACTGGCTGGGGAGGCTGAGCAAACTCAGGGGGAGTTCACAGGGGTCTGCTGCTTGTCTGGGCCCTGTCTGGCTTGAGCCCCAAGTGTGCACACCAGGTCAGTCTAGCCTGGCTGCTTGCCCTTTCCAACACCATCCAAAGAGGATCCTACCTGTCAGCCTTTCCTGTTCCATGCCAATAGCAACAAGCCTCAGCAGAGGCAAATTCTGCTCCTGGTATTTCTCCCTGAAGCCTGCGGCATATAGGAGGAGGTGTGCAGCCAAGGGGAAATGGTGACCCTTCTGCAACTTGTAATGGTAAAATGAAATAGCAGAGTACAGCTACTTCAGTCAGGATGGTTCCTGAACACATGCTATTAAGGACACTTCTGTTTCTTAAACAGGGAGAAGCTTCAGAAACCGAACTTAAGAAATAGTTTGCTTAGTCATGTTGCTTAGAGGTTAATTAAAGTTGCATTATTTTGACAATATTGTCTTTTGATAGCTGTACCATGAGTAATACCTTAAATGGGTTTTATGAACATCAACTCTCTGAGGCGTCGTTAATATTGCTTTTTGAATGAGACTGAGTCCAAGGTCCTGATTGCTTGTGGCTGCTTGATGATTCAGTTGCATATTACTGGAAGGATACGTGATGTGCTGCGATACATTGTCACCAGGAAATTATTCATATACACTCTTGCTCCAGGGTGCTGGTGAAGATGCTTGTAAAAATTAGCAGAAGTGTAATGGAGATTTGTGTTCACTTTTTCTCCTGTCTAGGCTATCAGATGTGTCTGGAACAGGCTACATTTTTGCATGTTTTTCTTTCTTTTTTGGAATTTTGCTTTGCAGTTGCAAGACTTAAATATCATAGGGTGAGTAGCTGATGCACAACCGGAAAGCAGCAAGTCACTCTGCTGCTGAGCTAAACTCATGTCACATAAGAGAAATAGCTTCAACTCAGCCTCTGCCCATGTGATAGGGTAAATAAACTCACTGCTTCACCAGGTATTTTGAAGTCTGTTACTCACACTTAATGTAGGGCCTTCTGGACAGCAGTCTGAAATGGGCATTATGTGTTCATGGATGAAGCAGGCAAAAGTAAACCAGTTCTTCTGTTTGTTTTCCTTCTTCTGCAGGACAGATTCTGCATCCCACATGAACTACGAAAACCCTCCACCTTACCCTGGCCCGGGCCCAACTGCCCCTTACCCACCCTATGCACAGCAACCGGGTGGTCCTCCTGGCCCATACCCAGGCTATCCTCCTGGACCTACTGGACCATACCAGCCAGGCCAGCCAGGTTATCAAGGTTATCCCCAATATGGATGGCAAAATGCACCTCCACCTCCAGGACCGGTGTATGCAGATGGGCCTAAAAACACAGGTATGCTTAGCAGCTGTGGTGTGACATAATTGTGACCCTTTATGGCATGCAAATACATGAGTATATGTTCATCTTGAAGTACTATGCTTACCAGTGTCTGGCCCTAACAGGGCTTGGGGAGGTGGAGACTTGTTTGAAGTAGTGACTCTGTTTATGGCCTGTCTTCGTGCTTTATTTTGCTGTTGTGTCTCTAAAAGTACCCTGGCTGTTGGAAGATGATTCTTTAATGCCAATCCCGCGAGGGAATCCATGTGCTGAGGTTGTGATACGTGCTTTTTGCTGGCTTTAGATTTGCCACAACTCTCATTCTGTCTTTTGGTTGGTAAGTTTCAACCAAAGGCTGCACAGTTAAAGCTTGTAATATCAAATGTACAGCTCCTACCAAATTCATGTACATCAGTTTTCTTGAGCCCATCAATATCTAAGTGATCTGACAGTGCCATTGGAATCATTCCTGGGCTCTTGTTTTTTCTGAAGCTATTAATGTCATGTGAAAAAACACAGATTTTCGGGGAAGGGAAGGAAGACAGTGTAACTTACCTTGGCAGCTAGCTGGTCTATGTGCTATGTCTCTTCAGTATGGTATGCTGGTTTATTCTGGCACCCACAGCTCTCATGGGGCTTGCTGCAGTGTTTGGTGCAGGCTTGAATTCTCAGAGGAGGACTAAGGAGATGATTAAGGGACAAGAGCATCTTTATATGAGAAGAAGCTGAGAGAGGTGGGACTGTTCAGCTTGGAGAAGAGAAGGCTCAGTGGGGCCTATCTGTGTGTATTAATACCTGGTGGGAGGGAATGAAGAAGAGAGAGCCAGACTCTTCTCAGTAGTGTCCAGTGACAGGACCAGAAGCAGTAGGCACAAGCTGAAACACAGGAAGTTCCTTCTGAACACAAGAAGACCTTTTCTACTGTGGGAGTGATCAAGCACTGGCACAGGTTGCCCAGAGAGGTTGTGGAGCCTTCATCTGTGGAGATACTCAAAACCTGACTGGACAGTGGTCCTGGGCAGCCTGCTCTAGCTGACCTTGCTTGAGCAGGGTGGTTGGACCAGATGATCTCCAGAGGTCCCTTCCAACCTCAACAACTCTGGAATTCTAGCAAGGTTGGGTGTGGTCCCTGCCTTGCCCCCACTGGAAAGAAGAGGATTTAGCTTGGGATTTTTTGGTAACTCCTTGTCTTGCTGGTAAGGACACTTACCTAGAGACCAAGTTTATTCTGGTCAGTATTTCACATGCTTTTGTTGTAAAATCCCTCCTTGTACATTACGGGGGCGTACTCACCCCCTGACAATCAGCATGGGGACTCATCCGGTCATGTCAGCTCCAGTGTCTTCTTTCGGGCTTCTTCGGTGATACTCATCCAGGCTGGGAAGCCAGGAACCATCTCTTTTCTTCCTCTGTTGCAGCGAATATCACAAACAGACCTGAGCTGTTGAGAAGAGTCTTAAGTACCTACAGCTGTTCTGGCTGCCTTGGGGTGGCAGAGGATGTGGCCAGAGCTACCAAAGGGGCTGTTCTGTGGGAGGGAGTGTGAGGAGCGCTTCTGCAGAGGTGGGGGCTGCTCTCAGGAAGGAAAACTAGTGTGTCTGGCACAGTCATGGACAGACTAACCTGGGGTGGAAAGAAATGCAACTAAAACGAATCTCAAATCAAAACCTAAGTCAGTGCTTTATAGCCATGCAGGGCACTAACACTTTGAGCACTGCTGCTATAAAGGCTGGCTGACAAAGTGGGTATTGAAGATGACATCATTTGAAAAATTGTAAGGACTCAGACAAAAAGCTTTTCCTTTTTCTTGATTCTCCTTCTGTTAAACACCCTTTTTCCCCCCCTTGCTCCTTTTTGGCCAGTCCATCAAACTGGAACCTGATCTTTGTCCTGTGATGCTTTAACAGAAGTCTTCTGAGAAAGCTTTCAATGAGGCTTTGTTTAATGATCACCTCCAGGAGTGTCTATATAGAATAGATGTACCTAAAAAAGCTATTTTTAAAAAATCTGTTACACTAATGCTATATATCTATTGGTGTGGCTGAACCTCTAATATAAAAAGTTGACATCTAAATTTAATCAAGTCATTACAGTCTGCCTAGCTGCTCTGGCATGATTTAATGTGGCTTGTCAGTTCTTGTGGTGTTTCCAAGCAGTTATCTGGGAAGAGCTCCTGTGTGGATGATTTCTTTTCAGAGTGAATGTTTTGCTCTTCTAGGTGACTTCTGCTTAATCTAATGAATTAAGCTACTCCACGTAATGCATTAGTATTTCTGAGCAAGCGTGTGTCCACACTGAAAACTAGGAAATTTGCTATACTTTAAATTTCATGCCTTAAGTTATTCTTCTGTGTAGGCAAACTGCAAAGTGGGCTTTTATGTTGTAGACTGTGTGCTAATGTGTGGAAGTAATTATGCATCATATTTTGGTCTTGAGTGGATCACACAGATGCAAATAATTACTGTTGAGCTCTAAGTCTGATGGTAAAGTAGCATTTCATAGTGACAGTGGTTTTTAATCTAACAATTTGTGGCCTGTCTGAAGTACCAATGGACATAGCCTGTCCCATTGGTCCTTGAAGAAGGAAAAACCTCATATGGCTCGCTCTTTGTATTAAAAAGAAAGTTGCAATTGAGCTGTAACAAGGAAACGGCTTAAACTTAGTACTGGTTTTGTCACCCATGCTGCAGAAAAAGTCGGGAGGCACACTGGATGTTGTTTCAAATGCTGTTGTTGAAGGACACTTCAGGCTGAGCAGCCCTGGCATGAGTTATGCCTCGTGTGTGTGGTGTGAGTGCTGCAGCCATGGTTCTCCCCAGCTGCAGCACCCCTTCTTCCATGTCTGCAGGAGGTGGGAGCTGTAAGCCCAGACTGGAGAGTTTGGTCCCTCTTGTTGGGGTCATGCTTGACAAGGGTAGGTAACATCTGGACTGGAAAGAGAAGGTTGTTACTGTTAAGTGAGCAATGACTCTGCTAGAAATAGGTAAGAAAGGATGTTGTAATCTTTTTCAATATGATATTGAATAGGGGGACATACGTAAGGGCTTCTTGAAGGAGGGTGCAGCTCAGAACAGCGCTGAACAAGGAGAACAAGCGCTGCTTTGTAGGATTAGTTAGCTGTGATGATGATCTCAGTTGCAGAAGTCAGCTTGCATTTTATGTGTTAAGACTTAGTGGTGTTGGCCCTATGCCACTATAGAAGAGGGAGAGTGCAGCTGATAATGGCAGCTGGTGGTCCTCTGTCCCTTCTCCCAGAGTGGATGGAGTCCAGTGTGTGCAAGTTTGCACCCCCTCAGAGTCACCTGAGCTACCTCAACACTGCTGGGCGTGAAAGGCTCTGAAGCATCTGTTTCTTCTCCAGGTAGAGCAGCAGTGAGCCAGAGAGGCTGGGTGACTTGCTGAGGTAGCACAGAAGACCTCATGGCCGTGGTTTTGTTTTTTTAATAGCTGGCTTTTGGGCTTGTACAGGCTACCAATAGCAGTTTCCAAAGAAGCAACACTACTTGCATCTTGCAAGGGCTAATAACTGACTTGGCTGTTGATCATTAGAAGTAAACAAGTTGACCTTTACCTTTAGAGCTGATAATTTATATGCCAAGCCTGAGGGATGTTATTCTTAAGGGTATCTGATTCAGCTTCCTAGCTCTGTGAACTGACTTGTGCTGATTTCTGTCTATGTATTTCCTGCTGTAAAAACAGGGCTGTCTTCGTGTCTGTCCGCACGAAGTCTGTCTAGGCGTGAGTTTCTGGAATACTGTAGATCTGCCATCTGCACACAATGCTTTGGGTAGCTAGAGGAAACTCACCTGTACCAGATCAAATCTGGGAAGTGTGCAGCCGCAGGAGTGCAGTGCCTGTGTGGAGCATGGCATAAGGAGCTGGGGCTTGCTTAGGAGGAAGAAAATATCCCATTTCCCCACCTGTATTTTCATTATAGAATAATTTGGTATCAACCAGCATAAGGAAACCACAGTATCTGATGACTAGTCAGCAGGTACTTTCTTGTCTATTCAAATTAGAGTGAAATATAATGCTGTTGATAATGGCGTGCTGTAAAAAGAAGTGGAATGAGCCAAAGTACAAAGTGACATACAAATTTTGAAAGCACTAGCTGATGTTAGCAATTTGGCCAGCTTAATTTCTCCCCCACACACCTGCCCAGTTGTTACTTAACAATGTAATGGATGAGGCTGTTCCGTGCTGTGCCAAAGGGAACCAGGCTCTGTCAGCAGCCTTCCTTCCAATTGAAGGCAGACAAAGCTCAGTATTGCATTTAACCTATTGTACACACAGGGTGGAAATCTTATTTCTGGATGTTGATTACTTGTAGCAAAGCTGACTGTGATAAGAGTAATACTCACAGTGATGCTGCCTGCCTCTTAATGTTTGGCCAGCTGCAAGAATAAACAGGTCACCTAGATAAAGTCACTGCCTTCTGATGTAAGGGTGGATTTTCTCCTCTTTACGGGTCTCAGTATGGAAAAGAGAGGATCCTAATCACTCTGGTTAGGCTTTCTGGTGCCTTTCAGTGGTTACCGTTTCACTTCTCAAACGGTGTCGAGCTGAGTCTTCCCCAGCAGAAGTTTATTTGAAGGGCAGCATGTGATGATTCCAGCAGGCTTTCTCTCTGTACATTGACCTTTTCCAAGCAGTGTGTGGGAGCATTGAATTTAACTGTTACTGTACCTTCAGGACCAGCAGCTCCAGGCAGCTGGTGTCCTGCCAAAAAGAAGAAAGTCTCACTTGCCAGTTGTCCTCTTACTGCTTCTCCTACTGTAGTGCGCATTAAAACCTGGTGCTCTCTCTCCCCCAAGATTGCTGTATCATACCTCCCTCTGTCCCTGGCTTTTGTCAGCTGACTGCACAAACAGTGGGGGCTGTTCACTGGCAAACGGTGCTGTCCTGGGGCTGATGTCTGACCTTATCTTCACTGCTTTTCACCCCAAAGGAGGGGATAATCTGAGAAAAATGCCTCATGTAAAGAAAAGGATTTCCGAATTCAGGTCCTGTATCTGAAAACATGCTTCCAACAGGCTAGCGAAAAGAGGCTCTGCAGTGGACTGAATTAAATGAGGCTGCTGTTCTGGATAGTTCTTGTTAGCTGGGCACCTAGCCTGGGTGAGAAGAGGAAATTGTATAAAGCCTTTTTGAAATAGATTGTGGTAATTGAGCCCTGGGGGGACTGCTCAAGGAGAGTCTTGCTACCTACCCAGAGTGACTGCTTGATGTGGCATGTTCCCTTTGATTCAAAACTGGACTTTGTCCCTCCTGCCTGTCACCCAGAACACTATTACAGGGCTTGTAAGTAAACACACTTGTAAGACTGAGTTTGTTCTGTGTAAATCCCTCCAAGCCAGGTCTTGTTTAAATCGAGGACTGATGCTGATTTTTCAATGAAA
Source organism: Tyto alba (assembly GCF_018691265.1). Lineage (NCBI taxonomy): Eukaryota > Metazoa > Chordata > Aves > Strigiformes > Tytonidae > Tyto > Tyto alba. Next base: position 22,924,054 of record NW_024881279.1, read on the forward strand.
ACACCGACTCAAGCTGGGGAATGTGCTGTTCTTGGCCCCAGCAGTTGAGTTGGTGGAAAATGCCTTCTTGTTTTAACAGTAAATTAAGATTTCACTGATTATAAAAACATGTTAAAGGAAATTCTCAAATTCTGTAGTTTTGGGAGATGTCTCTGCATCTGTTGCAGTCTAGAAGAAAACTGAAGGGTCTGAAGCCCTGAATTACTATACTTTTGAGCTGAGAGAAAGCTATTTTTTGTTATATGACATGTCTCCTGTATGCTTTCTAAGCTTTGTGATGGGGTTTATAGTGCTTTGGAGAGCTGGCTGATGCCTGCTGATATCCTGCAAAGACTTGAGTACTTCCTACATAAGGTATACTTTTCTCCTATAAGAAGTGCCTGTAGTCCTGCTGAATCCTTCTGGGGTACCTCTATACTCCATAAATGCTGATTTGTATCACTTCCATTATCTCAAAGATCTCTGAATCCCATCCCTGTGTGCTCAGGTGAGGAAACACACCTCTTTTCCAGCCCTGAGCTCAGCTGCAAGAAAATTTGGATGGTTTATGATTAGACATAACCATGCTTGGGGCACATGCAGTGTGTGAGAGGGGAACAACTTTACCCTTTTTATGAAGTGCGGCCAGTGCAGCACTGGCTCTGGAAAATGCTCACTTGGCATGCCTGCACAGTCATTTCCCAGAAATGTGTTGCCTGTTCAGATCCCTGAAAGCTGAAACAGTTCCCTAGGGTGACTGTAAGAGCTTCTCAGACTTGTGGGAACTGAAGGGCAGGAATTTTCCTAACCCGCTGGATATAGTCATGCAGCCACAGAAGAGGGCAGGTCTGATACCAGTGCGGGTAGTTGTAAATCAGTTGCTTCTGCTTGAGTCTAGCCTGAAATCTGGGATGGGGCAGCAGCAGCTGTCTGGTGGAAGAGGGGATTTGCAGGTGAAACTACCCATACTGACTGGCAGTTTGCTTCCTTGATGCTTGATTTTTTTACTCAAGTGGCTCTGGCGGTAGAGCTGTTTGTGTTTGGAGCTGGGGATTGTGAAACTTGCTCTGAGCATCTTGCAACTTTGGAAGATTTTTGCTTGGAGGTAGGCTATTGTATTTCCATCTGGGTCTGACTGGTATCTGTTTCAGGAGTGTGCTCAGGTATTTCCTGAAATCTGAATATAGCATTGGTAGAGACTGCATACAGTGAAAGGCTCTGGGTGGGAAAGAGTTGGGGGGCTGGGGAATGTGATGTGCTGGGTGTAAGGCTATTAAGCATGAGTGACTATCCCCATAGAGGAGAGAAAATAATTAAATGCCTTTCTTGCCAAGGGAGTTAGATCTTGTCTGTGCTCAGGCTCTGCCCTGCAGCTTTTGTAGTCAAGGGAGGAGGCCTGGGGCAGAGAAGAGACTTGTTGACAGCTAGTATGAAAGTTTTAGGTGAAGTCCTAGCTCCCTGCAATCCAGTCATGCAATCTTTTCTTCTGCACTTGCTGCCTCTGTGGGATTTGCTCTGGGACCCATGGCTGTCTTGGAGGTCAGGGCTGGGTGTTCTTCCCTCCTGCAGTGCTGGGTCTGCAGTGCACACCCCAAGGGGTGGAGCAGAAACACTTGATTTCTACCACTAATGCCCTCGTGCTGACTTTTCCTTCTCTGGCCTCCATCCTGAATGGGAAGACTGTCAAAGGACTTGGGTGAGAATGTTTTGAAGGTAAAATCAGATGCACAGACTGACTTGATTTAGCAATCTGCTGCAGGCAGCACTTAACCCTTTAAGAAATTATTATTAAAATGATATTGTGCAGTTTTAAGCAACACTTCTTGCTTGGTGGCTGGACAAGTGAAAAAAAAAGTTCTTGGTACAGAAGTGGCTTCTGATAAAAATCACTCTATTCACATATGGGAAAAGGCTTATTGGTCCCTTCTCTGCTTCATGCATCCTCCCAGATGAGAAGACTGTGGTATTAATTAATACTTCTGCTCTGAACAGTTGTTACTATGGCAAACAGCAGCCGTTCAGATACCACAGAAAAGTTTTTGGTCTGCAGTAGCAGTAGTTGGTAATCTGCTTGTTGCTTCCTTCTGTGAGCTCCGGGCCTTGCCTAATAGTTTACAGCAGCTAGAAGTGTAGCTAACTTGTTTGCATGCAGAGTGGTAGTGTGCTAGCTGAAGCTAAAAACACAGTAAACTTCAAGACTTACTGCTTTTCTCATGGTACTAGCCCTCTTGCCTTAGGAAGAGGAGAGAGTGGCTGGCTGGTGCTAGGCTGGGTCAGCCCTGGGTCTGCACGTACCTCACTTTTCCCTGGGCAGCTCACGTCTTGTCTGAACCTGCCCCTTGGCTTGCCTGCAGTGAGCTTTTGCTTGCTGTCTGCCTGCCTGGATGCCATACCTGAAATACCTAGACAGGGGCCAGGGCCCCCGGTGACATGCAGCAAGACTTCTGGGAGGGCTTGCAGATCTCAAGGGCTCTCAGGTGCCATCGCTGCTGGCTTGTCAGGGTGGGCTCCCCATGTAGGTAAGTCAGTATATTAACAATGATGTCTGTGCCTGGGCCTTGGGGCAGGATTGGCTGGTTCTGTCTTCAAAGCTGGTATCCTTGTACTGCAATCCTTGTAGAACCAGTAAAGTACTGCAATAAGAAGCACTACAGTCTAAGGTCACAGTTTTAATTTATACCAAACCAAGTGAAAAGTACTGCTCATGCCTTTCCCTCATGGAGCTAATGATTAACATATCAGTTAGGTACAAGAAGAAACAAAATGTGTATGCTTAAGATAAAGCAGGTTGTATGTGAAATAACAAGGTATTATAGTATTTGTTTTAAAAACAAGTGGGAGCTATTTGCACTGGATTGTGCAGGCTGGTACCGTGTGATTACAGGGAGTGCTACCATTTTCAGAGTAAGCGTGATTCATTGTGATCTGTGCTCTTTAAGGTTGATTAGAAGGCAGGAGGGTCTGCTCCACTTATACCCTCTCTTATCCTGTTTTAGAAAAAAACAATGGAAGCATCAAAACTTGAGCTTAAAACTGAGTGCTGTCTAGTGCCTCTGAGAGAAATCACCCTTGTTTTTCTCTATCAGACCACGAGTCCCAAAGTACTAATGGGCTTCTGCTCATAGTGGCAGGGACCCTGGCATGCCATCTTTGCCAGACCTTGGACAAAAGAGAGGCACACAGCAGCTAATGAAGTCCCCAGTAAGGCTTACCACAGCAAACTGGGTGGCTTAAGCTTGAAAGCATTCAGGCTTCTGACAAGAAGTATACAAAACCAGCAGTTCCCTTAATTGACATATCTTGGGTTTTGTTGTCAAAGCTATTCCGGTAGAAAACCTGATCTCTGTTAATGGAAAATTGCTGGTTGAAGTGAGTTAGGAAGACGCTGGGTGGCTTGCATCACTAATGTGCTGTGCAAGACTTCCTAACGCAATGATTCAGAGTTTTGAGTAAGGTGCTTAGGGCTTTGTTATGCTGTCTCTTACTGTGCTGTTTACAGGGGATCCTCTGCATTTAAAATATTGCTAATGCATAGGCTGGGAAGAGTGAATAAAGGTGCTACTGCATACTCGATTTCCTTGGGTACTTCTGTCACTGTGTTTGTGTTAGTGCTTTGAAGCTGATGTTAGTTGTACAGTGTCCAAAATGAGAGGATTGCTATAGGATGTTTCCAGTTGAATGAAAGGCTTGGCTCAGAATAGTTTATCTAGCCTTTCTTTGAACTGTTTTTTTACACTATGCACTTCGACAGCTGTAAGTGAATAGCTGACCAACCTTCACCTGTTCTGCTCTTATCCTCTCCTGTGTAAGCCCCACACCCAACTAGTTGATGAGAAAAGCTTTTTAGCATAAATGCTGTATGGCTGTGTTTTAAAGTTTCTCTGGAAATTTGTCAGCTGACAGTGACAGAGATACAACTTCTGATGCATTGATGAAGTTTCAAAGAAAGTGAACATTAAACCAAGGGAGAGGTGATTGTTTTTATTTAGAATGTTGCCCAGATACTCTCAAAGTCTGAAAACTTTCAGTAGTAACTGTATTTCCTCTCAAAACTGCAGCAGCAGTTGATACTAGCTCCTGTGAGCTGGCGGCAGCAGAGAGCTACCCTCTTGAGACTTGCTCTCTCTGAGGGAGGAACTCAGCAGTAGAAGGCAGTGACTTCTCAAATGTGTATTTCAAATGGTCTTCTGTGGGGCTTTCTGTGAACTTGGAAGGTGAATGGATTTGCTAAAGTACCATAATCCCCTGCATGGGGAAAACCACAGCTTTTTTGCAGAGGGTGTCTGCAGAAAGGTACTTGTGCCACAGCATGCTGCTGGCTTAAATGTCTTCTAGCTTTTAGCAGAAGAAAGGACATGGTCTCTTCCCAGTCCTTTTTCACTGTTTCAAACAGAAAGGCACACCCCTCAAACCCATGGTGAGTCCTGGAAAGGTCTTGGCATAGCTGCTCTCCCTTCTTCTGTGCCAGTCCTGCCCTGAATTGTTAGGGGGCTCTTGTGCCTGTGTATGGGGCAGTTCAGTGCATGCCTTTCTAGCATAAGCTGCCAGCAGCAGTGCCGGGCAGGCAGCTGAAGGTACAAGCAATGCCTGCTGCCCCTGTGACCCACTTGTGCTGAGAGGCAGCATCCAGTGCAGGTCAGCTGAGCAGCCATGTGGAGAAACTGCCGATCTGCCACTGCACAGGCCCACACTTGGAAAAGCCATTCTGTTTAGTATTTCAGCAAGTGCTTCATAACAGTATGTTTATACATGCTTTGTCAGTATGTCCTTGACACTTGGCTGTAGTTTAAAACTTCTAGTGGATTAATCATAAATACTTTGGGAAAACTCTTCTTGTGTGCCTGCATTCATAAACAGCTTACTATAAATTGCAGAGGGCAGCATCTCTTTCAACTCTGCTTTGGGGTGGGAAAGGTTAGGGAGATCCACCCTCCAGCAGAGTATGCACTTAGGCTCGATTTCACTGACTTCTTTGCAAGTTGCCAACTGACCAGCAAAGTCCTTTGCTGACTTGTGTGCTACGATGGAGGACTTGCCAGTGTTAGTGTATCCTTTGACAGCTTGTCTTCCGCATGCTCAAGCATTGGTCCTTGGTAGCTGAGCTACCAGAAAGCAACGTTGGTTTAACTCCAGCAGTAAAAAGCAGCAGCGCTAAAGCTCTTCTCTGGCTGGTGCCTTGGCTGCAGTTACTGCTGCAGCCACCTTCACGCAGGATGAAGATGGGCTTTGACAGGGGTGGCTGAAACTCATAACTGCCCTCCAGCCCATGGTTTGCATGGCAGTGATCTGGCCTCCTCCAGTCAGCAGTTGCCCGCCAGAGCAGCTGGCTGGCTGGGTCTGCCTGCGCTCAGTGTGAAGGGCTGTACCTTAGTGCTCAGAGGAGAGGGGACCCACCCTCTGGCCAGGTGTTGTCAGCCTGAGAGCTCAAGCCGTCTCAGCTGTCCCAGCAAGGGAGCTGCGGGTACGTGAGGCACCCCCAAAGCAGTGTAACCTTATGCTGTCCACCAGATTTGGGAGTGTCACGCGCTTTCTCTGGGGCAGGGAAGGGTGTCAGGTTCCCTTGGGTTTTACTCAGCCTGCAGCTGCAAGGACTTTTCTCGGGAACAAGTTGTGTGGTATCTGCTCTTACTGGTGTTTTCCAGAGGTCAGAGTTGCTGTGCTGCCTCCAAACCACCAGGAACCAATGTTTCCCTCAACATTCTCCCAGCCCCCTTGTGCTGTGCAGATCCAGGTGCCTCAGGATGCTGTGGCCCTTGGTTTTGGCTATGGCAGCGTTCTGGTTGCAGCTATGCAGCTCTCCGCAGCTCTGAAGCAGGACAGCTTGAAAGGCACCTGGCAGTTGGTTACAATCCAGAGCTGACTTGGGGCTCCAGCACAGGGACCTGCTTTGGAAGCTTCCTGAGCAGCCATGGGAAAAGCACCCTAGTCTGTTCGCTCTGAGGGGTGGCAGGAGCTGGTGAGCATCCTCTCCCACCTGAATGTAGGCAGGAGAGCATGGCTGGTCCTCCACTCTGGTGAGGAGCTCTTGGCCTGTGGTGTGTGCACTCTGCCCTGCTGAACAACTGCATGTCATTGTTTTATACTGGACTCTTGGAGCATTTGGTATGTGTTTTTGCCTTTGCTCATTCCCCTGATGACCTTCTTGGGAGAAACAAAGACACCAGAGAATTAGATGTTTGTTCTGAGCTCCTGGATCCACTGGGGAAAAAAAGCCTGAAGTTTTTTCCCATGCTGAAACACACTGGTGTCTCCTTCGGTCCTCGCAAGCTGAACTTGTTCTGCACTGCTCTGCTCTGCTCCTCTCCTCCCTGAACAGCTCGGTCATACAATTGGCTTTGCACAAAGGCGTTGTGTGCAGACCGAAGGGCAGCTCTGTCTGCTGCAGGGGAGAATGCTGCTCAGCTGAGGAGGGTGAATGGACCAAGTGTCAGGGTGTCCAGCTGCTCCCAGCAGTGCTGGTTGGGGAAGGAAAGCAAAACAGTGTGGGCAGCTCAACTAAGCCAGCTTCTGCACTGGGCAGCAGGGCATGGTCCCCTTCTTTCCTGCTGCAGAGCACTCAGTGAGCGCTATAGCCCACTGTTCTGGAGACCTGACTGGCTTCCTGATGACAGCTTGCACTGCTTGGAGGTGTACGGGAACAAGTGGACTTAGGTCACCTCACCAGGGAGAACGGGCAATGACTATCAAGCTACTGATATAATGCTGTATAAGGTCAAATGCTGACAAGTCTTTGTGCTTTTGAACATGAAACCTTTGCACATCTTCCATGTGTGGTTTTGAGTGCAAGTTTGGGGCTGCAGGAATGTAGGAGGGAAGGGCCTGACCAAAGTCCTGTCTGCCTTGGGACAGATTTCCCTTTGGATGGGATGGGTCTGTGGTCCACCCTTTGAGGGCTGAAAGAGACTCTTGGATTGCAGGAGGCCGCCAGGGGATTGAGCTAACAAGTCACTGACCTTCTTCTGTGCTCCTTGTCAGTGCTCCTTGCCCTGGCCACAGGCTGTGGGGGGCAGGTTGTGCAGCCTCCCCCACTGCTGCAGCACTGCCCGACAGCCCACAGGGCCCTGGTCTGTGCGCAGGAGCCAGGTTTCCATCAGGTCCTGGTGTGCTCCTGCCAGGAGGTGCCTGCTTTGGTTCTGCTGGGGCAGGCAGGGCCAGCAGCTCCTGGGGGAGGAGAGCACATGGCACCTCTCCTGCTCCAGCGCAGCTTGTCACAGCATTGCAGCATGCTGCCACCTCCTCCTGGGCCTGTCTGGAGAAGAGATGTGCTTCCACCCTGACATTCCTGGAACAAGGACACCACAGGCAGTGACTGAATGCTCAGGCAGCTGCAGAAAACGGGAGGGAAGGATGGACAGTGGTGCCTTGCTGGTGCCATGCAGGGGCTCCTCTGGAGCCAGGCTGTACTTGTACAGCAGATGTTTCCTTTCTGTGTTTTCTCCCGTTGGCAGGAGGGAGGCTGAGGTACAGACTGGATCTGAGAGCAGATTATGTGGTGGGGCTAGTGGGCTATTCCTCTCTCTGCCCCATCCTGATGGTGGCATGATTTTGGTATCATGTAAGCCAGAGCACATCATCTTCCACCCATTCCTCTTGAGAGAACTGAAGCAGTAAAGCATGGAGGGGGGGAAGCCTGTGGGAGGACCAGGCTGATGCCATGAGCTGTCTCCTACTCAGGCCTCTGTCTGTCAGTGTCCTGTGTTCAGCCACTCAAAGCACTAGCTGCATGCCTGGGTCAGAATCCTGGGTGAGGGCATGTTTCCCCTGCAGACTGTAACAAACAGACCCAAGGAAGGTCACATGCCTGCCTTCAATCTGATGCAGTTCTGGGCATGGTAGCCCAAGCTCAGTGAGAAGGAAGCAAGGGTAAACTGCTCATTTGTCCCAGATGGGCTTCAGGGGCTGGCAAGAAGAGCAGGCAGTACACTGGCCTTGGGCAGGAGGCCCTGCTGGGAGAGCTCCATCCAAAGCTGGGGATCCCTCCTGTGCTTTCAGGCAGCTGGCAATGTGCAGTAAATCCCAACAGCCTGCTGGGAGCTTCTGGGCAGCCCTTGAGGGGCAGAGCTTAAATCGATTGTCTCTGAGGCCATACCCTGAGCGTTTTGGGGGTGTGATCCAGGCACCTGCCCCTTGGCAGTCTGAGGATTGCTGCCTCCTAGCCTAGTAAGAGCTGGCTGCGCCTTGTGCTGAGCAAGCAGACCTGGAAGTCCCCTAGCATGCAAGAGCTGGAGAAAGGACTGATCCCTTGCCCTGACTTCCTAAGGGAGGAGGCAGTTTTGTGTGATAGAGCTGGAGCAGTGCTTGCTAAAGCAAGCTGACTTAGTGGTGCCATATAACAAGCAGACAAACTGCAAATGTAATGCTATAGAAGCTGGCATCTCCTGGAAAACTCTGACCTGGGTGCCTATCCAGCCTCTCCTGCCTGTGACCTGGCCAGACCTGGCAGCAGGCAGGTTCTTGCCATCTTCACTGTGCTAAAGCTGGTTTTTGATTGTCCACAGAAGTAGCCCAATGGCAAGGAACCCACCCCCTTGTTTTCCAGTTCAGCCTGCTGCTGGTCCTGGAGCCCTCTGGCTGCGGGCACTGTCAGTGGTCTTTTGGCCCCAGCTGTGGAGGCTGCCAGAGGGGGGCCCTGAAGGCCATGCACCCTAGCTCTGCCACAGCCACCTCCTGCTTGCTCTCCTCACGGTGAGCAGGTGGCTGTGTAAGCGGGCAGGTCAGCCAAAGATGATCCCTGCTGTTTCTGCGGGTCCTGGTGCCTGGGAAGAGCGGGCTCTTCCTGCCCCTGGGAAGTGCTGGCTGGTGCAAAAGCACCCTCTCCCCAGTGCCCAAAATGTAGAGTGAGCTTTCTCCAGCCTTGAGGGGCAGGAGGGACACTGCTCTGGCACTGACCTCAGCTCTTCCCAGGACTTGTCTGTACCTACCTCCCCATGGCCATTCATACCCAGTAGCTGAATCTCACCGTGAGACCACCTTCTGTCCCTGGGACCTTACCTATTTGTCCTGCTGTAGGTGACAGGCTCTGCAACAGACTTAGGCTGCTAAGCACATCAGCAAAGCTGGTGGTGCCCCTGTGAGAGCCTATTTAAGAAAGGGCAGAAAATATCAGAGGGGGAGGAGGGAACAAAAGAGTAAGAAACTTACTTGGGGGAGGATTGGAGGAGGATGTGCTCCAGGTGTTTGCTGCAATCTGGAGAGGGCCGTGGAGGAGGTGGATGTTTGCAGAAGGACCTGTGGAGAGGAGCCATGCTGGAGCAGGCTCTCCTGGCAGGGACCCTGCCCTGGAGCCCAAAGGCTGTGCTGTGTTGGAGCTCAGGAGGCCGGGGGGAGCTCTGCGCCAGCCCCCCAGCAGTGTCCAGTCTGGTCCAGGGCAGCTGCTCCTGCCGGTCTCAGCGCTGTTGGCTGAGAGCCTTGAGCTGCCTTCTCCATCACCAGGTGCCTAACGATCCCTCCAAAGAATCATCGACACAGGACACAGATTGCTGGGGGAGGGAGTGGGATCTGCCGAGACTGCAGGGAAACAGCCCCAGCCCGCAGGTGTAACCTCCCTGTTCGCACATACAGTCACACAGCTCTCACCTCGCCCGGCGGAGGGGAGAGGAGCTGCTGTGACCAGGCGCCAGCCCCAATTCCCTGTCCCCCTGTGCTGCCAGGGGGAGGAGATGGAGGAGGCAGGAGGAAAGGTGGTGGTTTAGTGCTTGTCTTTGTTCCTCACTACCCCACTCTATTTTAATTAGTGATAATTTAATTTTCCTGAAGTTGAGCCTGTTTTGCTCATGATGGTCATAGGTGAGCAAGCTCCCCATCTTTATATGACCTACAAGCTTTCTCATCCCCTTTTTCCCATCTTGCCCTGCTGAGGCAGGCCAGCAAGTGAGCAGCTGGATGGGAGTTTGGCCCTCAGCCTCATCTGACCCACCACTCTCCTTCCACATGCTCCCTCCCCAGAGCCGCAAGTGCCACGAGAGTGCAGGCTGTCCTGCAGCACCACTGCCTGGGCTGGGTGCCTCCTGCCCTGGGCAGGGCGGCTGCGTGGGGCCTGGAGGGACATGAGCTTCAGCTGTGGGCACTGCTCCAGGGCCCTTCTGCTGCCTGGAGGCTGCCAGAGGGCAGGGAGGCTGAGGCAGCTCACTCGGAGCAGGCACCTTCCAGGCTGACTCATTTTCTTGCTCAGTAACCGTACGTGACGTAGCAGGAGTCTGGTCCTGGATGAGCTGTCCCAGCTGCTTGCGTTGAGAGTGTGACGTTGAGCAGCCTGGGCCCGACTGCGGAAAGAAGTGCTTCCCCCAGGGACCCTTCCCATCCAAGGGGGTGCTGCAGTGCTGGGAGGGGGCAGCGGGTCCTCACTGGGTGATGAAATTGGGGCCCAAGGGGCTGCGGCACGTCCCCTCCTGCAAGCCTCGCCCGGGCAGCGGCTTGCCTCCACCAAGCCTGGGCTGCCCACAGCACGTGGAGGGGCGGCCGGCACGCTGCGGGTGTTCTGTGCTGCGCTCTGGCTGACCAAGCCCTCCTGTCCCCACAGTGTACGTCGTGGAGGAGCGGCGGAGGGACGACACGGGCGAGAGCGCCTGCCTGACGGCATGCTGGACCGCGCTCTGCTGCTGCTGCCTCTGGGACATGCTGACCTGACTGCTGCAGCCGCCTCCCGGACCTCTCACTGAGTGCTATGCAGGCTCCCCACTCCCGTCCCGACTTCTTTCTGTTACTGTAATCAATGCTCTGCTTTGCACAGCCAAGAGTTCCTGTCTGTCAGTCCTAGCGCCTTGTTGGGGTGGGGGGTGCACTCCTTTATTTTAGTAAAGGAAAAATCCCTTTTTAACATTTCTAAGACTTTTGTTGTAACTTTGAAGAATGTGCTAATGGTATATTTCAGCCAAAGGCATTCTGATTAAATGTATATTTATCAGTTGAAATTTTCCTAGTCCTAGAAATGAAGACATATGCAATAATTAAAGCCAACAGTTGATTTTCTTCGCTAGGTCCTGTTTCAATAAATCTGTCCCATAGAGGGTGTGCTTGCCCCATCGCTGTCTTCTCAGCCTCCCACGTGCACTGACTGCAGCAGCAATGATGGACTTGGCTTCAGGCAGTTTTGCTGCAGTTCACGCCTTGGTCCCTGTCTGGGGCCTGGGCTGGGGGTGCTGTTACCAGCATCTGGTGGATTTTCTGTAGCAACCTGGTGTGTAAACTGTGAGAGTGCAGTGAAACCAGCTGGGATAGGGAGGGTGGAGCACCTGTACCTGACACCACCAACCGCCTTGTCCCACACAGGGCAGCTCAATCACATTTTCATCCTCTGCTTACTTGGGGCTGGTCCCCATCTGGGAGCGGGGGCCTCTGCAGCAGCTCCTGGGGCCACAGAGAGCTGGGTGAAGCACATGCTGAGCTGCTGCACACGTGCGCCAGCAGCTCGTGGGGGAGGACTGATCCCGCTCAGGGGTTTTGAGCAGTGATCCATCATCCTCCTGCTGCAGAGCAGAGGTTTTGGGGGCTAAATTAACAGGTAAGACGGAGCAAGGCCATGGATTAACTTGGTGCTGAGGATTTGTAGCTGAAGCTGTTTCGTGGCTCAACTGGCCAGAAGAGGGATAAAAAGATTTCATCTGCAGAAAGCTGGGGAAATCTCTTGCTGTCACCGTGGGGGGATGGTTCCCACCCAGCTGCCCACTGCCTCAGTCCGCTGCTGTTCTCCCTGTCTCGGGAGCAAAACCGCTCCCGGTGCACACGTCGGCTTTGCGTTGTTATTGCCTGGAGGTCGCTGGGTGATCTCATACCCTTTGCAGCAGGACTCCAAAGGGTCCCTCAGGTTGCCTATGCCGCATCCAGGATCCCTGCAACCTAATGAGGGTTGTGCTTGGCTGGACCCTGAGGCTCTTCCTGTGCTGCAGCCCAGGCAGCAGCTCTGCTCCCCTGCTCCTGCACGGGCCCCAGCTCTGGCACCCGGGCCTGAAGGAACCAGTGTAAGGACAGGGCTTAGCTGCACGAAAGGGCAGCAGCTGCCATGCTGTGAGGTTTGCTCAGGCCTCACAAGGCACCCTGCTGTGTTCCTCTGTGCTTTTTCATCTGGGAGTTCTGCAGTTCTGCCTCTGGCACAGTGCGGGGACTCTGGACACCTCTGCTTGGGTCATAAAATGCAGTTTTGGGGCTTTGGTCTGGGGCAAGACGATTTGGTTTGGGTTGATGAGGGCCCCTTGCTTGGGCACTGCTCCCCTGCAGGCAGCTCAGGTCTGCTGCTGCATTGCTGGAGTCTCCCTGCCCCAGGAATGGTCGCTGTCACCTCGCTGGCAGCTCAGCAGCTGCCGGGGCTCAGAAGGGTGGTCCCTGGCTTGCCCTGCCTTGGCGAGGGGGTATAAATGGAGCGTTCAGCTGCCCTGCGCCCATGGCCCTCCCTGTCCCCTCCCTCCAGCCCCTCGTCCCAGCACCATGGTCAGCCCACCAAGCCTGGCTTTGGCTGCTCCCCAGCAATGGCCTTGCCCAGCACACGGCAAGCCCCCAGCCCTAAGCAGGCACCTCACAGCCACAGGCCGGTTCTTGCTCTGCCTCAGGTAGGAGCAGGAGCTGGTCTGGGGCCATTTGCCCCCAGACCCCAGGATGGGAAGGAGCGGGGACTCCGGCTGCTGCTCTCTGCCTCCCACTCCAGCACTCACCAGCAACGCCAACAAAGTGGCTGCAGTCCTGGGCTTGTGTGGCTACAGCAGCACCCTCCCCCACCCCCTGCAGCACGCTGCCCTTGCACCACAGTGCCTGTCCTTGGGGACACCACATCCACCCTGTGCCGTCAGGAAGGGCTGCCCCAGGTCCCAGCCACCCTGCGCCGTGCTCCAGCTGCCCGGGGCCGGGGTGCGGGAGGCGAGGGTGCCCCCAGTCTCCTGCTGAGCCTGGACACCACCGTCCCCGTTTTGGTGCCAGGGCAGGGATGAAGCTCAGCCCAGTGCGGGGAGTCCCTGGCTGCTGAGCCCAGCTACCAGCTGATCTGCCCTGCCCCAGGACCAAAACGGGTGGACACCTCATCCAGCACCCACCTCCGGCACCCCGGCAGGCAGGAACCCAACCCAAGAAGCTCAAGGCACAGACACCTTGTCCCAGGGCTGGCCCCCACAGAGCCTCGGCCCCATGTCCAGGCTGTGCCCAGCACCATGGGTGGTCCAAAGCAGCTCTCCAGCTCACCTTTTAGGATAAGGGGTTGAGGTCTGGGAGCTGGACCACATTAGCTGATGCAGGGACAAGCTGTTTGGGATTACACAGGACTTGCTATGGGATATTTAATGGTAGACCCTAAGGTGGAGGTGATTTTGGGAGGAACAAGTGTGGAATAGTGAGGTCTGGGGATGAAAGGACCGTTTGGGCATAAATGAACAACTGGTCAGTACACTTGTCCATTGCTTGATCAGTGCAGTCTGTCCAATCTTATTAAATTCCTTTTAAACACTGCTCTGGATGAGGGCTCCCTGCTGAGCGTGCACGTGTGCAGGGGGGGTGTGTGCTGGGGGGAATCAGCCCCCAGGCCTCTGTGTCCACAGGGCAGTGAGTGCTGCCGGGCAGGTGTGTGCTCAGCAGCGAAGGCTGAAGCCGGCCCAGGCTGATGGGCCCTGGGAGCCGGGGGGGAAGCCACGGGCAAAGGGCCAGCCCAGAGCATGGCAGCGCACGTCTGCGGGGCGAGGGCATGGGGGCATCGCTGATGGGATCTGGAAACCCCCTGCCCAGCTCCAAGATCCCAAGTCGCTGCTGACAGGAGGAGACAGCCCCGAAAGCTCCATTTCAGAAAAGCACCAAAGCCAGGAGTAGGGGAGCTACACTGTGAGCATGAAGCACAGGGTGGCACTGGCTCTCCATGAGCTCACTGCCGCCCTGGGGCTCTGCCAGGCCCGGGTGTACAAGGAAAGAACCAGAGCCTGTCACCACTGAGGCAGAATAAATGACCCCCCGTCATGGACCTGAAGGTGCCTGTAACAGCTGGTCCTGCCCTGCCCTGCCAGCCCTTTCCCCCACCACCGTTTCAACAGCCCCACTCCAGCAGAACGATGCAGTGAGCCTTCCCTGGGGCCCAGCACTGAGCGGTACGCAGGGTCTTTCTGGAGGACAAGGGCCTCCTGCTTTAAAGGGAATCAGGATCCCCCAAAGGGCCCTCACCCCAAAATCCCACCACTGCCTCCTTTCTCCATTAAATCCCTGCAGGGAGAGCAGCCACTGTGAGACACTGAGGCAGCAGGCAGAGGAAATGAGCTCAGACTTCACAGCAGAGTTTTATTGAAACTAGCACAGAAGAGAGCTCACGCAGCCAGGTGGCAGTGAGCAGCACGCAGGCAGAGCTGCCCAAAAGCACCCAGACAGTGTCAGGGGAGGCTGTGGGGAACCGCGCAGCTACTGTGCCCTTCGGGCCATCAGCATTTCCCGGATGTTATCTTCTGCTTCCTTCACGCTGCGCTCCAGGTACGACTTCTTCTGCTGAAATGCAGAAAACCCAGAGGAGAGTTAAGGTCCGCCTTGGCACTGCCAGCACATGCCAGCGTGCTGGGGCCAAGAGCTGCCCAGGACAGAGCTGCAAGCAGCCAGCTGAGGGCACACAGGACCCTACACGTTTCCCGAAGTGAGGACAGTGGTTATTCATTCCCAGTGACGTCCTGGAAGTGTTAATATTTGGCCTGGGCAATGTTTACATGGACTTTGAGTTTTGTTCCCTTTGAAACCTCCTTGGAGCTGCTGGGGCCTGTTGCAACAGCAGAGCTGCAAAAAGTAGGATATGTTAACTGTATCAGGGAAGGAAAAGGAAATCAGAACCTGTATCGCTTGCAGCCTAGAGAGCAGTTAACACACTGAGATCTCCTTACAGAGACAACAGCAAAATCCTTTTGCACTTAGGTAAGAAAGGCTCTCTTTCCCAGCTGGGCCAGTTTTCTAAAGCCAGACCTTCCTTTCTATCAGAAATTCCCTGGCATCATCACCAAATATGCGTGTTTCCTTAATCATCTTTAATTAGGCTAGGCTTGGAAGGGAAGCAGACCAAAGCCATGCATCCCAAGACAGGAATTCAGCATGCAGCATTTTTTCCTGCTAGCCTGGGTGCTCCTAGGTGACTGGAAGAATCACCAATTGGCTCTTTTGACTATTTTCTCTGCGTTTCCAAACAACAGACACAACAGTCTCTTGTGGACACCAGGCCAGCAGAAGACATCGCTGTGTGAGTGCAGGCAGTCCTCGCTGCTGGACGGAAACCTTTGGCAGGGAGAGCACTGCTCCAAACGCATTTTGTTTTGGGCTGGGGGGACCCTCAGGGACCTTCCCCAGAGCTGGGATTGCAGAGGACCATGGGGAGAGCCCTCAGGGGGCACACACGGGGCTCCACAGGTGGTACCTGCTGCATGCTGGCGTGGGGCTTGCTGTCCTCACGAGGTCTGCTTCTCAGCAAAGCCTGCCGGGGACCACCGCAGCACCATGCTCCCGCTTCCCCACAGTGGCTCCAGCCGCACACAGGGCGCCTTCCTGCAGGCCTGGGGAGCTCGATTGAGCTCAGTCTCCAGACCAAGCTGGGTACTGATAAGCATTGGCATTATTGTTATTACAGTTCAGGCCTCAGCCTAGAGCATCCTGGCACAGCTTCACTAGTCACCTCCCCAGCCACCAGCAGAAGAGCCCAGCATGGCTTGAATGACCACCAAAGCCCACCAAGACCAAGGACAGCTAAAGGGGAACAGCTGAGGTCCTCAGCACTGTTCAGCCATGCAGAGGGGCTGGAGGAAAGGGTAAAAACATACGCTGCTCTAGGGTGCTCCCCCAGCTGCCTGGAGTAGAGCAGCACCCATGGGTGCAGGCTGCAGCAAAATCATGCCCTGGCCTCTACCAAGCAGCACCCGGCCGCTACGGGGGGCAGGCCAGGGGGTGCTCATGTGTGAGACAGAGGACACAGCACCTGCCAACAGACAAGAACTGCAAAGTTGGTGCTCCCCTGACAGCCTCCCCCCGACTCCTGCAAGCCCCCAGGGAGCTGGGACCCATAACGCTGAAGGAAAATTCATTAGCACATGGCACAGGCCTGCTGCCATCGCTCCTCATCTGTCCCCTCACAGCAGACCTGCAGTGACACTTCTGTACACGCAGCTGAAATGCCCGTGCCGTGAGGGCATTTCTTCAAGCCTCGTTTCTAAATACTGAAGGACTTTTATTCAAACTAAGTAAAGGTTGTTAGCAACAGCGTGGGCCATGGGGATGGCAAAGGGCTCCTTGTCACTCTTATGCAGTCCCCAGGCCCTGGGATCCCTCTCGCCTACAAGAGCTGCTTTTCAGGAAACCACTGGGAGAGGAGGCGCAGCACGGGTTCCTGCTGCTGACTTGCTGACGCACGAACAGGACTTCTGCCACCAGTGTGCTGGTCTCACACTGCCCAGACAGACATCGAGGGATTTCACATCTAGGCAACTGAATCTGAAGGCTGTAAGGGGAGACAGGTCCTGGAAAACCTGCATGGGCCCAAGCTCCACCGAGCTCCACTGACTGGAGGAGAGTAGCATCAGCAAAGCTGACTTCTATGCATTCACTTATTACTAAAACATTTTTGTATGCAGTTAAATTAGTCTGTGAAATGGTTCTGGCTTCCTGTCCTCTCCCCTCCCTCTTGTGCACACTGGGCAGCAAGAGACATTTCCAGTGAACAACTCTCCACAGGCAGGCTGGCCCCAGCAGCAACCTCAGGAGGGCCAAGCAGCATTGCCACCACACAGGGAAGCTTCCACATGCAGCCAGGAGCTGGCAGGCTGTAAATGACAGCTCTGTTCTCCTAACACAAGGGGATTGCAAACATCCCCTAGTAGGAAGCTGTGCTGGTGACCATTTAGGGCCCTGGTTCCCCAAGGACAAGGGACCCTGAGCAACAATGTGGCCCAAGCTTCGTGTGTGTCATGGAGTGCAGGAACTCCATGGCTGTCATGGCCCGTGCTAAATCCACGCTGCCCCCACACTGCACAGTGGCATGCTCTGCCTTCCCCAGGGGAACAGAGGTGCTGGAGCTACACAGCTCATGGCAAAGGGACATGGTTTAATACTATTTCTTTACTTAAGTAGCACCTGAAGTCCCTCGGTCACATAGCTTCTGGGGCAAAAGGAGGTGGGCTGGTCCCGATGCTTCTAATCCTTCCTCTCAAAAGTAGCCTCCAGCGAGACTCATTCCTGGGCTCCAGGAGCATCCCTTGAGCACCAAGGGAAACCCTGCACTCACAGCTGGGGAGCTGCAAACTTCCTGAGCTCTCCCACGAGCCAGGAGCAAGCAGTGACGGAGCCAACAGGGCAGCTGTCTCCTGCTCTGACTAATGGGCCAAATCAAGGGGGAGCGAGGAGCAGACAGGCGCTGCATTTTCCGAGACGCATGGCAGAAGCAAGGTGTTCCTGCCCGAGGAGCTGTGGCCTGGCTTCTGCTTCAGTCATCACAGAAGAAAGAGCAGGAGCTTGCGTGCAAGCCCCTCCTCACTGCAATTACTGGGGTCTAGACAGGAAACTCCGTCTCTCCCTGGCTGCACCTTCCCAGGAGCCGCTGTGAGCAAGCAGGCTGACACACGCACTGCCTGGTCACACCAGCTCTTCAGGAGCCTGGAGACGGTCTGGCAGCAAAGCTCTGAAGTCACCCTGGAGGCTGTTCCGGTCCAGCCAGATCTGCCAGGCTGGTGGCATCTGCTCCCTGTGGGAGGAACAGCCCCCACGGCCTCACACACCTCACCTCCAAGCTGCCCTAAACCTACATGCCTTCATTTGCACTTGATGTTGACTTGCAGTCCTAGTTAACCCTATATCCTCTGACCCCACATTTTGCGCCAGCCTGTGGCTACTAGGTTTTAGCTCATCAACCAATTAGCTGCATATATTTTCATATGAAGGTTTGTTCACCACTCCAAGCGTGGATTCTCTGTTGCCTTTGCCCAGGCAAGTACAGCTAGCAGCAGATTTCCAGTGCAATGCCAGAACTGTACTCCTGGTTTTGGTCCCTCATGACATCAAAGGCTGCTGCTCTCCGCAGCCTCTGATACTACTTCTACACCAGTAACTTCAGTGCTCACCAGTCCGGAACCCAACGGGACATGGCAGCACACTGGCCCTACACAGCCAGCCACTGAGTTCAGAGGCTGCACAACCTACAGGCTGCAGATTCAGAGCTCCTACTCACACCCCACATCACCAGTGCTGTAAACTGCCTCCACTCACCCACCCGCCAGCTCCTGCAGGCCTCTGGTCAGACAAGGTGGTTACTCAAAAGAGCAAGAGATACCACTGCCTGAGTCACAGAGTCTCAGGGTAGGACTGAGAAAGGAAACTTGCTCTGGAAAGGTGACACATGCCGCTCGGCTTCCAGAGAAGCCTAAACTCACTGCTTACAAACAGGGCCATGCTCTGCAGCGAGCCCGGGCAGTGCCACAAGGTGCTGGCATCGCCCCAGCAGTTACGCAAAGAG
Source organism: Tyto alba (assembly GCF_018691265.1). NCBI lineage: Eukaryota > Metazoa > Chordata > Aves > Strigiformes > Tytonidae > Tyto > Tyto alba. The sequence goes on from NW_024881279.1 coordinate 22,942,463, forward strand.
TGTGACAAGGCAGCAAAGGAGGAAATAAAGACAGCCCAGTTGGAAGAGGCTGGTTTCTCAGCCAATGGCTCTGGCTGCAGTCAGGGATCTCCTGATTCGCGATTGCCACATCCACTTGCTAGAGACTTACCACACTGCAAAATACACTTCTTGAGTGTTAATGAAGCTTATTTAAGGGGCTCGGCTTCTGGATGCCCGCTCGGCCAGGGCAGTGAGCACACCCCCGCCTCAGCCTCTGCTGCCCCATGGCTTTCAGAAATGCCGCTTTGTTTCCATGACCCGTGCACAGTAATTCCCACGCACAGAGGAATGATCTGAGGTTGCAGGTCCCATCAGCGTGCGAGAAGCCTCTCCACCACAGAAGTGAGGCAGGGGAGCCAGAGGCCGCCTGGAAGGTGGCTGAAGGCATGCAGGAAGGTAGCAGGGTTTGCAGCTACAGATTTCCAGGCGGGCAGCACGCTTTGCATGCAGTCTGAACTCAAGCCAGCTGCCCTGCTCCAGCACAGGACAAGCTCTTGCACCCTCACTTGTTCCCACCATAGGCCACCCACCAGTTCTCATCCAACCTCTTATTTGCCATGGCAGCCTCTCAATCCCCCTCCTGCCCTGCTCTGTCCCTGCACAGGAAGGGCACTGCCACCTGCACTGGGACAGGAGATCATTACACAGCTACTGCAACAGGCTAGCAAGGTCTGGGCCACACGCAGAACAGCTGATAGTGTGCAAAACTGCAGAAGATGCCCCCCAAAAGCCAGTGCATTCAGTGCCTCCCAGCCTGTAGTTTTGTAATTCCTTTAAACTAATCCTGCTGCCAACAACAGTCACCTTCCCTACTCAGGAAGGGCTGCAGTGCTTGGGAGGGAAACAAACCATAGTCCTGATGATCTGTCTGAAAACTAGCCCAAAAGGAAGTGTTCTCACCAAAATCTGCTTCCTGGAAGTAGGTTTGCCATGCTAATGGCTAGCTGGCACTGAGATGGAGGGCAAGAAGAGATAGCCAAGAACTCTTCTTCGGGCAGCAGAGCCAACCCCACCAGTTGGGCATTCCAACACCTACCAAGGGCTCTGAGGCTCTCCTGCACCTGACTGCAGATAGTGCCACCAAGTCCTTAGTCTCCTCTCCCAGCTCTTGGGAGCCTTCCCTACTTCCAAGTCTTCCTGCAACCTTCCTAAACCAGGTGTGTGGGGCAAGGGGCTAACCTGTGTGGGGTTTCAGTACAGCAATGTAGAGTGAAAGTATCTCCTATATGATCAGAGATGCAGCCAAAACTAGAACTGGCTGCTCACGCAGCCCCATCCAACAGGCAACGCACGTCGGTCTCCTGGGTCCCGTTCCCAGGAGGGAGGGCTGTGCAGCCGACAAGAGCTCCGCTCTTGGGCCGTGCTGGGCAGCTGCAGGCGATGGCTCTGGGTGGCTGCTGCCAGCCCCGGTTGCCTCTTCGCTTCACCTGTGTACCAAGCAGAAGCTCTTGGAAGCACCAGCCTGACTCGCCCCAGCCCCTGGCTATGTACAGCAGCACCCACAGCCCATCCCTCACTGCACATGCTTCTAACAGTGCACTGGAGCAACAAGCCTGTGCCCTGGCACTGGTGGTTACAGCAAAAGCAACACCATAAATACTCGCCCCCACCATTATCCCATACCATGGCTCCCTCGCACTTCACTCCCTTGTCACAGGCAATGCTTGCTCTCTGACCAGCTCCGCACTATTTGCTTTTCGCAGCAGCTGCAGAAATACTAGATTTAATGCAAATACAATCACAGTTCACACCCTGAAGAAGAAAAGGAGTTGTGGTTAACAGAGGTGGCCCATGGCCTTTTGACACGGTGGGAGGTCACCTCCTGCTTGAGCCTCCCACCCCTGTTTCCATTGCATCACACTGCTAGCGAGGCCAGTGTTATGCTGGAGAAACACGATGACGATGCACCCAGACCTTACATTCCTGGCAGATTAAAAAGCCAGCATCCACAGATTCCACAGCAAGAAAAAATTATTAATCAGCTCCTCCCAGATGGGCCTTTGATGATCAAAGGCCCATATTTCTCCCAGCGCTATGATTCAGATGCCTCTGCCTTCAGAGAGAGCTGGTCAGCCATTGGACAGACCCAAATGTCTACAAAGCCTCGTCTAGAGCTGGTAGTTCAGCACAGCGCTTCACAGTGTACACACTCAACTCCAAAAGCCAAAATAGCATTTCTGCTCTCAGCAGGAAACCAATACGCAGCAGCCACAGTTTATTCACGCTGCATCACGCCTCGTGCTCACAGGTGAGTTTCCTGTTTCAAGTAGCAGTTTCCCATTCCATGTCTACTCCTTTTGCTCTTCAAATTCCACTTGTTTCCACCTCAGCAAGAGAAAGAGCTTCAACCCTTGACCTGCAAACACAAATATGCTTAAAGCAAAACAAAAATGTTTCCATGGAAATTTAAGGACCTGGTATTGGAAAATGCCTTCTCATTTTGGCCTTTTTTTAAAACTGTTTTTCTACAAACTTGTTTTACATCCAACTTATGAGGACAAAATGAGCTGGCGGGTTCCTTCCCAGAGACTACTTCCCTCCCCGCAGCTCACAGCACACTTGGATACCAGCCACCAGATGCTGGCATCCCACTCTTGCGCTTAGTAGGCTTTCATTGAGGAATGCTGCAGAGTCTTCAGGCATGATGCACTGCCTCAAATAGGAGCCCTGATACAACTCATCTTGTGACACCGTCTCAATAAACCTGCTAGCTGAAAGTTTCTGTATCTCCCAAAGTTAACCCAGGTCATTTTTGGCATTCCTCAAGGGCTCTGTCTATGCACTCTTTGGGAAAGTGATCAGCAGATCCTGAGACAGGGCTGGGAGCAAGCACTTGTCTGGGGAAGGATCTTCTCCAAGAGGAAAGCAAGCTGTGCTGCCCACGTGCTGGGAGCCTGGCAGCAGCAGTGTCGTGAGCTGCCCTCACTCTTGAGGCCACCACTGCTGTTAGGGTGGCTGGAATTTCCCAAACGCCCCTAGCCAGAGAACAGCACACCGAGCCATCAACACATGCACCGCAGGCAAGACAAACATTTTGGTCAGCCTGAGATCATGGAAGATGATGTGCCTAGGACGTGCGTTCTATTTAACAGGCTTTCACTTGGAACCCATAAATGGGAAGGAGGTGGACCAGATGAACAGCACCCAGATGCTTCTGCTTCAGGAGAAACTGAAATAGTGGGTACCAGTGATGGGGCGGAGTGGGTCTGCAGGCAGTCCTACGCCCTGATGGGTCCACCCAGCACTGGTCCTCAACCAGTGCAACACTGTGGCACATGTACACATTGGGAATTATCACACTGCAGCAACCACCAAATATTTAGATACACTTCAAGACTTCCCAGGCAGTTATTGCTCTCAGGAAGTTGCCCAGAGTTTGCTCAAGAGTAACTGAACTGCAGTAAGAAGGGAGTCCAGCTGGTTTCTGATGACAGCTGCTGACACAAGTATGATGATGCTATTACCTAAGAGGAAGTGATGATTCAGATCCCTGGATTTTCCCTTAGCCATCCTTTCCACAAGGTAACGGGGACCCTCAGCCACTTCAAAACCATCTGGATTAGAGTGGAGAAGAGAAGACATCAAGCAGGATCTTCAGAAGCACCTGCCTAAAGAACTATTGGTACAAATCCACTTTCATCATGTATTGATCCTACCTACAGCACAACCAGCAAGGCTTCCCCCCATAGTTATCGTAGCGCCTTGAAATCCTGAGGAACATACCCTGAAAAAGCTCATTTAGAAAAGCACCCGCTGCTTTCCACACTTAGTACCAAGGAAGGCCACCTTCGAGAGAAGGGGCAATGTAATGGGCAGGAAAACCTGCCTGCAGAGCAGCCTTTCTGTTCCCAAGCCCTGGCCCCACCACAAACACACTGCACGTACCTGTTGTCTCAGGCATGGGACAGCATCTTCCATAGAGGTGGAGACAGTTGCTCTCCATGACTGGGAAATGACAGATTATTCCAGTGAGCTCCTGCACCCTAGCTGGATGTTAACTACTACAAAAGCAAGACAGCTGGGAACCTTTCAGTAGGTGGCAGCAGAAATATATTATCAATCCAGTGGATTCATTTAGGGACACCCCTTCTTGGCAAAATTACACATTTAGAGTTTTCAGAAGTACATTGCTTCAGGTCAGATATTGCACCCTAACAAGCCTTATGACAGCAGACTCAGGTCAAGCATAGAGAACTTGGGGTGAGGAAACTCACTGAGATTCTGAAAATCCCCATGTTTTTCTCTGGCAGAAGTGTCCCTCACCAAACTGCCTCTTGCAAAATGTGGTCAGTTCCCTAATTCGGTGCTTAGCTTTCTATGGTCCTGCAGAGCCACTACGGATCAGAGTACCTCCTAGAAATATGACTTTTGCAAAATCATATTGCACATTTCATCTCTTGCAGTCCCAGTCAAACAAGTCCGTTTTCAAAGAAAAATTACTTCCATAAATTTCAAACACTTCCATAATTTCAAATCAGCAACAAAAAGATGATGTAAACTTCCACCCAACCAGCATCACCCCCCTAATTCAGATGCCCTTGAACTTGGCTGCCTTGCAGGCAGAGAGCAGCCACATCCCCACTAGGAACACATTTACAGACAGATGAGAGGAGTGACCCAGGCAGGGGGGTGAGCAGGAAGTCGTGACGGCCTCCCTACATACCTGGAGAGCAAGGTGTGGCTTTATAAAGCTGACTCAGGGCTGGGTCAGGTCTCCTACACGAAGAACCGTGCATTCCAAATAATCATTTCCTGTTCTCCCCACGCAAGATGGAAGAGATGGGGTCAGGATGGAGGCCTATCGAGCACAGATAATCCCCCTCCCCAGAGCTGCTCAGCATAAAGGACGGCAAGGAGTGACTGCATGGGCCTGGTGACTAAGGCAAGGACAGCAGCACTGGTTTTGTGACTAACTATTACTCATGCAAGGAGGAATTTGGAGAGGGATCCGCATCCAGCTTAGCTGGTTGCTTTGGATACTTCTGCAGCCATAAGCACAAAGGAGAGCTTTGACAATGAATCAGACCCTGGTTTAAAATGACAAAGGCAGACTTATCTACCAACTTTGTGTTAAAATGATTTCAGTGTAATCATAAAAGCAGCTTAATGCTAATCAGAGGAAACAAGCAATGTTTTCAGACCCAGATGACTAAATGTAGGATCCTGGATGGACAAAACCATTTAGACACAGCAGAAGTGGTTTCTTATTAATGCACAATGTATTTCACTTTCCCCTGAATTACAAATGAATGCGAGCATACTGGCAAAGTTTGGTTGAAAAGCTTTTCCCATTAGATTTTTTTTTTTCTTTTAAATCAGAGCAACTCCCCTCCCTCCCCCTCCCCCCCCAAATCCTAGAATAAGTTCTGGGATACATTTATTTTGAAATCACCTCTATAACTAGATTCTAAAGGATTTAAAAGGAAGTAATCAACACCCATGTTAATTATTCTCCTGCTTTTAAAATCTACAATTATCCACCTAAAAATAAAGGTAGGAACAGTGAAAATAAAGAGTCATCAAATTCCAGTTCTCTCTTCATGAAGCCATTGCCCTCTCAGCTAGTTTGTGTGCTTACTTTGCAGTCTGCAGTGTAGAGAAGACTAACAAAGAATTACTATTGCTTGTAAAAATCTGGGAGTTTGAAAACTTGTCACAGTGAGCAATTGCTCCAAATGCCTTGCAAATGCATACTGATACACATGTGATGTTATAAATACACATCATTCCACCAAGATCAGTGCCAGCCACAACCACTCTTTACAAAACTGTGTTGAGGTGTTAAAGTTTTTGTAAGCCATCTCAGGTCTAAACCAGTGAAAGACCCTTTCAGAGAGCTGGGAAACCCCTCTCAAATATGATTATTTCTTCTTTCTGTGCCTCTAAGATTACAATGTCATGTTTTGCAATCAGTGACTTGTGCACTGCTTAACACAGGACAAGCTTCTTACGCAACCTGCAAAGCAGAACATATTCTTATTTGATCTTTATCTAAGAAATCTACCATAGTAATCAGAAATGGTATTTTAAAAAATACCCCTCCTTTCTTGTGATTACTGAAGAGCATTTGTTCCCTCTTAAAGCTGTAAGGTGCTCGCTGCATACAATCAACTTTCATTTGTCTGGGATGAGAGATGATGTGATTTGGATAAAAGAGAAACAGCATAAAATACACACTAAATTAGGCTGTAAGAATACAATCCTTTTGTTATCCTCACTTTTGACAAATGACAATAAGACAGACTGTGAGGCTTTAAACATAAAGAATTAAGTCAGTGATTCATCACAGCCTTAAAAGCAAGGAATAAGGCCTATTGCTCATGTTACCAGCAGAGTCAGTTTAGGGGACAAAGAATTAGAGCAGCACTAGCTATGCCCCAGTTCCTCTAGTATTTACCTCAAATTTGTATGGCTCCAGTCCAATGTCAGAGGGCTTCTCCATAAAGAATGATTTTGTCCCAATACTGTTAGCTTTGTGTCCATTACACACTCAACCTTCTCACTGTTTTACTATTCTAAATCCTATTTTTCTCATTGCTCAGGGTATTTTTCATTTCAATAATCAGGAATGAGAATGCAGATTCTCTTCCCTGTAAGACAGACAGACCTATAGTGGAAAGGGAGATAGAAAAAAAAGAAGAAGAAAAAAAAAAAAAAAAGCGCTTTGGTTACTCCCTTCTTCAAAACAAGCATCTCCATGGAGGACAAACTGATGCCAACAGCTCTGCCCATGCAGGCTGTGCTCTGCTCTCCTATGGGAGAGCCTGTGGATGCTCCCCAGCCAACAGCAAGCTTAGGCAGGCAGCTGGATCACCCATGTCCTCAAAAAAGCCTCCATTTTTGCAGCCTGAAAAGCAGGAGCAAGTAAAGACACAGACTCAAGCCCAGACAACAGAAGCCAACAGAGTTAACACAAAACACATTTCATAGAATGACCTAGGTTGGAAGGGACCTTAAAGATTACCTAGCACCACCCTCCCTGCCCCGGGCAGGGCCCCCTTCCCCCAGCCCAGGGGGCTCCCAGCCCCGTCCAACCGGCCTGGAACCCTTCCAGGGAGGGGGCAGCCACAGCTGCTCTGGGCACCCTGGGCCAGCGCCTCACCCCCCGCACAGGGAAGAATTCCTTCCTTACACATAATCTAAATCTACCCTCTTTCAGTTTAAAACTGTCACCCCTCATCCCCTCCCCACCCCCCAGATCCAGAGTCCCTCCCCACCTTCCCTGCCCCCCCTTTAAGCCCTGGGAGGCCGCTCGAAGGGCTCCCCGGAGCCTTCTCTTCTCCAGGCTGAACCCCCCCAACTCTCTCAGCCCGGCCCCCCAGGGGAGCTGCTCCAGCCCCCCCAGCATCTCCGTGGCCTCCTCTGGCCCCGCTCGAGCAGCTCCGGGTCCTTCTGCTGTTGGGGGCCCCCGAGCTGGCCCCAGCACTGCAGGGGGGTCTCCCCAGAGCGGAGCAGAGGGGGAGAACCCCCTCCCTGGCCCTGCTGCCCCCCCTGCTCTGGCTGCAGCCCAGGGCACGGGTGGGTTCTGGGCTGAGAGTGCACATAGCTGGCACAGAGTCAGTTTTCCATCCACTAATACCCATAATATCTTTACGGCTGCTTTCAATCCATTCCTCACCCAGCCTAGATTTGTGCTGGGGATTGCCCGGACCCATGGGCAGGACCTTGCACTCGGCCTTGCTGAACTCCATGAGGTTTGCCTGGGCCCCCTCTCCAGCCTGCCCAGGTCCCTTGGGATAGCATCCCTGCCCTCCCGTGTGTCACTGCACCGCACAGCCTGGTGTCATCAGTGAGCTTGCTGAGGATGCACTGCATCCCACTGTCCACAGCTCCAGCAAAGATGTTAAACACCGCTAGCGCCAACACCAACCTCTGAAGAACGCCACTCGTTACTGCTCTCCACTTAGATATCGAGCCACTGACCGCAATCCTTTCAGTGAGACTATCCAGTCAATTCCCGAGGAACATCATCAAGTCCAAATGTCCATGCCCAGAAGGACCTGCCCAGACATCTGCAGCTGCCTCAGGCACCCAAAGCCATACAAGATGAAGGCTATCACCTGGCCTGGTCCTCACAGGGGCCGTGATGAGGCCCTGCAGCTCACTTTCACACCTACCTCCATAACTTGTGGAACTCCCACAGCTTCCTCCTAAAAGGTTTATGCAAACCCATAGATTAATCCTGCGTGGTAAATTCACTTCCATACTGCACCTGTCCCCACATCAGGTGTCCAGCCTTCCTCTACAGCAAGCAGGAGAAGATCACTTCTAGGAACAACTGACCCCCTGGAAGCATTTATTTTCTTTCTCTTGACTCCAGAAAACATGTGGACTCCTGACTCAGATTGCCACAGAGAGTTAATGAAACTCCAAGGTATGATGGAGGGGCAAGAGAAGGAGATTTCACCATTCTGAAGTCCCAAACATCTGATACTGTAAAGTGGGGCAGGAACAAATAGAAAAAAAAAAAAAAAAAAACAAAACAACCCAAAAACCAAACCAAAACTAAAAACCCATAATCAACAAACCCAAAACCCCAAAAAACCCAAACCAGAAAACAAAAACTAACCCCCACCCATACCCCACAACACACTACCTTCCAGGACAAGCAAACTAAGAAAATAAAAATCAGTCTACTCCCCATCAATGTCCAAAACCTGCAGATGACCTGTGCCAGGGGAGTTTTGCACATGTTTGCAAATCATGATTGCAGCCGAGCCCCCAGGTTGCTCAAATCATTCTGGCTTGGCTCTTGTACGAACAACAGTGATAGAAGCACACCAGCCTTCCTTAGAGCAGGCCAGGCCATAAAGCCAACAGGGCTGAAATCAAACCAGGCACTGACCTTGTCTATGCATACACTTAAAAACAAGGGACAGTGTCTGTGACATGTATAAAATCATGTCCTTGGTACATGCATGTATGCCAGCAATGGAATGAGAAAACAGCACACTCATCCAAAGTAAAATGTGCTCCAGATTAAAGCACAGAGGACTATTCTTGAGGCTTTCCCTCTCCAAAGCAAACTGAACATTCCTTATTTTCCCCTGTTTACTTAAAAAGCCCACCGCACATTCCTGGGCACTGGCCTATCCTGAGCCAACCATGGGATGAGAGCTTCTACGCTGTAAACCCCAGGAAGAAACTGGTCTAACCTGGGAACAGCCCAACAACTGATACCTTCTGATGGTCATTTATTGGTCTGCAAAGCACATCACAAATCTCAAGAGACTTGTTTTCACATCATTAAAGCCACCCTCAGAGTTGGCCTCCATGCTGATGGTTTCAGTGTAAAAACCAAAGGGCTGTCCAGAGAGCTGCTGCAGGAGCACATCAGAAGCACACAGCCATGCAAACCATCCAAGCCATACCTGCTCAGAGAATACCAGCTCCCAGGCTCTGGCACTTCTCCCCAGCCACACCTCAACTGCTTAAATCTTTGTTCCCACAGGGTACAAAAACACTGTTGTGGCAACCATTAGAGTCACCCTGGTCAACTCATCGAGGAGGGGGTACCACCGTTATGCCTCAGGGCTGCAGTAAAGCCATTTTATAGCTCTGAGTGGAAAAAAAAAAAAAAAAAAGGAGAAGTGGAAGCTGCAGCACGAGCAAGTTTGCATCCAGGCAGCACCAGGGAAGAAGTCTGTTGTTACCTCTGATGTCTGGTCACCATAAGGCATTGCACTGCAGTCACTTTTTAACTTTACCAGGACGGAGCCCTGCAATACCATGTAAGCCTTTAAACGTGGAACACAATGGTATTTGAGAGCAGATCGTTTGTTTCTCCACCATGAACAAGAGCAAAGAAGATTTCTGTGTTGGATAGGGCAACTGGACATGGTATTTTAGGGATCACATGAAGAATTTCTGAATTAGAAATCAAGAACTTAGGTATAGCTTTCCCACTCATATGTCCTACTCCAAGCAGACAGAGAAGAAAACAACCCTTTATCTCCACAGCAGTAAACTCTCAGTCACCCATACATGTGTAAACGAATTGCTTGCGAAACAAGCACACAACAATGTTGTGGTCAGTCTAAAACCAAAATCCAATTCAACCAGAAAGCTGCAGGTTGCTTTTGCCCTTTTCATGAAGGAGCTAAATTCAGCGGCACACAGTAGACAGAGTTGCCCAGCAAAGCCTCCTCCTTATTTGTTATTTTTAGCAATTTAGTCCGACAACGCCTGACAACTAAACATGCTGAATATAGCAGGAGAGAAGGGGACTATCAGATATTATCAGAGAAAACACACGGCGATAATCACTTTCTCCACCCCTGATGAAGAATCCATTTTCCATGTCTTTATAACATCATAGAGTTTGTTCTTTATAAAATGCCACATTTAAAAACAGAATCCATCTAGCCCCACAATGGAAACGGATAACGTTTCCTGAAACAAAGCATTGTTCCACCCCTCACATATCATGTTTCCTTAAAAACAAGGGAAGAAAAACATTACTTGGGTTTTCTTCTAATACTGCACAAACATTGCTGAGCTAAAAAGAGTGTGTGCTCATCCCTTTAGAATGCTTTCAAAATAGATTTAACACATACCCTCGTACCGTGAAACACAACAAGAATTTGATAGTATCAGGACTGGAAAAATCCAATTGCCACTGCTAAGCAGGAAACTTCCCGTGTCAGTATGTGAGTGAGGCTATGCCATCAATGTCTGCAAGGTTCAACGTTTTTGTAAGCCCCACTTGCACAGCCTTTAAGCAGGCATATGTATTTTGCCAGCAAGCCTGGGCAGTCTGTTTGGATTCCAAAGGATTACATACACGTTAAGAATGTTACATATGTCCATACATATATTTTCATGTTCATAACTTAACTTTAAGAAGAAGGGTAAAGCTACCTCGCTTTTTCTGCAGAGTAACTGTCAGGCTATGAGTCTGCCTCCTCACACACATACACACCCTTTTGTGTTTTCAGAACACAGTTCCTCTCACTAAGTACCACCAATGCATACTCCAGCCAAGCCTTATTTTCACAGCCCTGTACAAAGACAGGTCTGGTTTTCCTTGCTGCTTTGCCATGTGCTGAGCAGCAGGAAGGACCAAACTAGCGGTACAACATCAATTTTGTGATGCTGCCTTGAAAAAGGCAATGCACCACTTCAACAGCAGAGGAACCCAAGAGAGGGGAGTAAGGGAAAAGGAGTAACTGCCATCGTGCGTTACAATGGAGACCATCAGAGAAGGGAGAAGAAAAGCTTTCAAACCAGACGCAGAATTCCTCACTGTTTTCAAAGTTCACTCTGACATCTGTGAATGTCAGGAAACCCAGCTCACATCTCTGAAGCAGCTTAAAGCCCACGTTTTCATGAATATTCAGCACTCGGGAGCTCTCCTTGCTATGCAGCTGGATGGATTTACAGAAGAGCTCAGCAGGGAACCCAGCCCTCTGCTACGCTCCTCTGCAAACACCACCAAGCTAGCATTATGAGCATTTTTCAAATTCAGGCTTGTATCAAAAATACACATTTCACAATACCTTGGCAACAGTGTAATAACTGTCTCAAGTTCACACTACATGAGTAACCAGATCAGCCACACTGTATCAATACTGGAAGACTACTCTGAGCAGCTTGATTCAACTATGAAAAGTGAGAAGTGTGAGTAACAAGGTAGTTAACAATGTAAAGTATAAACTTAAGTTTTAAAATTCTTCTAGCTTTAATAACAGATAGAGGGAAGTTTTAACCTATCTTGGTTTGATATTTATTTTACAATGATGCAGTGGAAGCACAAGGTCACAAAGTTTCACATTCTTTCCTGCTTCTGTCACAACTTGTTTTCAGGACAGCAAAATCCCCTATTCCTGTGATAAGTGCTCTCTGACTTGGACTCAGGTATTTCCCCTGAAATCTCAGTTTCCAGCAGCTGTCAGTCTAAGAGCTTGTCCTTTTCAATGGGGAATCCCAAGCCTAAGGAAAATCCTTTTCGTAAAACTGCCAGCCAGCTGGAAGCAGAGTAGTTAAAAGATGGACTTGAATATTCACTTAAAACAAATAGTTGAAAGCTTTGGCAAATCTGAGCCCTACTATCCTGTGGCTAAAAAGACAACCCAACCCATGTTGCAACCACCTTTCCATTCCCACCACCTTTTGAGACAATCACTATTGCTGGGAACTTCAGTTCAGTGGCCATAACCAGAGACTCGAGCAACAGGGAGTTACGAAGCAGAAAAACACATCTGCCAAAGCAGCCGGTTCCATTCTTTGTGTAAGAATGGCAGAATTTGTGGGGAAATTCCACCCATTCTGCTGAACTCAGCTACTGGAAAGTTCAAGAGGTATGATCATTCCCCACCAGGAATAGGAACAAACTGAGATGCACAGCTGAAGGGCACAGTAGTCAAAAAGCTGACCACAGCCCGATGGACCTAGCAGTAAGAGACTCGATGGGCAGTTTGTAAACAGAGGCTGTCAACGACACTCCAATCACTTCCAAACCCAGATGTGCCGCTATGAAGTCCTCCAACCCCAGTCGCAGGGCTGTCTTTGTGTAAGGCCACTAGCATCTGGGATGGCTCCAGAGTAGCCAGGATACAATCACTTTTACCGTATAACCATAAAAATGACTGTGCCTTCTCTGCATTAACACCACCTTAAGTATATAGCGTACCCATGGAGTACTAGTTTTCCCTGTGCAGAAAAAGTTCTTGTGTCCAGAAACACAAAACTCTTTAGTATCCAGCAAAGAAAACACTCCCGGCAACACAACATACAGAGGTGTGCCTGCCCTACAGCTCCCCAGGCAAGCCGAGTCTTAAGAAGGAATTAAAAAAAAATACAAACTCTAATTCTGCTTTAGTGTAAGTAGGAGACGACAGAATTGCAGAGGTTTGAGCACCTGCTTGTCCCTACTTAGCTAGTCTCCACACCCTCTATCTCCAAAACACTAACCGATGAGATAAGCAGTTTGACACAACTCAGTCTTTGCTTTTAAGGGCATTAAGAAAAAAAAAAATACAGCAATGGCCTTGGAAAAGTATGTTTTGAGCATCTTCTCTGAAGAACTGTGGCCAAGATTCACTAGATAACTTGTTTGAGCACTGGAAGTTGCAGACACTACTTTGTATTTCCTAGATATTCTTCTCTGCCTTGAATACTCCAACCAGATAAACATAAGAACGCAGAAGTGCTCTGACCACATCGCCAAAACAAAGTCCCACCTCCCCCTAGATCCCGTCTTCAACAGCAGCCACAAGTAGATGCCTAGGGCAGAGTGTAAGGACAGGGAAGTCATATACAGTATTTCATACTTTCCAAGCCTCCAGACATTTTCAGCTCAGGGACTTCCTGAGCAGGATGCCATTTCTACATATTTGGTAATTCTCAATGGATTTCTCTTGCATGAATTTGTGCAATTGTCCTGAGCCAGCGTAAAGTTTTAATATTCACAGCACTGGCAAAGTTTCACATCACCTATCTGCTGCAAATAACCACATGAACATCCTTTTGCTAGTTTTAAACCTTGCTCCTACTAATCTCATTTGAATCCCTCACCCCTAGTTTTCACATCAGGACAGAGTGAACAGTCAATCCCTACTGGGCTTGTAGATCTAGCAAAGAAACCAAGTGACATAAATTACTTGTAGGTTACTTGTAACAGGCACTATGTTTCACCTACTTATAATCCTTCAGAATGTAAAGTACCAAATAAAAACAGGGAATGTAACAAACAGCACCTTGTTGATCTTCAGTGTTCTACTTTCAGCATTACCTGCCACAAACTTACCTCTAATTCCTTAATTTTCTCTTCAGCTATCCTCTGTTTTTCTAAGAGCTGATTATGAATCACTCCTTTAGGCTGAAGAATAAACCTACAAGTGAAAAAGAAGAGACAGACAACTGTTGTGATATTTTTACATCTGTTGTACACCTAGCTGCACACCGAGTTAAACTACAGTGACCTCTGCAAAATATTCATCCTCAACCCGTGCATTCTGGACAGAGGCAGAAGAAATTGCTCTGACAGCTCACACAAACCACCGGGCTGGCTTCAAAGGTTTGCTCACTAATCTCACCCATGATTTGGGAGGAAGAAAGTAGATGTACAGTGTCCTTGAATGATTTGAAAGCAGTTCTTGCACACAGCTAGCAAGGGGAGTCTGTCATCACATTCCCTTCAAAAGGATCTAAATCAGCTGATAACATAGTCAAGGAAATCTCTTTCAATGGGTAAAAGGCATTCATTACCATTTTAGTGCTCATGAGCTAAACAAACCTGCACAATAAAAACAAATCTTTCTACAGAGAAAGGCTGAGAGAGTTGGGGTTTTCAGTCTGGAGAAGACTCCAGGGAGACCTTACTGCGGCCTTTCCATATATAGCAGGGGCTCGATAGAAAGGTGGAGAAAAAGGTGGAGACTTTCCACCAGCACCTGTAATGACAGGACAAGGGGCAATAATTTGAAACTGCAAGAGGGCAGGGCTAGATTGAACATAAGGAAGAAATGTTTTACAATGAGGGTGGTGAAATACTGGGACAGGTTGCTCAGAGAAGTTGTGGATGCCCCACCCTTGGAAGTGTTCAAGGTCAGGTTGGATGGGGCTTTGAGCAACCTGATCTAGTGGAAGGTGTCCCTGCCCATGGCTGGGGGGTGGACTGGATGATCTGTGAAGGTCCCTTCCAACCAAAACCCTTCTGTGATTTGATGACACAGATCCAGGTGCTTCCATCAGAAACACAGAGCCACGGCACACCTGCCTTTACCTGAGCTGTCACAGCTCCCACTGCTCAAGACTTGGCTTTAACACTGGCCTTCAAATTCCCATGCTTTCAACATTCAGGGGGTTTCTCTGTGAGGTGGGAAGTGGTCATTTTTAACTGGATTTGCAGCCACTGGTTTCCACCTGTTCTGTTTATTAATTGCCAGAAGGATTTGAAAGATGCATCCATAACATCTCAGTCACAGCAATCCTGCTCACCAGTATGCAAAAAGCTGCTTGACTTGCTCAGAAGAGCCTCTTAAGGAGCATGAGCATCTAAAGCAGCTCTCCAGCACATGGCACTGACATCCCACAAATAGGTAAAGGACAACTAAGTTCAAATGAATTTTAGAAACCGTCCATGGCTGGTTTTCATCCTTCCAGACACAAAGAATGTACAAGCTGCAGATTCACCCCTTCCCTACTTAGAAAGTCCCCCGAGGGATTTAGAAGGAGCCTCCATGGGTCATACCAACGAGGTCAAGGTCTCCCTCCAGCACCAACTAGGGTCAATGTCTTCCTGCCAGGTGACAAGAGGTCATGCTTGAACAGTTAAAATGAGCAGCTTTAGACACGGCAAAATTCTCTGTCTGCTACAGAAAAATCTGAAATCAGTTTGTAGTGCCATCTCCCACGACAAATGACATTATTAACATGTCTGCTCAGGGCCTGGTAAACACAAATGTCAATCTGTCGCTTGGCTTGAAACCCAGCATACTCTGCATCAGCAATGTAACAGCCAAAAGGAAAACTACCTGCCACGTGCATTCCTGAAATGCATGGGAGCAGAACTGAAGTTAATAGTAATAGTTTTCCAATTAAGACTTTCTTCAGTGCTGCTATTAACTGCACTTAGCAATCACCTCCTCCCCCTTCTCCCACTTCTCTCCCTTGTTCCGCTTCACCTCTTCTTTTCTACAGCAACTTCCACTATATCTTTTACAGTGCAATTTTCTCAAATCTCTCCTTGTTTCCTCCTAGTCTCGGCTCATGTTTATTACTGGTGTCATCTTTGTTCCATATCTGCTCCTGTTCTTTACATCACATACTGTGTTTGTCCCCTCATACTGTCAGTATGCTCAACTCATGCTGTCTTTGTCCCCTCAATCTCCCTCTTTCCATTAGATGCCCCCACAACTCACTTTCACACAGTGGTAACATCTTCAGGTCCCAGCACACCCCCGACCGCTGAAACAAAATGTAGATTTTGCTCAGTCTTGTGAAAATCAACTCCGTGACCACCCTTCTAGGAAACAGAAGTTATTTACATTGTTGTTGGATGCAGAGCCTGGATCCAGCCAGAGAGGATCTATGTTTCAGGACCACCAGCAACCATGTCATTCTGACTGTCTTACTCTGAGCCTGCAATACCAGAAGAATCAAATATTAGCTTTCAACACACAGCCCCTGAAGATTTTGGGGTGAAGACTAAAATTTTGCCTTGCTTCAGCAGTAGCTGCCATTAATGAAAAAACAAAGCTGCAAGATGCCCTCAATAAACAATGACATCAGTCCTTTCCCACTTCACAGCTTCCCTAAACCTGTGTGTGTATATGAACATTTCCTTAATTTATTTTTTTTTCTTTTTTTTTTTTTTTTTTTTTTTTGTGAGAGCAGCAGAGAAGAACAGAGTACCTTCTCATTTACTCCCCCAAACTGTATAGCAAGATCAATCATTTTTGTTTCACTGATGCACCTGGACTAAAAAACAAACACCAACACAGATTGATTGATTTTCCCCACACTGCAGCTGGAAAGGTCCCTGTTGGGACACAGGCACTGAGTGATCCCAGCTGGCAGAGAACCACTACAGACACTAAAATCTTTAAACAAACAAGCGGCTGACTTCACTTCTATTCTGCAAATGTCAACAACAGTCATTCGGGCAAATATCCTCCCTTCTACCCTCCTGCAATGCTCTGGCAGACATGTGACAGCAAATTAAAATTGGATGGCTGAAGTTAGCACTGATGAGACTTAGGCAGGCAGCTGGGTACAAATACAATCACCTCAATTTTATTTGCCATAAAATAGTGGGCTGGAACCTGTGTCCGTTCACACACTGGCTCAGAAGCAGATCAAATGTCTGGCTTGGCCAGCAGTATCCTTCAGGTCTTCAACAGTACTGGCTTCAAGCCACCCATTTTAATTCTCTGCCACAAGATCATCAAGCCCTCAGCCTAAAGCTCACAGGTGCTGCCGTGTAAGCTGTCAAAAGCCAGTTTTGTGAAAGCTGAAGCTATAAATCCACATCCCCAGTTAACTATTTAAATCTGTGGCTTCACTTTCCAACATAAAAAGGACTCAAAAAAACTCAGTGTTTTAACTTCTAGCTTGGGATACACACATTGTGGAGATCTTGGCCAAAGTTTTTACCTAAGGAAATAATGTGGTTTATGGTAGCACTTGGGAAAAAGCAGAAGCTTGTTCTGCTCATTAGGTAAGAGATGCTGCAGGGCACTTGTAATAAACCAGACTTTAATCTGGATTTCATTCTTCCAATTGTCCTAAGTAAAACACTAACTTGATATATTTTTTTTCTCAAAAAGTTGGAGAAATGGGGCAGTGTCATTCTGCAGCCTGGTTTTAGTTAAATGTGGTTATTGTGCTTATTAATTTTTAAGATCATGAAAGAACTATGAAAGGTTCTGAGGACTCTGTTGTTCCCTGAGTGAGTTTTGTGAACAAGCCTTTCAAACACATGAATTTCAGCCACTACTTGGAGGTACATCACCAGCCGAGAACTGGGCTCACATTAGTCACCACATCACAGAGCTGAGGAGACACTTTCTGCTCTGTGACACTGAGCTCAGCAGATGACGTGACTGACACCAACCCCTTGGAACAGACCAGCACCAAAGAGCTACCTCCATAGACCACTCTGCCAGAGTCTACCATAGGAGGCTCTGAGAGTCTGTATATTGAACTGGGATAGATTTTAAGTACTGATAGTCCACAGAAGACAAGCAGCAAACCAAATTCTCTTCCAGATAAGCAAGTTCACTCATGTCCACCTTCTCTCACTGAAGAGTCACAGCACACACGAATATATCCATCAAACATGGCACCTACACTATCAAACATGAAACAACGATTCAGAAAAATGCTCAGTACCACAGTGGCAATTACAAAGCTTAGTAACAATCATTTCTTCACACAGGAACTTTTCCACCCTTGTTAAATAACACCAGAAATGTCTGGGTAAGAATGGACAAGCTCATCACATCTCAGTTGGCCACCCATTTCAAAGGAATTGCTAGGATTCCCTAGAACAGAGCAGGATTTGCCCTATTCCAGATACTTTGCAATTTTTCAGTGTCCATAAAGGTAAAGACAAAAAAAAAAAAAAAAAAACAAAGAACATTTTAAAAGAAAGCTACAGAGGAGTGAGGTCCTTGAAGACAGCAAGATTCGGCCAAACCTGGGCTGACAACAAGACCAGCTCTGTAACAGTGAAGTGTTTGCAAATGGTCTGTACCTATGTGCGCCAATCTCCTGGTGACTGCTGGTTCTCAAGTGCAATACAAGGAACAAAAATAGAGCACAAGAGAACTGAAAGAGAAACCTTACTCTAAGTATTCCCACTTGTTTCTATTTTCCTCCCTCTGCTAGCTCCACATCAGGATTTTTATTTCCCTAAGGCAGAGAAAGTGGTTTATACACTCTGAGACTCATTGCTTGTTTACTTCTGAAGGGATCTCTTACCCCCTCCCAATTACAAAATTTCTAGATATGGTACCCATTTCTTCAATGTTTATACAGCAGTGCTTTATGCCCTAGTCAAAATGGTCTTCAAGGCTCTAGTCAGGCTGTCAGCAATGTTGTCAACATCATCTGTCTACTCCTTTGTGTCACATGTACACACCCACAAAGTGATGTTCGTGCAGCGTAAGTAATTCCATAACTCACTCTGCACCAAAACATACTGTTTTCTTGACTTTAAGACATAATATTAGATACTGAAAGATTTGTCTCAATGAATGAGGTTATGGAGATGTTTGTTCAGCCCACTCCACTCTTCATTATAACATAAAGTCATTAAAGTTATTGAAGGTGGAGTACCAGTAATGCTTGTAGTTAAGGTTTTCCATTAGGAACCCCTATTTTCAATTACTTGCAATTACTTTTGGTGGTAGGGATCTGTCCCAGACACGAGCACTCTCTTCTTTTCTGTTTAGGGAACATAGTTCAGGTGTTATAAAAAGTGTGGTGTTAAAAAGTATTAAAACCAGCAGGGGAGGAGCCACGCATCAGGCCATGGGGCTCCCTCCTGCCAGTCTGCAAAGCAACTCCTCCCCCGTGGGTCCATGGAGATCACTGCGAGAACCTGCACAGGGTACCAAGGGAAGCCTTAGCTTTTCCCCTGCCCGATACAGATATACCTCACCCTGCCTAAACTCAGAGACAATTTTATAGGTAGAATTGTTCCAGTGCCATTTTGCCAGAATAATAATGAATGATAGATCTGAAAATCCATTCATCCTGGCTCCCAGCTCACACAAAGGGTCATTATAACATCAGCTTTATGGTTCCCATTGCATTTGGTAAAACCTCTACAAAAACTTAAGATACCAAAAACTAACAACTTTGTACAAAACCATAACATTATTTTAACATGTTTACTGTATTTCTAAAAAACCTAACATGCTGTGCTATATCACGGCAGTCATTTACATGGAATATCCTGCTCCTTGAAACCAAGCATTTTCATTAGACTACTCCATGATAAAAGTTTGGCTAAGCCCAGCCACGCTTTTATCTACTTAAAGATGCTTTTTAATTCTCAACTTGCACTGCTGTTCAAGCTTTGAGCATACTCAGTAGGGGACTACTGCATTTTAAATACTGTTCAAAGTCAATGGAAGAGATGTTTCCAACGAGCTGATCCCAAGCAATCTAGCTTGATTGAACAGCACACAATTGCAAGCAGCCAGTAGTCTCCTTCCACTCTCCTAGGGTCTGCCTATGCAGTTCACAACAGGCAGTGCTTATACCCCAGCAAATTCCAGTTTTAGTCATCCTAGATAAAGTACTCAGTTCCAAACAAGACAAGGAATCAATTTAAAAAAAAAAAAAAAAACACCAAAACACCCATGGAAAATCACGACTAATTATAGTTTGTGCTGCCACCCTTCATGTCTAAGGGTTTCACATAGAAACAGATGCAGTTATAACAGATCAGCTGAAGCTTTTCCTATGTTTACTTTTATTTTAGTGGTCAGTCATCTCACTGGGTCACTCTCAATATAGTTAAACCTAACTATTCCTCCCTACCCCCCCGCCCCCCCCAAGCAGCACATACCTTAAAGCAAAACAAATCTGCAGCTTATATTGGGAGGATTATATATGGACACATCATTCCAGGAGCAGCAGTTTACAGTTCACATGTCATTTTACTACTGCACTCAAAGAGGTGGATACACACGAGGAGCTGTTTGGGAAGGAGATATGGAGTGAAGCATGCTGGCAGCATCTCTGGTGGGAAGCAGAACCTGTGCAAACTCAGCCTGACAGCACTGGAGCATGCACAGAGACCAGGATTAGCGTCACTGCAAGTAATCCAAACCAAATCTTATGTAAGCCACAACAAGGGTAACTTTTTCTCAGATGAACATTTGTAAGCCATAAAGCTATTTACTTTAAGGAGCTAAAGGAAGAGAAAAATAAGTGCCACACTGTTTGCTTCCTCAAGGACTGGCCCAACACATCCATCCTGCCCTGCTGAGGGGCAATGAGGTTTGTTCTGCACTTCAGGTCATGTTTACATTGAGTTTTCATTTTTTTTTTTTTTGAGGGGGGGGGGGGATATCTGTCAATAGCTACAGCATATTACGTTACCTCAAGCCAAGATAGTAACACAGCTTGAAAACAGCAGTTTCTGCATTGCCAGACACTTAACTAGACGGCAGATTTATACCATTGTTCATGCTTGGTGCTTTATAAAAAGAAAGCAGGAATATACCTCTAAGTGTGTATTAAATATAGCACAACCCAAAATAATAAAATCGTATTGTGGTCTGCTTTTAAAGAACACCATCAATTCATTTTGAAGGTTCAATTGACATAAATGGAATTTAAAAAAAAGAAAGCAAATGCCTCTTCTCTATCATACAGGGATTAACAACATTTGAAATTCACACCATATGGGGAAAACAGTGTAAACATGACTGCAGTTCATGGAGGTAAAATCTTTGAGTAGTTTTTCCATCACTATATCCCTGGTTTAGTGGTTTTATCTTCTAATTTTGCTTTAATGTAATTTTTTAGTATGTAGCATCAATGACCTGTAGCTTGTTCAAGCAAAGGAAGCTCAAGTGACTACAACATGCCTACTAGCAGATGGACTTCAAACAGATTTTTTGCAGTTTAGGTTGTACAATATTTGAAATTTCTAAGCAGCAACAAACAGAAACAATTTTTCCAATAATGGGAAGTCAAGATCCATTTCTAAAGTCTCCTGTATTTTTATGAATTCCCCACAGACTCCTAAGGAAGAACATTAAAAAACCAAACAAACAAGAAAGAACATAAAAAAAAAAAAAAAACAAAACAAAAAAAAAAAAAAAAAAAAAAACAAACAAACAAAATCAACCAAACCACAACCCCTTCCCCCCCAACATGAAATGAACACAGATCTAGGAAAACACAAACAAGCAAATACTGAGGTGAACACCCTGGTCAACCAATCCCAAGGACATTTCTATTTGTAAAAAAGGTTTCTTCTATTGGTAAATCTTCTGTGATTGGAAAGGTGAGCTTTGCAGTAGTAAATGAAGTGACATGGAGATACTGCTATACTCTGGTGGGCAAATTTATCTCAGCAGCAGCCCTTCACTAAGAACCTATACAGGAAGACTACCAAAATCAGGATACATCTCTCTTGAAAAGCAAATCCACCCACAGTTGCAAGGGGAAAAAAAAAAAAATAAAATAAAAATGCTTTGTGCCTTGCCCAGGAGGAAACATTTGAAATACTACATGAGGACGAAGACCCAGCTATCTGCTTGTGGTCGTTAAATAGCACAGCCTTGGCTTCTGCACATCACAAATCCTGCTACAAAAAAGCATCAAAGAAAGCAATGCAGCAAACGTCACAGAAGTGGATGTAAAGATAATAGAGTCAAAAGAATTCAAGCATAACACTAATATGGAGATATTTTTGAATGCTAGAGCTAAATTAGCTAACACTAAAACAATCACACTGTTGTTTCCTAATCAGTGAGAACAAAGTTTCTAGAATCAGCAATTCAATTGTGGACCCAAAAGGCTGGATGTTGTTTTGGAAAATCATTTCTTCTCTGAAAGCCTGATTTTTTTATTTTTTCTTTTTTTCTTTTTTAAACTGGGTGAAACATTCTGTTAATTCAGCAAATAATTTTGGAGAAAACACAAATAAAAATTCAAGACGGTAGTTGTAGCATTCCTGAGTTCAGCACTTTGGTTCTTGCATCTCTGCATTAAACTCATGTAAAATAGCAATCTCATCCCACAGGACTAGTTACCTCATATTTTACTCCAGTGTTTTAATGTAGGGGTCATGAATTAAACCCTCCTTTTAGGCTTTGAACAGGCAGCTAGGTCAGAGGATGCTCAGACCCTAGATTCTTCCTTCATATTAAGGCTGTTCCACATAAAATTTATATATTAAGTTGACATACATGTATCAGACCAGAGATTGACTCTGGGCATCTCCACCCAACAGCTGTGGGCCCTGAGTGTTGGGCAGCCTGTCACACCCTGCCCTGCTGGCTAGATATCCATTGACACCACACCTGGAGGGCATCCCCAAGCAAGAAAGGGATACAACAGAGACTCTCCCAAGTACTTCTTTGGTCCAGTGATTTGGCCATTCTCCTCTGCTACAGGAAAGCCAAATTTAAGTGGCCGTGGTAAAGCAGAGAGACAGTCCTATATTCTGAAAGAAGTGCTCTATCATTCAGTATTTCCCCAGGGATCCCAGGTGTTCCCAGGGAACCCTCAATTCCAACATTTCCTTTAAGAAATGGAGGAAAATACTCAAAATCCACTAAATATTAAAACAGATGGAAGCTCCTTGCTATTTCAGAATATCAGAGCGACATTTTAAGTGCTTGGAGAACTCCAGAAGTAAAACAGTCATGTTCCACAATTCTTTTGCAAAGTCATTTGGCACAGCAAGCCACAAAGGCAGAAGCAATTCAAGCTCCCTAGAACATTTAATATTTGTCTAGCATGCGTCCAAAGAGAATTCTGTACCACTGAAGCAACAGATGGGTTGCATTTGCAAGAGACTCCAGATTTCCTCGTTCTGGAGGGTTGGGACAAAACGAAGGTGCCTTACTACAGACCTCGCTCCTCACAACAGTCTGACCTCCAAAATGCTGCCCTGCAAGTGCAAGACTTCTTGAAGGCTTTGGCATTTATATGACAGCACATTACCTCTGAATCACAGCAGATCAAACTGTCTCTTCTAGCAACGACAGCAGTTTGCATGAGTAGTTTGTTCCTGTTCTGACCCTTATCTTTTCAGTTTAGATTTCATCTTATTTACGTTTACTCAGGTAGCTCCTTCCTCTGTGTTATCTAGGTAAGAGGCAGAGAAAGTCAGGCATAAAGAAAAGAGAAACGGAACAGGGTTGAATGTTACACTCCTAGTCCCAACGGAAAAACATTCCTAAAGAGTTAAATGTCTCCAGGCAAGGGAGACAAGCATCAAGTAAAATCTGTATCACTAATCTTCTATTACAGTACTCCTGGAGGAGGTGGGGGAACTACAACCAACACCTTTATTTCAAGGAGGGCTAAGTAAAACAACTATTTTTTAAAATTAGCTATTATTTTTATCATAAGACATTTTGTTCTAATGCTAATACATTTGACAATCCCTGGCTAATCAGATACGCCCTTTCTACACCAGTTCTCTGTTTAAAGCTGATTTTTTATAAGAAATGCAGTTGTTTCCTGGAACTAGGCAGATATACATCTTGTCTGCAAGTCATGGATATCTTTTCTTCTCTGAAGTTTCAGTATTTCATGAAGAAATTATGTAGAACAGCAGGGCAGGAGAGCTATAACTGGATCAAGATATCCAGGAAATTACAAATGAGCAGCCCAGGGTAGCAGGAATAAATTCAAGAACAAAGTGGGGGAAGGGCAGGGGAAACATATTTGGGAAATCAGCAAGTTGTCAAGATGTCAAGTTGGAAAAGGAGCCTGTGCCCAAAAGAACAAGCTCCCTTTCTGATCTGGAACAGAATCCAGGAGTCCAGCTTCCCCGTATCCCACCACTGTCAGCAGTTAACCAAGAAGCCCACTGACCAGCTGTGCTTCTCTCATTCCTGATCAGCCAGGAAGAAGATGACAACCAACTGCTGTCCCCTACCTCACTGCTCAAGTCAAATGCCCCTGTACAGATTACTATTGCATTACCTCTGCGTGCATCATTTTGATTTTTGCTTTCTGTTATAGCTCTCTAAAAAGATCTTGCAAACTTTTATAGGCTCACTCACACATAACACAGTGAAGAACATTGTTCAGGTGAAGTAACAAAAGTGAGTAGTTAAAAATCGAGAAAAACCTGAAATAATAGCCAACTGTGTGATGAAAAACCGTATGGCTTATGCATGTGTCACGCCACATAGCCTTTGATTCCTCACCCACCATCTCCCAACACCCCTGTCTTGTTCAATATACAGCATAAACAGTGGCCAAGTAGCAAGCAGCTGGACACAAATTTTGTTTTCTTTTGTTCAGTGCCTGATTGTACTTAGTAGATACACCAGACATTGTGGAAAATAAAATCTTCCCTTTCTCAACAGCTAGATAGATGAGCTTTAAGTTTATAAACTACATGTTGACCAGACACTGATATCAACATGCTTGTCCCTGGGATTCATTTAAGTATTGCAGCACCTGTCAGCTTCTTAGCAGCTGGGCTTCAGCGCTGAACTCTGCACAAAGCATTACCCGAGGAGATGAGCAATAGAGAAGCCACTCGGATTTCACAGACCAGCCTATAATTAGTAACTGAACCATAAAGATTAAGCTTTGCACATCCTTCTGCGTTTTGTGAGTTTTTTGAAATGTGAGTGGGAAGCACAGTACAGCTACCATATTCTGCAGCGATCTACGCTGGTAGAATTGAACACCAATCTCATACACACACAAGAAGTAAAAAAGCAGCTACTGCAGCTGTATCAAGTGATGATTGCTGTCTTCAGGGGTTTGGGAAAGAGCTTACAATAATTTAGAATGTCTCTTTTTCAAACAAAACCAAAAATCACAGTAAAAGCAGGAATGCATTTATATCCCAGGAATAATCAAGAACATTTAGTCCTCTCTCAGGTTTCACTTGTGTATGGTTCAGCCACTAAAAATGTGAAGCACTCTTAAAAAAAAGAGGTCAAAATCATACTATTACAGCTGTCCTCAAAATACTATGCTCCCACAAAGTAATTTTATAGGGACAGCTATAATAATATACTATACTTGCAGAGAAGCTTTATGTTCAAGTTGTGCTACAGTATTTGCTTGATTTTTGCTGTCATATACTTTATTTCTGCAAGCGTTCTCCCATTTGTTGCAGAAGTAAACTGATAATAATGCAGTATCAAACCAAAACTGGCTATCTATTTTGGCATGGCATGAAAAACTGCAGTGCTCTCATCACTGTGCCTAGCATAAGTGCTGGACATTTTTTGTCTGTAAATAAGGATCTTATTCAGGTTATGGGTTAAAAGAATGTACAGGGAAAGGTCTGAAATATTCAGACAGAATTCTGAAGCTTAAACTTTCAGCATAGTTCTCAAAGCAATATGATGATATCAGTTCACAAATAGCTTAAGCAGAAGTCCAGCATAGTGGTAGTTGTCTCAGGCTACGTAACAGGCCTTTCAAAAGAATATGAAGTAACAGAATTGAAATGTATTTGGCAAGATGCCACCACTCAGATGATATCCCAGCCTCACGGATATGTACAGTACACAGCAATTCATCATCTCATACTATGTGGGCACTGACATTTCTTGTGTCAAACCAAAAATAGCTATAGCAAAAGTAAATTGAGCCCTACATGTGGCCAGTAAGGCCTCACACTACAAGATTAAAAAAAAAAAAAAAAAAGAGAGCAAGTTGAGGAACGACAAACGGACTTTCACATTTGCCAGTAGAGCAGGGAAAGCCTCTCAGAAACAAAGGAGGCTCAAAATAGGGGTTCAGAAAACAAAAACCACACAACTGTTTTTCAAGTAGTACAGAACGGAGTACCAAACTAGTCAGGCTTCCTCTCAGGATGCAGCACACAACCACAGTTCCTCAGGCCTTCAAATTCCATAAAAGCCTGGAGTATCTTATCCTACAGAAGTGTACATAATAGCCTCCTGCACATATCACAAACCACCAAAGCTAGGGGGGAAAAAAAAAAAAAAAAAAAAAAAACCACACAAAAAACCGCAACCCACAACATAGAAATTCTATCAGAAACCAGATGCTAAGTTGCAGCATAAATGGGTTAATGAAGAAAAATGGGAAAGGAAAAAAACACACAAAAACCAAACAAACAAACAAACCAACCCACCCCACAAGTTGAGCACATGAAGCACAAAACTTATCTCACAGAATTTAGCTATTCAAACAAGCTGTCAGAAGAGCACTGATAATCAGAGTTAACACTGATGCAGACCTCCACCCTTCCTGTATAACTGAAACCCACCAGAGCTCTAACATTTACATGCTAAGCTATGTAAAAGAAATCGACATCATGAATAGCCCTTTGGTGGCTGAACTCCCACATCTGTGTAAGTCAATAAAGCCAATAAATTAAAAAAATCTGCAATTCCACTTCATAGAACATGGCCTATATGTCCAGAAAAACCATCATGACCACCTCCTTTGGTCTCCAGTGGAACACAAGATGCCAGTATGCCCTTGGATTTCAACTCCTGCTCCAGGACTGCTTTATCCTGCTTTGCTAAAAGCCCAGATTTCAGCAATAAATTCTCTACTAGGGGCTGAAGTGGGCCACAGGAAGAGCCTCATGTCCTTGATGTGTGTTCTCCACCCTAGGGAGTGACACATGTCATACCAGAGCATTACTGCCAATTGGCAAGGCAGCCTTCAGCCCCACAGTGAGAACAGGCAGAGCTCACTGAAATACCACATCAAGCCAAGGCAGGAGAACCAAAAAAACCCGAAAGAGTGAATGAGTAGTATTCAGAAGAGCACTTTCTTAATCTGTATTTGCATAGCAACTAGTACAAAACCCATGAAAAGTTCAGCTTTTGAATAATGTCATAATGCAAATACTTCTCTGATGGCGCCTCTGCCATCCCTGAGGAGCGAGCACTGCCTGCCATGTCTAAGCCACCCTGTCTGGTCATGGAAAGGTAAGTGAAAGAAGATTCTCCGGAAGACGGTCACTACCGCAGCTGCTCCACACAGACAAAGTGTAAACTGTTTAGGACGCAAAGCAGGTAAGTGTCTCTTACTCCTAAAGTGGGAGGCAGAAGCAGAAAGCAGGACAATGCATTTCAGCCAGCGCTGAAACACTATCTGCAACCCACATCTGATTCAGAAGTAGGATTACTTTATGATAAAGACCAGTATAGTCACATTTTTAAGGTATCTTGAAGGAATTCTCCATATAGGAGAAATATTCTGTACTTCTGGATTTAAAAAAGCTTTAAAAAAAATTCTTGACTCCAGAATTATCTTCTACTCTTCACCTGTCTGCTCTGTGATAAAACCAAAGAGAAAAAACCCTTATGAGTCGTCTCATGAGTACTCCAAACAGGAGTGTTTGCTATGCCTACAGCCTGCCTCAGTCAAATCAGTTGCCTCCTTCGAGGGTCCAAAACCTATCTCTTATTAAGGTACCAGTCACTAGCATCCCCATACAAACCCAACATTTATTTCACCTACATGGAAAAGTTTATTTACTGGGAGCCAAAAAGGGGACTCCGTCACACTGAACACCTCCATTAGCCTGGGTACAACTTCATCTGAAAACTCACAGCAAAGGGAAAACTACACACCATTCCTGGCTTCCCAGTCCTGCCACCTCCCTACAACTCAATCTGGAGTTTGCATGGTCTGATGGATCAGGGCACTTGTAGTCTGACCTGGCTCACTGCTTGGCACTGTGATCATCCACTTTGACATAAAGAAGATGGGGTAAATACAAGGTGGGGAAGAGGTCAATACAGTCACCCCTTTTGGCAGTAGTCAGAGCAGATTCAGTGTTCTGCAAAACCACATCCCGATGTGAGCAGAGTCACCGCTGTTACCCAACTCACAAGAGACACAAGAGAGAAATCATAGCACTCTCAAATCAGAAACAGATAAATCTAGTGTGATATTTACCAAGTAAGCACGATTTGAAACCACTTTGTATGGTCTTCTATCAGAGGCTACCGAAGTCAAACAGCAGCACATTGTGGAAGTTAATCACAACACATTACTTCTGGTTTAAGGTGTTTCTTTTGACAGCCATCCAACACACGGAAGCACATCTTTATGAATGCTCTGGGACTGCCCATATGAGCTTTATATTCACTTCCAAGAGTTTAAAAAACCCAGGCAACACCAGCTAGATCCACTCCCTGGCATGATATTGCAAAGGGCATTTCTGTAGAAAATCTGTGCAAGCAAAGCGCTGAGCACATGAACTGCGCACAGCGGTTTTTCAAGGAGTCTGATGTAAGCTACATTAGAAACGACTGAAACTAGACAGCTTAGTGAGAACCTTCTCACCAATGCTGTTTGTCATTAGAATGCGGCTCTGCTAGTCTAGATTACAAACTTCCCAGAGGTGGCAGATGAGACCATCAGGGCCAGGAGCAGAGCCAGCAAGCAAAACCACACAAAGTCCTTCTTCAAGACATCGAGTATCTAACCCCAAGAGATAAAGACTCAGTAAGTCTCACTACATTCTAGGGCAGATTGCTAGAATTAAAAATGAAACACAATGAGAGCAGTGAAACAAAATAACATGATGAGTGAAAACAAGTTTGTTCTTTGTAAAAGGATGAACATCCTGCCCAGTGCAACTGCCTAGAGGCCTCTTAAACACGCAGGCTGGGGGGTCTCGCTGTGCACTGGCCCAGCCCCCCCGCAGAAGCCCGGCAGGCACAGGCAGGGAGCCCGCCTGCGGCTCTCGGCACAGCAAGGAAGCCCCCACCATCCGGGCAGGTACTCACATCCTCCCCACACCTTCGTACATGCGGGTCTCATCCACCAGCATCATGACCTCCGTGTCGGTGAGGTGGGCGTGCTTCTTCGTCTTGCTCAGCTGCTCGATCTGGATGTCGGCCAGCTTCACCTTCTGCTGCGTGTCTATCACCTTGGCCTGCAGCTCAGTGAAGGCCTGGGGGAAGGACAGCGGCGGCGGCGGTGAGGCTAAGGCTGCCCTACGGGGGCCGAACCCGCTGCCAGAGAGCAGGGGACCGGACAGACGCCCCCCACGCCACGACGCCCCCCACGCCACGACACCCATCACACAACACCCCATACCTTCTTCAGCTCCAGGTCCACGGGCGCCGCCATCTTGTCTCCGCGCAGCGCCTGCGCGCTGGGGGAGCCCCGGCACAGCGTCCTGCTGCGCATGCGCGCCCGGCTGGGGCGGAGCGCGGGGCCCCCTGGGCGGGGGGGGGGGGACACACTAACCGGGGCGGAGGGGGCAGACACGGGTGTGGGGGCGTCCACTCAGGGGTGCTGGGACCTCTGCCAGGTCTTGGGAGCCCAGCAGCCATCCCTGCTAGCCACCCCCACGCCACGAGGGCGCCCAGGGGCCCCCGGAGAGGGTCCCAGAGCCCCCAGAGAGGGAGCGCCGGGGGCAGACCAAAAAACGGTAACGGGTGCTAAAAACCGAGCCAGATCGGCGCTTCATTACTACCACTCAGCAGCCAAACGCGGCCTCGTCCTCAGAGATACTGGGGCTGGGGGTGTCAAACATCTCAGATCCAGTGACAGGGCGAGGGGAGGCTGAAATCGCAGTGTGCTTGCCAGGCAGAAGTACCGACCCAGGTGGGGGGGTGGGGGGCATCGCTGTGTCCTCTGCAGTGACAGCTTTTGGCTGCCTGCTGCCTCCAGCACCCTGCAGCCTGCCTCTGCCCACAGAATAATTGCCTTCACTCCCTCCAGCCCCAGAGCTTTCCTTGGAACTGGCCCAGACAAGCTCGGGTAAGCTGTGGGATCATGATAAGGCCATCGGATGCCTTTTGGGCGAAGGTAGCAAAAACTGAAGTGGCCAGCCTGCCTCCCTGCTGCCAGAGGCAGTCAGAGGGATCCTGCCGCAAACGTTCCCGTTAAAAAGCAGAGTGCAGGATCTGACACTCTCAGTTCTTGTTGCCACCCAGAGCACGGCTGCCGTTTTCAGTGCCTTCCCCAGCTCTTTCCAACAGCCCACCCGCCAGCCTCTTGGCATGGCTACTCACTGAGTGCGGAGCTGGAGCTGGGGGACAGTCCCCACTGCCTGCACCCCTGACAGTGAGGGCAGCCGCATCCCCGTGTGAGGTCTGATGTGCCCCCAAGTCTGCCGGCACCTGGAGTGCACCTCTCTGCAGTGGCAATAAACCCACGGGAGATGCCTCACTGACAGGCTCAAGGCTTAGTGGCTGGGTGGGGAGTTCGGCAAAGCCAGCCACCCCAGTCTGAAGGAAAATCAGCCAAATGGAGCCACACGCAGGGCTGCCACCGCCCGCTTCCAAAGGGAGGCAGTGAAGGTGGTTCAGCCACTTTTGGGGTGTCTGCTCCAGTGCACTGCTGCCCCCCTCCATCCTTCATACTGTGATGGCCAAAGGTGCTGAAGCACAGCTAACATGGTGCTGGGGCAGGCAGTGGAGAATTGGTTATTAAATTGACTAATGCAATATTTTGCAATTTTTTATTCAATCCACATCTGGGGTTTTGAAGGTCTCCTAGCTCTGACCCTTGCTCTGGAGAAGCTGCAGGGCTCTACTCTAGGCACAGTCTCTGTCCACACCAGGACTGAGTGAGCCCAGGCGAGGGGCCAGGGAACACACCGAGTGGTGGCATTTAGTGGCTGGGTACACGTTTGCCACCCATAGACAACCCAGGCACAGGCATCAAAGGTATCTGAGATGCATCACAGTATGGAGTCAAGTGTCAGAGGCTTGACACCATGGCAGTCAGGAAACGCTGCAGCTGGTGACGTGTTCGTGCTCTTGAGTCTATGCCCAGAGAGGGGTGAAAGGCTGAGCTGCTGAGCTGGGGCTGCTGGAGGCCAGCGCCTGCCTTCACCAGGACACCCGCCAGTGCTCAGCTTGGCCAGCTGCTGCAGCAGCCCGCTCCTGGCCGGGGGAACAGCCGGGTGGTGGATATTGCTTTCTTGGCACCTCATTCCTGTAGGCGTGGTTAGGCAAGCAGCCTGGTCTCCCCTCGCAGTCTGTGGGCATCCTGGGCAGGGCACAGCCCCACATGCCCCAACCAGGATTCTGGGGCACCTCCCGTTTCATGGCCACAAGCACAGCCGGACTGGGGAGCTGCCCCAGAGGCTTCATCCCTGCCTTAGCTGGAAAGAGAGCACCCATAGGACTGTCAGCCTTTCCCAGTCCAGTGGGGCAGAAGGAGCCAAGTCCTTGGATCCAGCCAGATTCCCACTCCCTACACCTGCAAACTGTGTTTCCCATCTCTTGACCTGTTATTTTACCACCTGTGGACAGCCCACCCTGCACTTCTGGCCTGCAGAGGAACGAAGTGGACCAGAACACATCCTTGCAGGGAAGGAGGAGGGCAGAGGGCAGCTAGGCTGCAGGCATAAGGTCCAGCTGTCTGTGGAAAAGGCTTCCAGAGGAGCTATTCCCAGTGCCCACCAGGGTGGCATGGAGCCCCAGTCATGCAGAGCTGCCCACCATGAAAGGCAGCAGGGCTGGAGCGGGGAGCAGCTCCGCAAAGGTGAGCAGCAGCAGCACAGAAAGGCAGGGGTGCAGCCAGGTGACCCGGAGCACCAAGTCCTCGTGCAGAGCAGCTGAAGACATGATATACTTAATAGACATTGGAAAAGGCCAGAGTTTGGAGTCTCTGATTAAAATGGCACTCCCACAGTGTTAAGGTTCAGGTTTGCAAGAAGCAGAGACAGTAACTTGTTTCCCTGCCTCTGGGACTCAGGCCACTGCAGCTGCTGGGGCTTTTACTCTCCAGACAATAACACCTGAGGGTGCCTGTTGTCACCCACCAGCCTCCCATCTGCCATAGCTGTGCACTTTAGCCCTTCCATCTTGGAAAGCACTGGAAAACCCAAATATTGCTGTGTTCCCCCTTCCCACGGCCCAGGCTTTGCCACAGCAGAACTTAAGCAGCTGCATAAGGGGGATGAACCTACACACTCACTTCCTAAGCAACTCCTTCCCCAGTGAGCATAAAGCTTATTCCATACTTTACCAGAGCTAGATTTTCACTAAATTAGGCCAAAAAGCTCTGCAGGGTACTCACTGTCTAGCACTAGTGCACTTTGTAGAAGCACGAGTGGAAAGAATTACCTTAGCAAACTCTTTTGAAAACTGAAGTTTGACATCAGCTGAAGGGAAAGGGGCTGGAGGAAAGCAGGTTTCCTGCAGGGGGGAAGCCTTTTCTCTCTGCTTCTAGGCTCTCTACTAAAGCCAGCATCTCACCCTGATCTCAGCTCCCCCTGGGGGAGAGGAAAGAAGTGATTTGGGTTATTCTTACTGCAAAGTCAGGAATTGGTCCTGAACCATTGTCTGAAATTATGCTTGCTGGAATGACCAGGAGCCTGCAGCCACGCCAGGAACTGCTGGGATCCCCTGCAAGGGAGGTGTGAGTCAACCTCTTTATTTTTTAGCCAAATGCTGACTTAAAACCAGGAATCAGTCCCACTTGGATTGATCAGTGGCCAGAGTGGCTTCAGTCATACCCGAGACAGCTTTGCGTGATGAGCAGACACCCAAACATCACATCCCCCCCAGGGCACCAGCTGGCAAAGATGCAGATCTCCAAAGATGCACAAATGGGGCTGTCCTGGCTGCAGGCTCCTGCTGGATGGATCCTACCACCAGCCCCTTGCACCACACTGCTCTGCTGCACCCCAAGGATGGCACAAGCCAATCCAGCAACTCCTCCTGCACACTCAAGATCTCTGCCACTCTTTGAAATACCCCACTAGCAAGGGCATGTTGCCACATGCAGTCTTCAGAGGTCTGACTCCTTTCCACCTCTGTCATTAAATTAACAACCCAAGTGTTTGTAACAAAGTGTTATTTATTAGAATATTACATTGCACTTAAAAAATGAGGGAGGTCTGATCCTGTCATCTTGACCTACATGAAGGATGCAGGGACAGACCTACAATAAATATAAATACTATGTACAGTTTATCTAAAATAAATATATAATTTAAAATGAAAAATATCTTGTTAAATAGCTGTTACCCTCCCACCCCTCCTGTGCCTAAGAAAGCCCCGAGCCTGGTCTCCTCATCTTTCACAGTTTGATCCTCAACATGCCCCACAGTGAACGGAGAGCTGCTCTGCCACGGGCTAGCCAGTCCCTCCCGCCTCCACACAGCCACCCGGTCAGCAAGCGGCTCTGCCGAGCCCTCTCTGTCCCGGAGATGGCTACAGAGCTCCCTGCGGTGATGCCACTGCCCAGCCAGCCCCAAAGCAGGGCCTGTCCTTCTGCTCCAGCAAGCTCCAGCAGTGCTGTGGGCTCCCCGGGACGGTGCTGGCTCTGCGGCGCTCGCCTCTTCCAGGAGGTAGAAGTGCGTTAGTGCCGACCCCTGTAAGACAGCAGCAGAAGAGCTCACAACACGGCCCTGGGCTGCTCTGCCCGCAGAGCGGTTCCTGAGTGGTGGGGGCCAAGGTGCCCATCCCACCTAGCCCAGCGGGACAGCCCTCATGGCCACCAAAGCACCAGCAGCAGCAGCCACTGTTGCCTTTTTGGGGCTGGACCTGGGAGGATGGGAGCCAGGATGCCAGGGGAGTGGTGGCTAAGTATCCCACCCCATGTCCACCATGCTTCCCTTCCAGGGACCACAGCACTTTTTCCCTGGACACATCCACTCCAATAATACCCAGGGCAGAGGGTACAGTGATGAAAGCCTTGTGCTGAATCTCCTTCCCCAAAATTCAGCTCCTATGAACAGCTAAAAAGCTTACCCCCAACACTATTACTAACAGTATAGAAATTCTTTGAAGGCATTACTTAATCCTCACAAAGAACAAAGATTTTTATTAAAAAAAAAAAAAAAAAAGAAAAGTAGCTGTAATACATATGAGCACATCTAACATCAGGGTTTGGACCAGATCAGAGGAAGCCTGCAAGCTTTCCAGCACCCAGCCACATGGCCACCTATGGGGCAGAGCACACCCCACCACCCAGCCAGAGTAACATCACAGCAGGCTGACAGCAAGATCTCCCATGCCCAGCTGCAAGGCATTATGTTGGTACAAGTAGTAAGCAGAGTGGGAGTGAAAAGGAAGGGTGGTTTGGTTTGGGTTTGTCTTTTTTTAATATATATAAATAGAGGCAATATCTAAGGAGAGGAAGTGACTCAGAGGGTCAGAGAGTGAGCAGAACAAGTAAGAAAAAAAACAGAAGCAACTTCCCCACTGTCAAATGTCCCCAAAGCATGCAATAACAGGGCAAAGCAGGGACTTAAGGTTAGATAAGAGGAGTTGATGGTGGCTGGGGGTGTCAGGGGACATGGGCTTGAGCAGGAAGGGGAGAGAAGAGGGCTAGAGCCCTGTGGGGCAGCCCAGGCTCTTGGGCCAAATCCAGTGAGCTGCTTCTCCAGGCTCAAACTGCCTTCAGTTTCTGCCTGGCTGTGGCACGGGATCCACATAGCGTGAACAAGCAGAGCCCCCAGATGCCCACCAGCCTCACCACTGCCCCATGCCTGGCCAGGCACTCACCTTGCCAGCACCCGGCATCCTCAGTGATTCACAGTGATGCCCAGTTTGATTTTCTCTTCGTTTTCTACATCGTAGACACCCCTCTTGTGACACCTGCGAAGCCAAGCAGAGATGCTCAGAGCACAGAGAAGTCCCTGCCACTTTCCCCTGCATGTAGTCTTCCCAGGGATGCAGATCCAACAGCTCTGCGCCATCCCACACACCTGAGCATCAGCAGGGCTGCTATGATGATGAGACACAGGGAAGACAGGACAACAGCAACAACAGCCAGTGCCGTGGTATGATCGTATGCACTGGGGGGGTGCTCCACAGGCAGCGAGAGGCCGTGGCATCTCTCTCCATGATATCCTGGCTGGCATCTGGGTGAGAAGAGAAGTCTTAAAGGTTGCTGGTGACCAAGCACAGAAGGTCACTGGGTTCACGGTGACCGAGGACAGAAGGTCATTGAGTCCCTCACACCCCCAAGGAAAGGAGCTGCCTCTTTGCTCAGCCTTAGACAGCATCCTGCCTGTTTCCCTTAGTCCTTCTCTGAGCTGGGAAGCCTGGTGTCACCATCACCTCCCTGGTACTGGTAAATTAAGTTTCTCCTGCTCCAAGCACAGAGTAAAGACTCTTAGGAATGTTGAGCTCCTCCCAGAAGGCACCAGGGTCTGTGCTCTTCCCAGCCATCCCCAGGCAGAGCCAGGCTGTCCAGACCACCTCTAGAAGTCGGATGTCCCATGCAAGGGAGCAGAGGGGCAGCTGGGCTAGAGCTCAGCACTTCCCTCACAGTGGGATATCTCTGCACACCCTGCCAGCCAGAGAGGTGCCACCTCCCTGCAGACTCAGGAGGTTACTCACATAACAGAAATAACGTTCCCCAGCAGAGCTGCAAGGCTGCCAACCCTCTCTGTGAGTCAAAGTGCACTGATGCAACCATGTATATATATATCTATATCTATATCTATATCCAGTGCTACTGACCCTCAAGCTTATCTCTGAGACAGGGTCTCAGCCCAGCCCTCCTGCCTGGCTTGCAACAACGCTATGTGCTAGCATCACATCCCAGCCATGGCAGCAGGGCTGGTCACAAGACAGAGGTGCAGGACCCAGCCTGGCAGCGTCCTCACTCCACCCTGCACCCCAGGGACCAGCCCAAGGAAGCGACAACCCAGGAGACCCTGTGACACAGGCTGACAGCCACAACCAAGTGACACCAGCCAACAGAAGACCTCATTATCAGAGAGGACTGGGGCAGTTGGTCGCCATTCCTAAAACCCATGATGGCTCTGAGGAGATGTCACCCAGGGATGGGCCACCAGGCTGGAGAACCCCAGCTGACCCCCAGCTCCCTCCTACTTGACTGTGTCCCAGGTACTCTCACAGCCCCAGGACTCTGGGAAGGGCGGGAAGCTGGGCAGGGGATGCCTGGTTGTCCCAGTCCCAGACAGGGGGTGCTGGCACCCCACATCATAATGGGTCACCAGTTGAAGCTGAGCCAGCAGAGATCTCCCCTTGCTGGTAGTCCCAAGCCCCCTCTGCAAGGGCCCAACTTCATGACAGCTTCCAGTCAGAGAGAAACTAAGCGGTTCAAGGAGCTATGCAGAGCCTGATCTCTGTGGATTGTAGAGCATGAGATCTTATGGGCACCATAAGCCAGGAAGCTATTATCTTCCCCAGGCTCTGGGCACAGGGCTGGGTGGCTCAGATGATTGATAGCAAAGAACAAAGCCTCTTATATGTCTGCCAGCTCAACTCCTGCCTCCATCAGCAGGGATCAAATGTGCACCCCTGGGTATTTCCCACAGGAGCAGTGCTGGATACAGGTGCCCCAGCAGCAGGCAAACACTTTCTCCTCCACTTGCCTCACCTAGTCCCTGCTCTCTGCTTGCATCTCAGGAGGGGTACACAGCTCTGTCCTTCATCAGGGCCAAGGGACAGCTTGGGCATGGCTTTGGCAGACTGTCCTCAAAGGTGCTACCTGCAATCCACTTGCTGGTGCCACAGCCGAGGCACCCCTCCTGCCCGCACTGGTGCATCCCAACAGCCACAGGAGCCCTGAACTCTCAGCCAAGGCTGGCAGCAGTGAGGGAGAGGCGGACACAGGGTTACAGAGTCAGGATGGGGTCTCACGAACCAGACATGCAGAAGACCTTGGCTGCGAGACCTTGTGCCCTGTTCACCACCCTCCAACACCCACTGCCATGGGTCTCTGCACAGCAGCTCGGGCACAGCTCACTGTGCCAGTGCAGGATTCTGGGTCTAAGTCCATGACGGATTTTGCTGGGGGATGGACACTGCTCAAGAAGCACAAGGAAGAGGCCAAGTCAGAGCAGTCCCTGCACAGACAGGGAACATGCACTAAAAATATCTCCTCCGCTCTTCCTCTGCCTGACCCAGAGAATTGAAGGAACCGTGACTAAGGCTCCCCCGGCACAGGCACACGCCAGCAACTCACATGCAGGAGGGAGCTCCCAGCTCTCGGATGTATTTGCATTCACCGTGAATACAGAAATCCTTGTACTTCCGCAGACACGGGTCTCTTTTCTTCCCCAGGCCTTTGCCTTTTCTTCTTTTATTCCCGTTCCCTTTTTTCTTGGGAGTAACCAGACCTTGAGGCTTTGACAGGAAAGCAACTGGAATATAATTTGGGAAAAAGAAAACAGTGGTCAGATCACCTCCGTGCATCAGCTGAAGAGAAGGCAAAGCAGCAAACCCCGGGTTGCTGCAGCCAACTCAGCCCTGGCACTCCCGCAGCCTTTTGTTCAGCGATCTGCCCCCGAGCAGAGGGAGGGTTTTTTTCCATTTTTTTTTTTTTTTTTTCAGCTTCTCACAAATATCATGGCCTTTCCGATTCATAAGAACAATTCTCAAGGAAAGAAAGGAATTGGGGCGGGGAGGGGTGAACAGAGCTTTATGCATCTCAATTGTTGCTATTATATGCATCAGTTTCCACTGAACACAGAAAATTGCTAATTGCCCCTTTATCTGGCTTTTATTTCCCTGATGAGTGTGGCCTTTTGTAAGACTCTATTAATAGTTCTGATGGACTCTCCTTCCTGTGGGTACAAAAATGCCTTGAGCACCCAGAGCAGGATTAAGAGAGCAAGCCTGGCTTAATTTTTGGTTTTGCAGACCCAAAGAGATGGCAAGGGCAGCGTTCTTATTAATTACAAAGGTATATTTTAATTGCAGTGCAGAGATCAGTGGCTCTTGGTGCAAAGCCAGCTCCCTTTTGGGTGGATGGGAACCGGGGCCCCTCACACTGACAAGGATCAAAACCAGCAATGTTACTGGAACACTTTCCAGACATGCCGATGTCCAAAAAATCAGCCCCCAGCATGATCTTGCAAGGTGCCAAGATGCTAGAGAGCACTCACTGTTCTGAAAGGGACTTTTCAACTCCCCCCAAACCAGTGAGCCTGGGGAAATAGGAACTAAACTCTGCCCTGCTCCGGGAGGAGGGGGTGGCCAAGTCTAACTTGGCGAGTTGTAACCTGCCTAATTCATTCTCAGCCACTTCCTGACGTAACAGGCACCTCTCTGGTCTGCGGCACACCAATCGCACACCTAGCAAAGTTATTCCGTGATTTCGACATACTTCGACACTATGCCTGGAGAAAACTGATACTCCAGGAAACTCTGGCTTGGAGAAACCCCCAGCTCCTGGTGAGGCCCAGGGCTCTGCCCCAGCCTGGCAGCAGAGGCAGCCCCGTCCCCCACAGATTGCCTCCTGGCTGCAGCTGGCGGACACACAGTGCTGCTGCCTGCCCCCAAGCCACCTCTGCTGTCACCACCTGCCCTCCCCAGGGCTCTGTCCCTCAGGGCAGCCGGAGAAGATTTAGAAGATCTTGCTGGCAGGAAAACTGGTCCAGCCCCGGTGGGCAGGGGGATGCGCTCCCCCCGTGCTCTGACACCCCAGGGTCTATGACACAGAGGAAGGTGCCTTCAACACCACAAGCAGATTTTTCTGACTGTAACTCGGCTCAAGGCATCGAGAAAGTGCTCTGAGAGGCTGCAGCCCCAATACCAAATATCCCCCGTTCCCTCAGCCTGTCCCACAGACAAGGGTCAGCCCACACCTGCCAGATGGCTTGCCCTAGAACAGGGTCCCCTCTTCAGGGGGATGAACAGAGGAACAGGCTGGAGCATCTTGCTCCCAGCAGGAGGGGTAACAGTGTTCCCTGGGGGCTGCATCCCCTTGGATTTGAGGAGGGGGTCAGCCCAGTTTTATAGGTTTTTTTGTCACAGTCTGATGGCACAGCCAGAAAATTAAAAAAAAAAAAAAAAATCACACGTATAAAAGGGAGGATGAACTGTACAGGGCAGAGCACGCTCCTCCTAGTGCCAGGTTACTGATCTCAGCATGACACACGTGCAAGGCACAGGCACAGGTCACCCTCCTCAGCCTGCGATGGGCCCCCTCTCCTACCCCCACGAGAGCCCCCGGGACACTCTCTGGTGCAGAGCCGGGGAAAGAGGAATCAAGCATGAATGCCCAGCGAGCCTAACAGAGTGGCAGTGTCCCCAACGCCCCCGCAGCAGGGGCTGCTGGCTGACTAACCCTGCCTAGGTATGAGGAGCAGCCGCGTGTAGGCAGCGGGTGAGTCACATCAACCCCCTCGCTGGTGGCCACTGCGGCCACCATCTGGAAGGTAGCACAGGCCCACCGGCCGGGGCTGCACACCTGTAGGCAGGGGCTGCCGTGGGGCCCGGGAGGGCTTTGCCTCCCCTCTGGCCAAGGAGCTGGGGGCATGGGAACTCTGGGGACCCCCGTGCTAAGGACTTCAGCGACACGGACGGCCCCTGGCACAAGGCGAGGAGCTGCCGAAGCCCAGTCGCTCCACGCCAGCGCCCCACGGGCTGGTCCCACTCACGGCTGCTGACACGGCCGCTCCGCACCCGGGGGGGGCTGCCCCGCAGCGGGGCCAGAGCTGCCGCCGGGGCACTCGTGGGGTTGAGCTGAGCCCCGCGTGGACCCCCCCCCTGCGCCCAACCGCTCCCCCCCCCCGACCCGCCCGTCCGTACCTCTGGGCAGCTCGCTGAGGCCGTCCCCCGAGGCCGTTCTGCCGCCCTCCTTCTCCGGGCTGCCGCCCACCAGCGGGGCCGTGACCGGCACCGCCGCCCCGCCGCCGCCCTTGTGCAGCACCTCGTTGTGCCGCTCGGCCCGGCCCGGCCCGGCCGCCGCCGCCGAGCACACTGCGGGGAAGGGGCACAGTTAGGCGGGGCGGGCTGACCCTGCCCGCGACACCCCACGCGTGCTTGCGACCGGGACCCTCCCCCCGGGACCGACCGGGACGCCCCACGCGCGTCTGGCAGCGGGGACGCGTTCCCCCGAGCCCGGGGACGCTCCTCGCGCGTGCCCCGTACCTGCCGCCAGCAGCGCGTGGATCAGCACCGCCCGCCCGTCCATGTCCCGCGGGCCCACGCGTCCCCGCCGCTGCCGCAGCCCCGCTCCGCCCGGCCCCACGCCGGCAGCCGCTCTCCCGTGGCGCGGCCCCGCGGCGGGTAGAAGGCGGCGGGCGGCGGGGCGGGGCTGCCCGGCCGTCCCGCCCCCCGGGAAGGGCTTCCCCGGGGGCCGCCGGGGGGGTCCCGCGGGCCGGAGGCTTTGGGGCTGGGAGGAGCCGGGGACCCCGGGACCCCTCACTTCGGGGCTGCTGGGAATGGCCGGGGGGAGGGCGGGGGTCACCCACGGCCGCGGCGGTGCTAGTCCCCGTGTCCCCCCGTCGTGGGGAGCCCGGGGGGAGCTGACGAACCCTGTTCGAAAGCTGTGGAGGGGGGGAGGTGGCTCTGGGGGAGCAGACTGGAAACTTTATTCGCTGGTCTCAGGTAGGGGAAGAAGAGCGGGGTTCATGGCGTGCACCCGTGGCACGCTGCCGTGAGGCGCCCACGGGCTGGTGGGACTAGTGCCAAAGGTGGCCTGGGAGGTTCTGAATAGAGAAAGTGCACCCCACGAGGAGAACGGCAAGCAAGAGGCAGGTCCTCACCGTTCAGAGCAAAAACCTCCTCCTGGCTTTGGTAATGGGGTGGCACACGAATAGGGGACAGACTGGCGCTGGATGAGGGGTGGCAGTGGCAGCCTGAGATGGTGGCAGAGACTCTTTTTTTTCCATGAGGCCACCTTCGTGCACCAAGGGAGACCCCAACGGGTTCAGCCACAGCTTCATCTCTCAATTCCTTCTTGGCTGGCCACCATCCTGGTCTCCCCCATCCCAGCCTGTGGAATTGTATTTGGGGCCACCAGCAGTTCTCTGTCCCCTTCAGCTGGCAACTGCTTATTGTGTTTGGCCTCATCCTCAGCCCAGGTGACAGCCCAGAAAATGCTGCTGACGTCAGTGACAAGCGAGCTCAGATTCTTGCCCCAGATCCCATTGGGGTCAGTCGCGGCCCCTTGCTGGTTCCTCGAGGTCCCAAACCCCAGTCCTGCTGCCAGTCTGGGTCCTGCAAGGCACGATTCCTGCCATTGTTGCCAGTGTCTCCAAGGAATACTGCCGGATTTGGCAACTACCCCCCCTCACGCCCTCCTTCTTGCTCAGACTTGACTTTTGCAATTGTTTGCTGGATGTTTTTCCTTCTGCCTCCTTCAGCCATCAGCAGCCCAAAAGACTTTGACAGCAGAGGGAGATGGGTCAGCGGTGGCCCAGCCAAGGGGCTGTATCCCTGGGAAGCCCTGCACGGTGGCTCCCCAGTAGGTCCCCGCACCTGGATGGGAATTTCCCCCCCTGCCAGTTCCTTACCAGGTTCCCAAGGTTGGGCATGTGTGGGCAGTGTGTGCCCGCAGTGTTTGCTGGCTGACCTGGCACCTCAGGAGAGGGAGGCACCAGCTCACGTCAGCTGCCAGGGAGGTCGTTGACACAGAGGGCTGGTAGCAGTCAAGGCGGGGGGTTGCTGGCTGCCGTTCCTCACTGCCTCCTGCTGCCTGTCTCCTTGCCTTGCTGCCTTCTGTTCCCATTCCCCTGTGGCTGCCACAGCCTCCCTTGCCTCTGCCTCCCACAGCCTCTGCAGCCAGCTGCAGCCTCCCTGCCTGCACCCCGCTGCCAGCCATGCACCATTTCATGCTGGACGCCGTGCTGGGGCAGCCCCCATGGGAAGGACAGTTGGACCCCTAGGAAAGTTTGGGTGTCCCAGAACCTCCCTGACTCTCCTCATCTGTGGGTCCTGCTGCCACGGGTCACCTTGTGGTCCCCACCCCAGCCAAGGTCACCCGCCCCATGCCATGGCGCCCGCCTTGGGCACATACTGGTATTGCCAGGCCAATAGTCTGGTGGGCACATGGATCGCGGCTGGGAGGACATGGGGAGCATGGCTGGGGGACAAAGGCCAAGGGAGAGGCGGGTGCCAGAATCTGGCCCTCTGGGTAGCATTGGTGCCCTCCGGGGTTGCCCTGGGGAGCACTGTAATAGTGTTTAGGGGACAGGAGGATGGGGCAGAGGGCAGGGCTGGGGCACAGGGCACCCTGCCAAGGCCACCCCCAAGTACCCAGGGCCTCTACTGGGGTGGGGGGACCTGTGGCAGCCCCAAAGTGTGACCCCCACCACTGGCTGACTCCTTCCTCACTGTCTGACCCACACACACACGGTGTGACCCCCTGCCATGCCATGCCATGCCATCCCCCCACATACCGTGTGAGCCCCCACCTGTGCCATGCGAACCCCCCATGTTGTGTGACCCCCCTCCATGCCATGTGGCCCCCCATCTGACCCCCACCACACCGTGATTCCTCTCCATGCCATATGACCTCCCCCAAGCTGTGTGACTTCCAGTGCAATGTGACCCCCTCCCGCACGCTGTAGACATCCACCACCCTCCCCCATGTGACACCCCCCCACACACACAATGCCACAGATTCTCGCCATGCCACGTAAACCTCCATCATGGTGTGGGAACCCCCATCCCTCTGTGTGACCCCCATCACACTGTGGGAGGCCCCGTTCCCTAAAACACCACCCCACGCCATGCAAGACCTGCCACGCTGAAGGCTGCAGCCTTCGCCCCTCCTGCCTGTGCTAAAGGCGGGCAGGATGTGGCCAGCCCCATTGTGCAGCTGCTGGTGCTGGAGTGAAGATGGTTGTAGGGCT
Source organism: Tyto alba (assembly GCF_018691265.1). Lineage (NCBI taxonomy): Eukaryota > Metazoa > Chordata > Aves > Strigiformes > Tytonidae > Tyto > Tyto alba. Next base: position 22,985,124 of record NW_024881279.1, read on the forward strand.
GGAAGGAGCCCTGGGAGTCACCTATGGGGCAGGGGACAGGCACAGGGGAGGTTTGGTTATACTTCAGGATAGTAGGGTTGATGGGAAGAGGTGCCCTTCCCACCTCTCCCAGGGCCAAATCCAGCACTACCAACTCCCCAGCCTCAGTTCCTGGCCCATCTGCTGTAAGGCAGGAGCCAGCACCCCAGGGACCCGTTCATGCCCACCTCCTCTCCCCCTGAAACATGGCTTCAACCATGGTGGTGCCTGGCCTTGTGCTGGACTGCTCCTGGGGCTGAATCCTGCCCAGGGCCGGTGGGTTCCAGCACAATCTGCCTGTGCTGGCCAGGTGTTTGTGTTGCCTGACACTGTGTTTGCACTGCACACAACCCGGCTGTTTGTTTGCACAGAGCCAAGGCAGACAAGCCTGGGGACAGGTGGCGTGCTGCTCTCCACAGGCAGCACCGTGCTGGCCATGCCATCTCCCCGTGTGCAGCAGGGTGATGCGGCTGTGGCCCCATCCTTCCTCCCCACACATGCCACAACATCCGCTTGCCCACTGCAGCCCCTGCCGATGCCCTCTGCACGCCGAGGCGGCTGCAGCCCTGACGTACTCTTGGCCCTTGCCGTGAGCCCCACCACTAGCAGCCCTCTCTTGCCTCACTCTGGATTTCCTCAGCAGTGATACATCCTTCCCCAGCACACATGCCCACATCCCCTTTCCTGTGAAGATCTGCCATGGGGCCATGGTGCCCCTCATGCTGTGGGCACAGACACCCTGGTGCAGGCACTAGTGCTGCCACTGGCTATCCAGGGTTGGCCTTGTCATCTCCTTGCCAAAGCCTTGTGGGGTGCGGGAGGGCTTGGGGAAATGCTGCTCCCCTGAGAGCATCAGTGCAGCTTTGTCCATGTAGGTCACAAGAAGTAGGCAGGGGGTTCCCCTGTTCTCTGGCCCAGGGGGGGAGGCAGGGGTGGCAGGGGCTGGCCACGCTGGGACCCGCAGGGCTGGCCCTGGTGTTTTGAGATCACTGTTTTGAGCTCAGATCCTGTGTATTGATTTGCGGCCAGTTTAAACTGGTTCAGAGCTTTTATAAGGTGTGGGATGAGCAGGATCCTGGGAGTGCTGGCAGGTCCCGAGGGGAACTCACACCTGTGTCTGCCAGTGTTGGTGGCCATGCAAGCCCGTATGCCCGAGGCGGCCAGCCCGGCTCTCCAGGAGGCAGACACCTGCTCACAGCCCAGACCAGAGGGGAGCAACCCCGAAGCTCTCTATCAGGCTTCCAGCTGCGGCATCTTCCCCTCCAGCATGGCCCCAGTGGCTGAGCAAGCCGGTGCCACCCTGCAGCAGGTGGAGTCCGGGGACACGACCTGCCCACTGCTTTTCATCCAGCTCAACCAGCTCCTCAGCACCCCGGCCGGGCCGGAGTGGAGAGAGACAGCCAGGTAGGCATGCCTGCAATGGCCGAGCTGCCTGGCAATGCTTTGGGAAGCACAGGATTAGAAAGCCCAGCTCTGCTGGAGCCCACAGCATCTTCTAAGGCTGGTGGTTCTTCAGCCACAGCCCCAAAGCAGAGCTGCTCACTGCCCTTTGCCCCTGCTGGTGCCCTCACTGCTTCTGCCCAGCTTAGGGTGACTTGTTTCATGGGAGAAGGTGTCAGGCAAGCTCTTGCCTTTGCTGCTCTCCAAGGCTCCTGCAGCTGCACCGGGATTGGGACGGTGCTTTGACACTCCCCAGATCCAGCTGCCTGGCACGTCTCAGGAGGCAACAAGGAGGGTAGGTCAGGGCAGGCTTGGCTGGGGCAGCAGGTCCCAACAGAGAGGACCCAGGGCCAGATGGGTGCTGGTGTGGGGCAGGAGCATGGCTGGGATGTCCCCACAACTCACACTACCCTTCCGCAGCTTGACGGGGGCACAGTGACATGGGCCACAGAGGTCTGAGGACAGCGATGGGTCTGCCCTGGGGGTTAGAAGGTCAAGAGAGGGGCAAAGCCACTGGGCTGTGGCTCTGACGGCTCCCCCCAGCACCCAATCCTCTTCTCCCCAGCACAGCTGCTGGTCGGCAGGACCCTGCTCGACCGGGACGTGCTCTCCCCATGCAGCACACTGAGCCACCCCGCAGCAGCGCGCCCACCCATGGGGACAAAGGGAAGCTCTGTCTGCGCCCAGCATTAAAATATTTGGCACGACCTGAGCATGGAAAACAGCTCAAGACACTTCTCTTTTGACTCCAGCAAGTGCTGCTAATGGCAGAGCAAACCCCAGTCCCAGCACAGTCTTGGGATGGGTGGGTTGGGAATAGCCCTGCAGAGAAGGACTTGGGGGGATGCTGGTGGGTGACAAATGGGACGTGAGCTGGAGCTGTGCGCTTGCAGCCCAGAAAACCCAGCGTCTCCTGAGCTGCATCACCAGCAGTGTGGCCAGAGGGGCAAGGAGGGGTTGTCCCCCTCTGCTCTGCTCTCCTGAGACCCCCCTGGGGCACTGCGTCCAGCTCTGGGGTCCCCAGAACATGACAGACAGGGACCTGTGAGAGCAGATCCAGAAGAGGCCACCGAAACGGTCTGATGGATGGGACAGCTCTGCTGTGGAGAGAGGCTGAGGGAGTTGGGGTTGTTCAGCCTGGAGAAGCCTCTGGGGAGACTTTACTGAGGCATGTCAGTACTTAAACAGGGCTTATGAGAAAGATGGAGAGAGTCTTTTTACCAGGGGCTGTTGTGACAGGACAGGGGGCAACAGTTTTAAACTGAAAGAGGGTAGATTTACACTGGACATGGGAAAGAAATGTTTTATGCTGAGACGCTGGGACAGGTTGCTCAGAAGAGTTGTGGATGCCCCATCACTGGAAGGGTTCAAGGTCAGGTTGGACGGGGCTTTTGAGCAGCCTGCTCTAGTGGAAGGTGTCCCTGCCCACAGCAGGGCAGGTTGGGCTGGAAGGTCTGTGAAGGTCCCTTCCAACCCAAACCCTCCTGTGATCCTGTGACTGCTGAAATCCCCCCTGATCAGAAGATTGGAGTGAGGTGTCAGTCAGCAGGCATGGGTTTGTGACTGCTGAGGCTGCCCATCTGCCCCTGCTTCACAAGCCCACTGTAGCCCCCACTGAGCCCACCAAACCCCTCCTTGCCTGTGGCAGCCTCATGCCAAGCTCAGAGATGTACCCAGGCTCCAGCTCCTGCTGCCTGGCAAGGGTCATGGAATTACCCTGCCACTGACCCTGTGTATCTCCCTGGGCAGGTGGATGAAGTTTGAGGAGAAGGTGGAGGATGGTGGGGAGCGCTGGAGCACGCCCCACATCCCAGCTCTCCCCTTGCACAGCCTCTTCCAGCTGAGGACCTGCCTGCAGAAGGGGACGATACTCCTGGATATGGATGCCCCCAGTTTCAAGGAAATAATCAGTATGTGGGGAATGCAGAGGTCACCTCCTGGCATGGGCTGGACACCAGAGAGGGACCAGACTACCAGGAGGTCCCTGTATAAAAGCACTGATGCTGGAGTGGCTGTCTGCTGCTCCAGCAAAGCGGGCTTTTCCCTGGGCAGCCCTCCACCAGGCAGCAAACCAAGGGGACTCAGGAGCGACCCCATTCCTATTGCAGACAAGGCACTTTCTGGGCAGCATGAGGAAGCGAGGCTGCAGCCCGAGCTGAGGGAGCGCCTGGCAGCCCTCCTGATCCTCCAGCCACGGCATCAGCTCACCAAATCCCTGCTGCAGCTCCTTGCTGAGCTGGGCCTCTCTCCCTGCCAAGGTAGGCATAGTGCCTGGCCATGGGTGCCAGCCCGGCTGTCCCACCTGGCATCACTCTGCTGACACCAACCTGTGGCAATACCCATGCTAGCCGTTGGCTTGCACACGTATTTTGCTGCTTGCTCCCTTTCTTTGCAGTGAAGGCCAAAAGCTGGTGTGAGCCTGGGGCTCTGCTCTCTGAAAGGCCTCTTAAGGAGCAGGTAAGGCAGGACGGAGCTGGGTGGAGAGCAGCTGCTGTGTCCTGGGTGCCCAGCCACTGCATCCCTTCCCTTTCAGCTGAGAAACCGATTTAAGAAGAAGCTCCCGCCAGGGGCTGAAGCAGCCCACGTTGCCGTCGGTGAAGTTGAATTCCTGGAGAAGCCCTTCACTGTCTTCATCCGCCTCAGGAGGGGGGTGGCCCTCGGCTCACTGGCTGAAGTCGCTCTCCCCAGCAGGTAAGCAGAGCATGGCTGATGGTCCTGCATCTCACTTCATCCTTGGCTCCCTGCTCCCACCCGCACAGGACAAGGCTTTGCTTGGCAAAAGCAAAGGGTACAGCACCCGGTGCTATATGCAGTTGCAGAACCATGGCTCACTACCTCCCCACCTGCTTTTCCCAGCTCCTTAGGAGCATCCTGGAATGGGCTGAGTGGAGCATCTCTTGGGCAGCCGGGAGGGGATATCCCTTCTTATCCTCACTGGGGTTCTGCATTCACTCTCCTCGTTAGAAGGCTCTGGATGCTTTCCACCTACTGCCCGGGAGCATGGGGCTCACGGCTGGGAAGGGATGCATGTTTGCAGGAGGCTCTTGCCCTCCCACTGCCTGCAATTCTCTCCCGAGCGGTGGGGTGGCTCTTGCAGCACTGTTGGCATAAGGGGAAAGGAGCAGTGCAGGAGGTGTTTCTCCACGGTTGAGGAATGCATCATCTGAAGCCGTAAGGGGGAATGATCAGTGTGCCCCTTGAGCTGGGGACTTCCTTAAGGAGCGTGCTGAGGAGGCAGGCAGGGATCAGGAGGGACATTGCCACCTCCTGGTCACTCTGCCCAGAGCACCCGTCCTCCAGGAGCTGGGTGGAGCAGGACATCCCCCTCCACCTCCTGCTCTCTTCTTGGTGGAAGATGGGTGGCAGGTCCCTGGGGAGCCCTCACGGGTCTCAAGGCTCTCACAGCAACCCCTTGTCCTGTATTTTCCTCCTCCAAACAGGAAGGGAAGGAGACCTTGTCCCTACTCATCTCTTTGCCTGTGGTGGCATCCCCTTTGCCAGCCACCCTGGGCTGTCCTGCGGGCATAGTCACCATCTCAGGGCTATGTCCCACCCAGGTCCATCTCTAGGATCTTAAGGTTTTCCCATTGCTTTGATGAAGATGCCTGGGTGAAAGCAATCCCAGCTGGCTATCGTGACCTCCCAAACCCTTGGAGCAGGCTCCGGGAGGCCTCCAGCACTGATGCCCCACATCAGTGCTGCAGCAGGTTCTGTTGAGCCACCTTCAGCCCCACTCGTGCTGTTGGAGGAGTTTCCCTACCCCCTCTCTGGAGGTTTGCTTGGGTTACAAACACCAGAATCGCTCTGCAGACTTAGAGTACCAGGACAGTAACTGTTTTTGACAGTCTTGGAAAGGAGTGGAGAGCCTGGTTAAATATTTCAGTGGGGTCTCCCTATGGAGACCTTATTATTTCAAAACACCCTCTGAGGTGTGGGATTTTAGCCATATTTCTTCAAGAACTCTGAGCCTTCTTTCCAATCTCCTCCCATGAACCCATAGGCCTATCAAACCTGCTGTCCATGCAGCTGGCGAGGTCTCCTTCCCAATGCTAACATTCCTGCACCCTACCTGCGAGAAACATTCCCATGAGCCTGACCCCACAGACAGCCCCGTTCTAGAGCTTGACCACACAGACATCCCAATCCCAGAGCTCAACCCAGCCAAGAGCACGACCCCATAGACATCCCCAGCTGAGGATGTCTCCTTCTCTGCCCCAAAGACCTGTGTCCCTTACCCCTGCCCCAGCCCAGGTTTCTGCCAGACCCTGTGATCCAGCCAGGGTCCTGGTGTCCCATGGTCTCCTGTGGGGTTTCCATGCAGTGGGCAGCAGACGCGTGTTCTGTCTTCTGCCCGCAGCCCCCCCCCCCCCCCCCCCCCCCTTAGGGTGGCCACCCCTTCGGGTGGCAGCAGCCCTCCAAGTCTGCCCAGCTGCCATCCCCAGCATCCCCACAGCAGCATGGTCTCCCCTGGGAGAAGCAGCCCCTGCCAAGGAGAGGACTGCTCAGGACATGCTCCGTCTTGCCCACAGGTTCCTCTTCATTCTACTGGGTCCCCGAGCCAAAGAGAAAGCCTACCATGAGGTTGGCAGGGCCATGGCCACGCTGCTGGCAGATGAGGTGAGGCTGGTGCAGCACCCATGGGTGGGATGAGCCTGGGATGAAGCCTAAGCTGAGGATGCTGGGGCTGCAGTGGGGAAGGCAGAGGATGGGACAAGCTGGTGACCTCCCTTGTCCAGGTTAAGAAAATAAATTTTGGGGGTGGGTCTGTAGGATGTAGGTGCACCCATAGTGCACTGAAGTGGATGGGTGCCTTTCTCAGTGATGGCTGAAGGCTGGGAGGAAGGCTCTGAGCAGCTGAACGCAGGGACAAGGTGGCTAAACCACAGCATCTCCCCGCAGCATTTCCAAAGGGTTGCCTGGCAGGCTGAGCACCGAGAGGACCTCATCGCAGGGTTGGAGGCATTCCTAAATGAGCTGACTGTGCTTCCTCCCAGGAAATGGGACCCCAGTGCCCGAATTCCTCCGCCACGCTGTCTGCTGTCTCCGCACAGGAGGTAGGCTGGAAGGAGGGCACCCACAGCCTCTGCCAGATCCTCTGCAGGGTCCCAGACGGAGACCTCTGCCTGTGACACTGAAATCTCCATCTCCATGGGGATGAAGCCACCCAGGAGCCAACCTTTGCCAGGGAGGTCTTCCCAGCCAAGCCTCTCCGCAGCTCTGGCTGATGACCACAGCTCTGGTCCCCGCTGCTGTTAGTTCTGCTGTCCCACTTGGCAGGGGATGGCAACATTTTCCCATGTGTCCTTCAAGCAGGAGCTGCTGGGAACGCCAGTTCTCAGCACTCAGATGTGAAAATCATCCTGTGGGCAGGACACCTCTGGCTCTATCCAGCTCCTCCACCAAAACTGGTCCTGATAGGGATGGCTCCAGGGTTTGCTGGAGGAGATCATTGTTGGTTTGGAAGGGACTTTTGAAGATCATCTAGTCCAATGCCCCCATCTCTCCTCCTCCTCCTGATCTTTCTCCTCCTCCTCATAATCAGGGGATACATGAGGTCCCCCCAGTCCTGCTTGCACCTCTGTCCCCTCTCCATCCTCCCCATCACCTCATAGCATCCCCTAGATGCAGCTGGCTCCTGAGGGCTCCGATGTGGACCGTGTTGTCTCAGGCTCTGGTCTGCCACAGGAGTGCCGTGCACTCGCCGGATCGGAAATCCCATGGCAATGAGGACATGGAAACAGCTGGGGACAGAGCCAGCCTGGGGCACCTGCGTTCCAGGGAGGAGCTGGAAAGGACAGGGAGGTGGGTTCCTGGAGGGATGAGGGTTGTTGGAGGTGCAGTGGGATGCCAAATTTGGGGCAGGGTGCTGGCTCTCCCCCACACATGGGGCCACCACATCCAAACCACTCTGGGCTGGTGTCTCCTGGGGAAGGGACCATCCCTTGCTTTACAGGTCACTCAGTGGGTGATGGTCTGCTGGGGGGGTTGCTCTGAGATCTCCTTCCATTGCCCCAGGCTTTTCGGGGGGCTGCTGCAAGACATCCGGAGGAAGGCACCGTGGTATGGCAGTGACTTCTCTGATGCCCTGCACCTCCAGTGCCTCTCGGCAGTGCTCTACATCTACCTGGCAACGATCACCAACGCCATCACTTTTGGGGGCATGCTGGGGGATGTGACTTCCAACATGCAGGTCAGTGAAGCTGTGGGGTGTCCCACACCAACCCCACTCAGCCCAGCCCACGGATCTCCTGGATGCCCTCCTACCAGTGCCCAGGGAGTCAGCAGTGACCCCAGGGCATCCTGAGCACTGCCCAAATCCTGCATCCTTCCCCAGCCCCTGTGGTCTCTGAGCATTGTCCCTGAACCCTGCAGTGCAGGGAGGTGTGGGCAGCTGCCTGCAGTTGTGCTGCTGCAGGGGACAGGGCTGGAACACCCATCCCTGCCACATGCCTGGCGCCTGGCACCCCTCCCCTGCATTTCAGGGGGTGCTGGAGAGCTTCCTGGGCACAGCCTTTGCCGGCTCCATCTTCTGCCTCTTTTCCGGTCAGCCCCTGACCATCCTGAGCAGCACTGGTCCCATGCTGGTCTTCGAGCGCCTTCTCTTCTCCTTCAGCCAGTAAGTCGTCTGCCAGGGACGGTTCCTTGGGCCACTGTCCCCTGGTTGGGGCATGGGCCACCAGCATGCCAGGTGGGTGTCATTGTTGAAGCTTTGGGTCACTCTTCCCACCAGGGACCACAGCCTGGACTACCTGGAGTTTCGCCTCTGGATTGGGCTCTGGGTGGCCTTTTTTGGTGTGGTCTTGGTGGCAACGGAGGCCAGCCACCTGGTGCGGTACTTCACCCGCTTCACTGAGGAAGGCTTCTGTGCCCTCATCAGCTTGATATTCATCTATGACTCCCTGAAGAAGATGCTGAGCCTGGCAGATGCCTTCCCCATAAACTGGCAGTACCGGCTGGACAACATCACCTCCTACAACTGCATCTGCAACTTGTCCAGCCCCGGTGAGCCCAAGCAGCCACGGAGCCAGTGGGGAGCAGGGGGCTGCTGCCCTGGGACCCCACTGGGGTCCCGCTAGATGGGGGAAGACGCTGGAGGAGGAAGAGGCTGCTCAATCCCATCTTTACCTGCCCAACCACATTGAAACCTTCCTCCACCCCCCTCCATGCTGCCCATCCATCCCTGCCTCCCAGCAGTGCCCAGGCACTGGGCAGGGCAGCATCAGGATTAAGGAGAGCCTTGGTCTGGCTCCTGTGGCTCTGGGATGGGGGATGCCAGGGGCTGGAGGTGGGCACGTAGGTGGGTTTATTCTGCCATTTCTTGCCTGGTCTGTAAATCAGAGGGTGTTTCCTGAGACCTGAATATGTGTCCATGCTGATCCTGCAAATGGGACCCACACTGTGTACCGAAAGCGTCAGTGTTGGGCACTGCCTGGGGATGATGGTGCCTCTGAGTGTCTGGTGCTTCAGCCAAGCTCTTCACGGGGCATCCCCCTTGGTACTCCCTGGGCATCAGCTGGTGCTGGGGACTCAGGGGTCCCATAGAGCCCCATCCAGCACCCTGAGCTCTTTGGGAGAACCTGGAGAGCTGCCCCAATGGTAGCGTGGTCCCAGTCATCCCTGATGGAATATCCCCATGGTGCTGGCACCCTGACCCCCCTGTCCCCTTGCAGGTCACAGCTCTGCAGAGAATGATACGCTGCTCCCCTTGCTCCTGCCCCCCCAGCAGGTACAGTCTCTGCTATTGGATGTGTGGGTGAGGGACTGGGTGGGCCCAAGGTGTCTGTGCATGACCCCTCCTCACCACCTGCCCTGTCCCCACAGCCTCCTGCTGCCCTGGCCAGGCTGAGTAGGACACAGTGCTTGGGTCGAGGTGGGCACCTCCTGGGGACCAGCTGCCAGTATGTGCCCGATGTCACCCTCATCTCCTTTCTGCTCTTTGGGGGCACCTTCCTCTCCTGCATCACACTCAAGCGCTTCAGGAGCAGCCGCTATTTCCCTGCAGGGGTGAGCATCTTTTGGCCACCCTGGCAGCATGGCCAGCTGTCCTGGCAGCGTGGGATGGCTCCAGGTGCTGCAACCTGGGAACACTCCTGGGGCAGCCCCCTGCCCTGCCCTGGCCAGCCCAAGGCCAAGCCATTTCCATCTGCAGGTGCGGAAGCTGGTGGGTGACTTCGCCATCATCCTGGCCATCCTTGCCTCCTGCGCCGTTGACGCTACCCTGGGCCTGGAGACCCCCAAGCTCCTTGTCCCCAGTGAGCTGAAGGTGCTGGCAGGGCGGGAATGGTGCCTTCAGGGAGTGGGTCTGTGCCCCACACAAGTGACCATCCCACTATGCTGCTGCTGTACTTCCCACTGCAGGGTCCAGCCCTATAAGGACGTAGGCTGCACCCCAGCAAACAAGAAGGGGTTGAACCACGTCCAATCCCATGCTCTGTAAATAACCTGGTTCAGTCCTGGACTAACCATGTTATTGTACAGCTCACACTGGTGTGAGAGCCACAGGCTCAAGTCCAGGATTGGGCTCCCTACCCAGAGTGTGGAGTGGGGCTGACAGCACCTCAGAGCAGCCCATGCCCACCATCATGTCCTTGGGCTTGCCACCATCAGTGCCCTATGCTACCTTTTCCACCTGCTCCTGAGAGCATGTGCCTGGTTTCTGGCTTGCAGTGCCCAGGAGCAACTCCCTGCTCCACCACAACCAGGGCACATGGAGGGCTGGTGGGTCACACTGCCCAGGACCATCGCCACGTGAGAGAGGATGTTCTTCCTCTCCCCAGATGGAACATCCCTGGCTGCCCACAGGGCTCCAGCCTGGGCACTTGGGGCTGGTCCTGTTGCCCAGCTGTGCCACGGACCCCACAGGCAGGTGGTGACAGCTGTGACCCTTCTGTTCTCTGTAGCCCACGAACCCAGCAAGGGGCTGGATCATCTTCCCCTTTGTAGCCAACCCATGGTGGGTCTGCCTGGTGTCTGCAGTGCCCGCCATCCTCGTCACCATCCTCATTTTCATGGACCAGCAGATCACAGCTGTCATCCTTAACCGCAGGGAGTACAAGCTGCAGGTGAGCGGGGGACAGGGGACAGGCAGAACCCAGCCAGTGGGAGGACCCAGGTCCCAGCTGGATCCCATGGGCCAGGGGGCCAGCCAGGGAAGAGTGGCAACCTGAACTGGCCTGCGAGATGGGCAAACCTCACTGCCACCCCTCTGATGCTGCCAGGGGGGCAGTTTGCCCCCAGCCCCACCGTCTCTCTGGTTGCAGAAAGGAGCAGGCTTTCACCTGGACCTCCTCTGTGTCTCCCTCCTGATGGTTGTCACCTCTGCCACTGGCCTCCCCTGGTATGTCTCGGCTACTGTCATCTCCTTGGAGCACATGGAGAGCCTGAGGAAGGAGAAAGCAACCTCATCCCCCGGCGAGCACCCCGAGTTCCTGGGCATCAGGTACACAACGAGCCCAGACCCTACTCATGACTGTGGAGCCAGGGGACAGGGACATGCCCACGATGGCCAGCAGACCTGGCTTTAGGGCTGCTTGTGCCTTCCCGGGGATGCCACTGGTCCCTGTGGCCACCAAAGCTGAAAAGAACAGAGACCCTCGGGAATGGGAGGGCACGCGGGGGCTGTGGGCTCCTGGGGGACCCCAGGACAACTGTGACACCTGTGGTGACACCCGCAGGGAGCAGAGGCTGACTGGCCTGGCCGTCTTTGTCCTGACTGGGGTCTCTGTCTTCATGGCACCTGTTCTCAAGGTAGGGAGCCTGGATGCTGGGTTTGGCCTCTTTTCTGAGGCAGCGGGGTGGCTGTATCCTTCAAGGCTGGTGGGTTCCTAACCTCACCATCCCTTATCCCATCGATCCACCATGGGAAGCCTGGCCAGCGGGTCGGGAGCTTTGTGCTGCGTGGGAAAGGGCTGGACAAAAGGTTTGGCATGAGCGCTGCAGGACAGCCAGCATACCAGCGCACTGCTGCCCCATGTCAGCTGGCCAGCCTCTCTGTGGGCTCTGGAAGCCCCTGAGGTCCCTGAACACACCCCACACTACCCTCCACGCTGCCACAAGGGGGGCGAGCCTGGCTGGTGCTGGCTCTTGCCTGCCACTGCTGCCACATTAGGCTGAGCCCCCCCAATGTACCCAGGCCACATCTGGATTATGTGGGGGCAGGCAGGGCTCCCTCTTCCTCTACCTCTGCCCTCTACTCTGAGGATGGCCTTGTAAAGCCTTTGTTACAGTCCCCCACAACATTCTTACCTCCAAATTGGGAAGATTGATGGACAGCCTGTTAGATGGATCAGGAATAGGCTGGATGGCTGCATCCAAAGAGTTACAGTCAGCAGCAAAATGTCCAAGTGGAAACCATTAACAAGTGGTGACCCTCAAGGGTCACTGTTGGGATCAAGGCTATTTAATATCTTTGTCAACACCAAAGACAGTGGGATTGAATGCACCCTCAGCACGCTGGCAGATGACACGGAGCTGAGTGGTGTGGTGGATACACCTGAGGGAAGGGTTGCCATCCAGAGGGTCCTTGGAGGACGTGGGCCCATGTGAACCTCATGAGGTTCAATAAGGCCTGGTGCAAGGTCCTGCAGCTGGGTGGATACAACCCCCAGTATCAATACAGACTGGGGGATGAATGGATTGAGAGCAGCCCTCTGAAAAACGGCTTGCAGGTACTGGTGGGTGACAAATGGGATGTGAGCTGGTGCTGTGCACTTGCAGCCCAGAAAACCCAGCGTCTCCTGAGCTGCATCACCAGCAGTGTGGCCAGAGGGGCAAGGAGGGGTTGTCCCCCTCTGCTCTGCTCTCCTGAGACCCCCCTGGGGCACTGCGTCCAGCTCTGGGGTCCCCAGAACATGACAGACAGGGACCTGTGAGAGCAGATCCAGAAGAGGCCACCGAAACGGTCTGATGGCTGGGACAGCTCTGCTGTGGAGAGAGGCTGAGGGAGTTGGGGTTGTTCAGCCTGGACAAGCCTCTGGGGAGACCTTACTGAGGCATGTCAGTACTTAAACAGGGCTTATGAGAAAGATGGAGAGAGATTTTTTACCAGGGGCTGTTGTGACAGGACAGGGGGCAACAGTTTTAAGCTGAACAAGGGTAGATTTGCATTGGGAAAGAAATGTTTTATGCTGAGGGTGGTGAGATGCTGGGACAGGTTGCTCAGAAGAGTTGTGGATGCCCCATCATTGGAAGGGTTCAAGGTCAGGTTGGACGGGGCTTTTGAGCAGCCTGCTCTAGTGGAAGGTGTCCCTGCCCACAGCAGGGCAGGTTGAGCTGGAAGGTCTGTGAAGGTCCCTTCCAACCCAAACCCTCTTGTGATTCTGTGGTGGAAAAACTGGAGCCCAAGCCTCCCTGGTCCTCCCTCTCCCTTTGTGGTGGTTGCCGAGGTACAGGGCAGTGAGGAGTGTCCGTGGGATTTGGGAGCCTCCCCCAGGCAAACTCCTCTTCCCTCCCCAGCCCCAGGATGAGTCTGGTTTGGTCCTTTCATCAAGGGATCCATCTCTCCTTATAATCCCTCCTGTTGCTTCTGTGGCAGCCCCAGGACTAGCAGTTACCTCCTGTCTCGCATGTGTGGATCAATGCTTCCTCTCAAAATGCCCTGGGGAAGCCAACCCAGCCCTGGGAAGTCCCTGTGTCCCTGGTGAAATCCATGGGTAGCAGCAAGTGACCTCTCCGTCTTCCTCCTTGCCTGCCCAGGATTGGGAGAAAAGCAAAGTATACTGAGCAACATAGAGGGCAGGAGCCAGTTTATGGTTGGAGAGGAGAAGGTAAAAAGGCAAGTGGTGTTCTGGGGAGGTCCTGCCTCCCCAGCATTTATAGATCCTGAACCATAAGCCATATCTCCAAGTGTCCTGGTGTGGTGTTCCCCACCTACAGCCTGTATTGTTCCCACCATGTGCTGGGAAACGGCAAGGAACTTGGTGCCTGTCTCCTCTCTCTGTTGACTGTGATGTACCTGCATGAGCAGCATAGCCGGGAGCACATCCGGGCTTTAAAGCCCTTGAAGCCATAAGATAAGCAAAAAGCGATGACATTAATTTGGGCTGTTGGAAATGAAGGAAGCAAATGCTGAAGCCACGTGTGCAGGCTTTTATACAGGAGAGCTCAGAAAGTGCAGCCCCTTTGGGGGATCGTGCCCTGCTGACCACTTGCCCTGCTGTCTTGCAGCACATCCCGATGCCAGTGCTGTACGGGGTCTTTCTGCACATGGGAGTGGCAGCACTGAACAGCATCCAGGTGTGTGGGGGCTGTGCTGGTCGTACTGGTGGGGACTGTTTGGGGGGTGAAGAGTTTTGCTCAGTACCAGCTCTCACTGTGCAGCCAAGCCTCGATTTTAGCTCTCTGCATGATGTGCAGCCTGGCACGGGCTTGTCCCCCACCAGGCCCAAGACAAGGAGGGACAGAGGGACCTTTCTGGGGCTGGGAAAGGGAGGTGTCTGGGGTGCTGAGGAGCATGAGCAACTTCTGCACTGGTGGATCTGGTGATTTGTGAGAAGTGGAGGGACCAGTCGATAATCCAGACTTCCTCTCAAAGCTGCAGGGATATCCCCATCCGAGAGCTGCAGGTAGAGCTGGGACCTGCTGGTCCTTTGGCCTTCAGCATTGCAGCTGATGTGCCAGCTCTGTTCTTCTGAGAAACCCATGGAGAGGCAAAAAATCCCCACTCTGGAAGCATCTACCTGTTTTTTTTCCTCTAAACAGTACATTTTCCTTGCAATTACCCTGCTCTGGATGACAGTGAGAAAATCCTCCCTCCATTCCTCTGCTTGGGGAGTCCAGGGTTGTGCTCTGACAAAGGCAGCAGCAGTTTTCTGCTGGGGGGGGTGGGGGCTGGAATCAAGGGGTTGTTTTCTCCCAGTTAACACCTTAAGACCAGTTTGAGTCCTTTCTAGATGTCTGCCTGGAAAGTGCTCCTAGGCCCTGGGGCAATGGTGATACAGGACCCCTGGTCTTTCAGACAAAATCACCCACCCAGGCATCAGGATGGCAGCCAGCAGGAGGGCTGAACTGCAAAAACAATAGTGAAAACCCACCCTGCCAGCCCTGGTCCCAAAAGGGAGGTGGGTAAGAGCTGCCTGAAAGCTGGAGGTTTGTGACCTACATGCTGTCCTCTGGCTACAGCTCACAGACCGTGTGCGACTGCTCCTGATGCCAGCCAAGCACCAGCCAGACCTTGCCTACCTGCGCCATGTGCCCCTGCGCCGGGTGCACCTCTTCACTGCCATCCAGCTGCTGTGCCTGGCCCTGCTCTGGGTCCTCAAGTCCACTGTGGCCGCTATTATTTTCCCAGTGATGGTATGACGTCCCTTTTAATTGGGCTGGACTGGGTGCTGCCCACATGTGACCTGAGCCTTGCTGGAGCTCCAGCGCTCACCTTGGGCAAGGGATGTGGGCGCTGTTCTGGGTGGGGGTGCACACCCTGGCAGATGGTATATGTGGGTGCTCAGCTCCCCCGAGGGCTGGTGGGATCCCTGCCAGGCCAGGACATGGCTTTGCCACCAGCCTTCACTTCCTGGATTGGGGCTGACACTGCTTTGCAGGTGTTGTGCAAGTATTGTCTCCTGGGACCAAGATGGGAGAGGTGACACGCCACCTCCCTGGCATTTAGCAGGGGGGATGCTGGGGTGTGGCAGGGACTCCGCTACCTGCTCCCTGGCCCTCAGCCCCAAGCACCCTGCGATGCTGATCCGTGCTTCACACTGGCTGCAGCTGCTGGCACTGGTGGGGATCCGAAAGGGATTGGAGCATGTCTTCTCCCTGCATGACCTGAGCTGGCTGGACAGCCTCTTGCCCGAAACAGCCGGGAGGGACACAGAGGGGAAACATTGCAGGAAGCGGGAAGAGGAGGAAAGCAACAGCGAGGAGGTAGGTGATGTCCCGGGAGCGACGCTCTGTCAGAGCCGTCCCCGGGAACGCTCCGGTGCAGGGGCTGAGCCCAGCCCGAGCCCAGGCTAAGCGGGGCTGTGGCTGAGCTGCCCGGTGCGGCGGGAGCCGGGCAGGGAGCACTGCCGGCCTCCTCCTCCCCTTCCTTCTCCCTCCAGACTGAGCTGATGCGCCGCCGAGGACCAGAGGCCACCCTCTCCGTGAATTAGGATCACGGCCGGGGTGCAGGGCCGGCCAGCTCGGCAGGCTGACGGCGAGCGGGCTCCGCCGGGCCGGGCCGGGGGTGCCGAAGGCGATACGGGGCGATACGGGGCGATACGGGGCGATACGGGGCGATACGGGGCGACACGCGGGGCCCAGCCCTCGCGTGCCCTCGGCCGCGCTCGACCCCGCTGGCGGTGCTGACAGGGGCCACGTGGCCGCACCAGTGTCGTCACGGAGGGCGGGGCGGCAAGGGGAGCTGAGTGACGGCGCGCCCAGCCTACCGCGGTCCGCCCTCGGGACGGGTGGGAGGGCGGGCTGTTCGCCTCGATGGGCAGTGCCCGGCTCCAATCGCCGCTCGGGATAGGCGGGCATATGACGACCTCTCGCGCTGACGGAGACCTTCAGAGGGATTCGAAGGGGAGGGGGGCCCAGTGTACGGCAGGAGCCAATCGGAAGGCGCCAGGCGCCGTGCGTTTTGAGCGATGTGCCATCTGACCAATCGGAATCGGCGGATCACAGATTCGCTTTGACCGACAACCCTCTCGCCCCATCGGAGCCCGCAGCTCCAGCCAGGCACATGACTGATGTTCTAGACGGCCAATCAGCTCCCGGAAAGTTCAGGAAGCGAGGCCGGGGGAGCGGGGTGGGGCGGCGGGTTCTAACTGCCTCGGCGTGCGCTCTCAGGGCAGCATGCTGGGAGCGCGTGACGCGATCCGGGAGTGGCGTGCACCGCGCCCAATAGCACGCCGCCGTCGGCTGAGCGCGCCCAATGGGCGCGGGCGGAGCGGCGGGTGGGCGGCGCGGCGCCCGCGGCCGGGTAGGGTGTGAGAAGTTAGTGGCGCTGCTGCGGTGCCGTGAGGGGACGGAGACGGCTGGGCTCTGCGAGCGGCGGCGGCCCCGGATCAGCGCGATGCTCACGGACGGCACCGCCGCCCCCGTCGGCGACGAGGAGATCGACTCTGTCGCTCCGCGCCCTCCACCCGCCGCCGAGCCGCCTGCCGCGGCCGGGCCCTCCCCGCTGGGTTTGCGGGCCGTGCGCCTCTTCGGAGAGGCCGGGCCCGGCGGGCCGGGAGGCCCCGGCGCGCCCGCCACTGGCGAGGCCGCCCTCGACTTCAAGCTGGCGGCCGCCGTGCTGCGGAGCGGGGGCGGCGGCGGCGGCTCCGGCAGCGACGAGGACGAGGTGTCCGAGGTGAGCGATCCCGCCGGCGGGCCCGGCCCTCCCCTCCGTCGCTTCCTGACAGGCCCGGCCGGCCCCCGCCCAGTTCGCCCCCCCCCGCCAGCCGCTAGCCGAGCGCTCGGCGCCGCCGCGGGGGTCGCAGGCCGCCCCGCACCCCCTCCCCCGCCGCCATGGGCGTGAGCGGCCGCACCGGAGCCGCGGGGGCGGGGTCCCGGCGGCCTCGTTCGGGCAGGGCGGCCCCGGGCCTTCTGCTGAGGCCGGGGCGGAAGGAGGGAGGGGGGGTCTGGGCAGCGCCGCGCATCCCGGCGGGCCCTGGGGAAACGGGGCCGGGCGCCTCGCCTGCATCCTCCTGGGGTGGCCCGGCGCTCCGCTCGCCGCTGCCTCTCGCCGTGCGGAGGGTGGGGGAAATATGTCTCCCGTGCTGCTGTCTTCTGACCTCTAGGAGTAGTTTCCACTTTGAACCAGGTTTGGAGGGAGGAGGTGAGATCCTCCACCCAGCGGAGAACAAAGTGAAGCCTCTGTCCCACGGTATTGCTGCCCTACGCTCAGGAGGAAGGATATGGAATTCCTAGACTCTGCTAAATTCCTGATATGTATATACACACGCACATGCTTTTATGCAGTAGAAATATTTCTTGCCCAACAAAATAGAAGAGGGTAATGGAGGTGTCTTCCTTTGATCTTCCTAACCTGCGGAGAGTTTTAAGGGAAGGGTGTGGGGGGAGGGACTGGAGCCTTAACCCAATCCAAAGGGAGCGTTATTGGGCCTGTAAACTTGCATCTGATACTGCTTTATTCCGCCTAGGTAGAGAAGATAAGTCTGAATCAGAGAGTGGTTTGGGTTGGAAGGGACCTTAAAGATCATCTAGTTCCTACACCACCACCCCCTCCGCCCAGCCACTGGCAGGGGCGCCTTCCACCAGACCAAGTTCTTCCAACCTGGCGTTGAACCCTTCCAGGGCGGGGGCAGCCACAGCTTCCCTGGGCACCCTGTGCCAGCACCTCACCACCGGCACAGGGAAGAAGGGTTTTATTTGTCCCTACTTCCCACTCATACTATGCCAAAGGGTGAATCTTAGTTCCTTAGTTGCCTCTTGTAGAAAGAAGTCTTGAGATCACAGCTGCCGCTGTAGCCCTTATGTAGTCCTGGTGGAAAGCAGGAGAAAGTGGCTAGCACTTGCAAGCTTGTTTTGTGCTTCTGCAGGAACAAGAAGATGGTAGCCAAGGTGAAGCATACCATTTTTTCTTTGGGGGCCAGGAGTGGGTGCTTTTGTGTGTGCCCACATTTCTTCTGAAGAAATGGAAGGAGGGGAGCTTGCATTCATCATCCCATGTCTAAATTTTTTTGCCTTCCATTGATGATCCTTTTGTCCAGCACTCCTGAAACATGGAACTGACAGGTTTTATCTAAATAAAAAAGTGATTAAACTGATGCAGACCCACATTTGCACTTTGCTTGTGGTCATCTAACCTAAATTAAATGTCTTGCTCTTAGCAGAATTTTTAACTAAAGTAACACTCTAATGATCAGGCAGATGAGCACTTGCATGTGGATGTTCCTTGTGTGATTGGTATCCTGAACATATGATGGTAGGGGTTTACGTGTTCAAGTACATACCTGTTTTGGGGAGCTGGAAGGCATACTGTAGATAGGATGGAAGTGATTTATGAGATTCTGCTCTCTAGGATGCTTTTTATGTCACATTTTAATGTGTCTTCGAGGATACAGAGCAGTAGTTACAGAACCTGGAAAACAATGGGAAATGTGCTGTATCTGAGTGTTTATGGCTATTTACAAGATGAGCAGAGTTCAGCTTTGAAAGCTTATCCTTTTGAACCCTCCCCATTATGTAAAGTATGTGAAGATTGAACAGCTAAGGTGTTTACTAAGCACTCTATTGGTCTTTTGACTAATAGCAAGTATTAAGAAAGACAGCCTATTATAAATAATGTGTCTAGGAGGTTGGCACTGAGGTCAAAAAAATAAAGGTTGCCGAGCAGCTGTTAGCTTTTCCCAGGTTTTTCAAATGAGTAATTTTTCTTATTTAAAATATATAACAAAAAAATAAGTTGGAAGTAAAAGACTTGGAGATTTCCAGAGCGCACATAGAGCAGTTGGGCTCATCTTGAAGCTGAAATTGCCTGGGGAGTTCTTCTGTCTTGTGTTTCTGGTTGTGGAGAGTAACCTAGGGAAAAAGCATGGGTGGGAGGGATGTGCCTCACATCTGTGCCACCTTGCTAGACTACGGGGTATGGCTGAGAGGACCAAGAGTGAATTTATTTTGTTTGTGGTTGTTTTCTTTTTTTTGTTCGTTTGTTTTCCCTGTATGTATGAAAACTAAAGAAGCAAAGCACTTGTTGTCAGCATTGTGTTTTTTTTTGTTGTTGTGTTTTTTTTTTTTTTTTCTTTTTCTGATTTTTTTTTTTTTTAAAGAAAATTAAAATAATCTCCTGGGATGGAACACTGCAATTGATTAGCACTGCTTTGAAAACCTGGTGACTGTTTGGACTGTGGTCTTGTGCCATGAGTCACTGATTTGGGTGTATGCATTCAACTATTACTAGTGAGTGGAATTAATGAGAACTAGAAGGGAGAATTAAAATAAATAAAGTGAGCGTTTGCCATGCTGCCTTGATCTGTACTCTTTTTCTCTACTTTGAAGTTATAAAAATAATGGTACAGTATCCTGTAGGCTCTGCTGTGTGTCTGCAGTGGTATTTAGGTGTTGTATCCTTGTATTAGTTTGAGTTTAATATGCTAAAATAATTGGATTAGTCAAAATGGTGAATTAGAGAAGAAAATCATCAGGGAAGTGCAGGTCAAAGAGTGTAATGAAGTATTTATCTAGAGAATGAGAAAAGCAATATATTTTAGCTTTACTTTTTTGAAAAATATATTGCATTTCTTACATCAGGTCTTCAGGTACTTTACAGTGACAGTATTGTCCCTGTTGCACAGGTGAAGAGAGTATGTTATTTATCCTGCCTTGCAGAACTGGGAGAAAAATCAAAGCTTTCTTGTTTCCTAGCTGAGTGGCTGCTTATGGTGGTCACCAGGCTGCTGACTGGGACTGGAGTAGATCCTGTATAAATGAGTTGTATCAGGTCTGCAAGGTGAAATTTAAATGCGGCTGTATATAATGTTTTCTAGAATTACCGGTTAAAATTATCACATGCAAATAGAAACAATTGCAAGCTGAAGCATGCCTTTTGGCATGGAAGGACGAGGCCAGGAGGCTTTGTGCTATTTCTGTGTAAAACAGAGGGGAAACCGTGGCTGTCCTGGGTGTTCGGAGAACCTTTTGCCACTGGTTGCAGTGTGAGAGATGAGGTAGTTTTGACCTCAGTGTAAATAGTTGGTTGGTTGCTTTCTAAACTTGATCAGGGCTTGGACACAGCCTGCAACTTGTCTAGAGTGAGATTTTGGTGTAATTTTGTGTTACTACCAGTCCTTGTGAATTTTGCCATCACTTAGAGTGGTGCTAAAGGCATGAGTATTAAACAACCTCCTTCGTACTACTTGTGAAGCCTGTAGGTCAAGGTGAAGGCGTGCTGGCAGGGCGGTGATTAATAGTGCATGTATGTGAAGCCCATAGGGTCACCGGTGGTTGAAGGCTTCTGGCCATTGAGCACACAGGTTCTTATCAAAACCCATTCTGATGGAAAACCGGGCTGTAGAAATAGAGAGTTGAAGCCAGTGATAAATATGGCAGTGTTAGTGCTCACAGGGTTGTATGGTTTGGTGATCTGTTGTAAATTAAGTAGGAGAAGCCAGCTGTGCTGACAAAAGTACCAGAGGATCTTGGAGCTCGGTTCGGTTGAGTCGGTTTTGGCTGTGAGCTTATAAATGTAGCAAGTCTCTTGTGTTCTCAATTCAGGGGTTTGGAGGCCTTCAATGGCAACTGGAGCTCACCCACCCCTTGGCTATGGAGTCAGTTCAGCTCTGGGCTTTCCTCTCCAGAGCAGGCTGCCTGCCTCCACCAGCTTGCCTTACTTAAGCCTCTACCTATTGCATAAGCCTCTGGGGATATTTACATAGAGCATAATTAAAAATCAGACATAACCTACCTCCTACAATGAGTAAAATTAATAGTCAAATGACCTGCACTCCAGGTCAGATCAGTACTTGGAGATTTTGTCTGGGGCTTAAATCTCTGTTTCCCTTTCACTGCCCTTTCCTCTCCCCCTCCTCCAAATCTGATGTCTTTGACTATTTAAACTGGGTTGTGAATTCAGAGTAAATACTTAGGTGGTTTGTTTTAAGTGGGCAATATAGTCTATTAAAGTTGTTGCTATGTTAATGAACCTTCTTAACATGGCACTGCTTCCTAAATGGTATACATGGCATATCTTTGACTTCCGAGGTTAAGTTAATGCTTATACCTTTTAGTTTTCTGTATTCTTTTTGAAATAATGTAAATAGTAGTATTTTGTTGACTGTAAGAAATATAAATTTTAAAAGTTGATGCAAATTCAGGTAGATAATATTAAGCAGAAAAGCCTTTTATTTGAAAAATGTAAGTTTCAGTTTAGCAGTTGATGTTTTTTGTATTTTGGCTAGCTCTTTCAAAGTTGAGGAAGTAAGAGGTGGAACAAAACAGAAAATTTTCTTCAAGAATTAATCACTGATTAGAAAAAATCAAGGGATAATGGGTTCAGGTTTCCGAAAGTATTGGGATGATGCTTAAGCATGCAGGGAGCTAGTTAGTAGGGTGTTCATTCGTTGTCAGCCTGATTAGGCATCTAATTCGTGGAAGAATCTTGGTAAGTATCTCAGTAACTTTGAAAGCCTGACCTTTGGTAGCCAGAAACAATCTGTCTAGTTATGATTAATACTTACAGTTCAATAACACTTTAAAATGAACTGATTTCTAAAGTTTCTTGCAGAACTCTAGTTTCCTTTCAGTGTAGCTTGACCCAGTTGAGTACATGACCTAAAATAAATGTCAGCAACCATTTTCTAATGATAGGTGTAGTCAGCAAAGATGTGAAATACTACTGTATAAGTATATAAATATGCAGTCCAATCCCTTGGTAAGGAGAGATTTACCAAATTTAGCAGAACATCCATATTTAGTTACAAATTTGCACATAGGTTTCACCAGTCAGCTAGCTAGAGTCTGGGCAGGGCAAGGGTTCATTTGAGCATTAACACAAGGCGAGACTACAGCTGGTGAATCACAAGTTCTTGTGTTCTGATTTAAACTGGGGCTACCCAGCGCTCCCCTGTGGGCTTGATATTGGGATGCTCTCTTCTTTCCTCATCTCAGAGGATCCTGAAATATAGCTGCAAGGATGGCTGGATGATGCTGTTGCGACATTGTCCTGTGCTTAGAGCTCAGACCATCACTGCAACGTTCACTGAAAAGAAGTGTATGTGTGGAGGGAAGGGAAGTATAAAGGCATTCCTTTTTCTGTGCACACATGTGGCCTGGACTTTAAAACTGGGAGCATCGACATTACTGAAGCTGCATTCTTGCTGAAGGAGTTGAGAACTGCAGTTTAGACCCTGCAGGTGGGGAGGCTGCATAGTTTTGATCTTAGTAGGTCATTTTGGCTTCTTGTGACATGTATGAGGATTCCTTAGAAGTGTTAAGCTGTTGTTGGGGGGGGTTAAAGTCACTCTCCGATTTAAAACAGAGGCAAGTCTGACAAAGAACCTTTATTAGATTTGTTTCCCACTTAAAATTTCATGAAGCAAGAAAAATAATTTCTACATCTTGCTTGAGGACTATCTGCAGAACTCTAACTTAAGCTCTGAAGGCTCAGTCTTCAGCAGGGTGCTTTCATTTTTCTTCTGTGAATACTCTTTCCTAGTTGCAGCCCATGTACCATGCAAGTGCCATCTAAAGTCCTTGTGTAAAGCTTATCTCCCTAATGGGAATGTTTGTGTGAGGAGTCAGATACTGTAAGCAAAAGTTCATAAATCAGTGTTTTGCTCAACTTTTGTACTTTTGTAAATTTAGGAAGTTTTTGAAAAGTGCCTGGCCTCAGGGCTTTTTTAAAATAGAAACTTTCTCATTGATACCTTGTATGACCTTGGTCTTCTGTGATAAACTGAAGATTAGTTTAACTTTCAAATGACACATCTACTGGATTTTGTAGCAACCTTGTTACTGCAGTCTGTTATAAAATCATGATGCTTCTGAATAAGAAAAAAATGGGTACAGGTGAATTAAATATTTGGATTTAAGGGTTTGTTTAGTTAGGATTATGTGCATGTCTGAGCTCTAACCTTTTGATATACTTCATTAATAGATAGTTTCTGTATTCCCCCCACCCCCCGACAACTACCTCTCTTTGTTGTGAAGGTGCAGAGGTTTCCTTTTGCATATTTTTTGGAGGAATGCTACGCAAGTGAAATTTATGGAAATGCATTCTATTGGAGGATAATGTCTTCATTTTACTTTTGCAACTCATTACTTAGTATTTTCTTATAAAACTTTCAAATAATCAGTGTTGTCTAAAATGCTAGAAAATTTTCTAAATTTTTTGTCATATTGTGCATCATCAGTTCAAATGCATTTAGAAAACACATATTATCCTAAAAAATAAAAGAATTAGTCCTTTGCTGGATCCTGATACTTCTTAATTGGTTTTCATGGGATTAGACCACTTATTCATTTTTGCCTTTTTGTTTTTAAGAGGGAGTTGTGCAGATTTTTTTCAAACTTCTTTTAATTTTTAGCTCTTCCAAAGCATCCCAGCATCTGAAGAAAACGTGTCCTAGACCGAGAGGGGTTACTTGTGGTTGAGTTACTATGTTACGTTTGTCAGGATGTTGGTAGTAAGTGAGGAGGAACCTGTGTGGCTGACTCTTCTGACCAGGGGAGGTTTTGAAAGCTACCTAACTGTATACCTGTCCTGCAGGAAAAGTTATTCCTTAATTGTTAAGTAAAAAAAATTGATGTTTTAGTGGCTGATGAACAGTGAGCGAACTGAAAAGCACCTCTCTGGTTATTTTAACATTTCATGGGTGTTAAGTTACAGCTAGGTCCATAAGCTAGTCTCATTTGCCTTCAGTAAAACATAGAGATTACCGATTAACTAACATTTTCTTCTAGGAAAATCAGTAACCCTGTTGAACTCTTCCCTTTCCAAAATCCTGAATAAAATTAATGGTGTTATGTGGCAGATAGGCAGTAAATCAGTCGTATTTCAAACCAAGGGAGAAGAAGGGGTCAGCTTTCAGGGCTGAATGGTCTACTGCCGAGCCATGTTCCTTGATCATAGTGGCTTCAGAGCATCTCCTGTTCGGCGCATGTGTTCATCCACAGTGTGATAAGGTAGCCAGGGAAAAAGGGAGTCTATGAAGTGGATGCTTAACATTTAGGATTTGTTAGGGTGGACTCAATTCCTTCTATAAATGTACATATTTTAATTGTTTTTCTAAAATAGTTCCATTTTAAATTCCTTTTACTGCTATATCTTTTAATTGGGTCATATTTTAGATAGGGCTTCCTGCTGTGTTATTCATTATGATAGTTTCTTTTAAATGGCTAACTGATGGTTCAGTAGTTACATTATGGTTTGTGCTGGTTTTGTAGTAGTAGAGCATGCACAGAACTGCTTATACAGGCCTTGAAAAAATAGCTACCACTGGCATCAGCTCTGAGAATAGCAGAAAGCCCAGTATGATTTTCAGTTTGGTATAAGTCTCTAGATAACTTAATTAGTCACTTTAAATGTTGAGACTCCTTTCTGTGGCCAGGGAACATGGTTTTGAATTGTTATTCTGGACTATGTTCATTGGATCCACTTGTATGATTTTAAGTACTGCCCTCCCTTTGGATTAACAAGACATCTTAAAAGGTCATTCCCAAGAAGGTGGCTTAGAGTACTTGCCATCTTAGATGAGTGTGAGCTTTTACATCAGCAAATAAGTGCATTTGCTCATCTTCTGTTTTGAAGCTTCCTTCACTTTTTTTTTTTAGTGTTTGGGATTTGATACTTGACCAAGGATCCCACCCTGAAAGCCCTGGATAAATTGATGGAACAATCCTGGTTTATATTTTAATAAAACAGAATACTGAGTTATATCTACTGTTTCTTTGTTTGAGGTGAGAAAAGAAGGACTGTTTCTGCAGGATTATTAGAAAAAACAGAGGGCAGGAGAGAATCTCAAAGAGCATGGAGCATATGGAGCACTGAAAACATGATTTAGAGTGGACTGAGTACACATGAAAATAAGGAGTGATTAGTGTAAGTGAAGCTTATTTTAGTAAGGTTTACTGGTCTCTCATTCAGTGGTTTTCTTCAACGTGAAGATGGTACATACTAAGAATAGACACTTGATTTACTGGGATTCGTGTGAATTTTGAATATGCTTCAGTTTTCAGTTCCAGTTTTGTAAATGGCAGCTCCTTGCTGCAAAAGATACTCTTGTACGTCAGGAAAACTTAGTCATAATTATTTTTGTTTATCAGACATCGAATATGTGGTGGCTGCAGGCTGGTTCTTAACAGTGTTTTGTGTTTTTTTTTTTTTTGTTTGTTTGTTTTTGTTTTGTTTTCCAGTAGTGGCTGAAATGAGTAATGCTTTCTTTACTGCTATACAGAGAAGCTTTTTAATGTTGCCATCTTCTTGTACCAAGAGGACACAACTGTTCTATGCTTTAGTTTATTTGAGGGTTAACTGGGGCTGCAATTACGTCTTGGTTTTATTTGTTGTAGAACAATATTTTAATAAAAATGGAGATTTCTTGTTTGTGGAAGAACCATAAATCAGACAGCTCTGTCCAGAGGTGTGTGATAAGGTGTAGTTTGTAGCATTCAAAACTACTTAAATTGGTATACGATTATTTAGTGTCAGTTGACTGCTTACGAGAGAAATAAGTGGTTAAATATATATGAACCATTCGACAGATGCTTGCTCACAAGTGCCGGCTTATGTGTTTAGTACTAGCACAAGAAAACTGAAGACAGGATAAACAATCTCTGGCATGGAAGAGTAGTTCCATAAAAGATAAACTCTGATTTATTGTTTTATCTGCATGTTTCAAATACTAGCAATAATTTTGAGAATTGACTAGTGACTTGGGGTGCCAGGCTTGAGATCCTTCGCTGGGGCCAGACTGAGCAGAGAGGAGCTGTCATACAATTGTCCGGCCTCTCATTGCTGGTTTTCTTGCCCGTCGTTCTAGTCAGCTTAAGTTAATGCTGAGATCAGTTTGAGTGTGTGCTAACACATCAAGAACATATGGCATAGTTTGATACATAAATTCCAGGCTTACCCTCCACACTCTCTGTGTGAGAGGCACTTTCCTTGTTTCCAGTGACAAAGTATAAGGTTGTGTCCATTTTTATTTACATTGTATCTATAGCAGCATTTGCAAAATCAGCCTGTGTTTTGAAATTAATTTATCACAGCCCAGATCCTATAGCTGCTTGGTTCATTATCTGATAATTGCTTAATATATATGGGAATAAAGTCGGTCCTGTAGATAATCCTGTCTCAAGTTAGTCAACTTCCTATTGTAATTGGAGCTAAATAGATTTGCACCTCTCCTCTCCCCCACTCTCCCAACCTAATTTACTCCCTACAAAACTGTTGCTGTGGACTGCTAAGCTAAGGTGGTGTGCAGGTACTAGCAGCTCCATTTAAATGTGGAGGGCAGTTGGGTTTGTAGCCTCTCAGGGAGCTGAGCTGATCTAATGATTTGCTGTTCCCAGAAGAATGATGTTCCAGTTTCATACCCCTTTGCAAGTCCATGAAATTCAGTAAAGTGGTAGAAAATTATTTACTTCCCCCCCCCCCCCTCAAGTTTTCTTCCTTTTTGATGTGTTAAATCGACCCATGAAAGTGTCTGATAGCTGCCTGACTTGTCACAAGATGAGCAGTGACTGGAAATGATACTTCAGATACTTTATTCCTTCTTTATTGGGGTGCTGATGTCCCCAAGCACCCATTAATTCCCCTGGGTGGTTAGGATACTTTGTAATCACAAGATCCATATGACCAGCACTAGAAGATGATCTCTTGGTGATTCACAGATCTTAGTGGCTTCTGCCTTCTTGGGCTGAAACTTTTTTTTTTAATTGAAGAAACTGTCTTCAGAAATGACAGTTCAAACCTAACAGAGTGGGTATAGTCTTATGTAATTAATTATGTCTGAATTGTTGTTTACATTGATTATATGTTGTTCCAATGTGCTGACTCTGAAGTACTTCTCTAAAATATTTCTTTTCTTTCTTTAATTTTGAAGTGCCAAGAAAGAGCAGTGTACTGAGGTCCCACTGAAAGATTTTGTGAAAATACCCATGTTTGTGTGGTTTTCCCTCTTCCTTTACTCCATCTCTTGAAACTGAAATAGTAGTGCCAGGAAGATACCTTAGGTAGGTGCAAAATGTTTGACTGGCATGGCTGGGTTGGGGAGTGGGCAGTGTTGAAAAGTTCATCTTAAGGTATACCAAAGTCAGGCCTTTTGCTGGTGTGAAGAGTATATACCAGGGGCTTAGATGTGTGCTTGTCACAGGAAGCTCCTAAGACTGCTGTGTCAGTGGCAAAGTCCTTCACTTTGCTTTTGCCTTCAAAACTATTAAAAATAATTATTCGAAGATGACATTATTGGAATTGAATTTCACAGAATTTAATTTTAATTAAAGGAGTTTGATGTAAAATTTGAAATACAAACTAATTTTCAGTCTTAACTTAGTGTTATGGTGTCTGATGTCCTATCAGTATTTCCCAAAACTTTTAATGCAAGATTACAAGTAGTAATAAGATGTTAGCATTCAGTGTAGTGAAGGCCATGACAACATAAACTGTCAGGTTGGGTTTATCAGACAAAAGGACAATGTCTTCCTAATACCGCATCACACATCTTATTAATTATGGAATTAAAATAGTTTAAATACAGATGATGTATTTCAACTTCATAGGCATGAACTTTCAGCCTGATCTACAGGCCTGTATTAGCATGAAGGAAGCCAAGGTCCCTCTGCATATATTCAGATGTATTTAGATGTCTGTGCAAGTGGAATTGTTATAGAAGTAATTAGGAAGAGTTACCTAACAGAAAAGAGGAAATTGGGTAGTCGTTTATGTCCATAATAAATAAGAATTTAGGAGTCCCAGTCCAAGGTCTCAAGTCCTCATTATTTGTAGAAGTTCCACAAGCACAGAGCAAGGCATATTGTTACCCTGGAAAAGTGTTCATAGCTTGAGGTGTACCTGGAAAGTGCAAGTCCAAGGAAATGATGCAGTAGCAGCTTTCTCTTTCCTATCAACAGTTTTTGTAAAGATAGTCTTCCCAGAAGTACTGGTTTGGCACAAATGGAAGGAGAAGGTAGAATGAGCTGTCACTGCTGCTGCCCTTGCCTGCGGGAGGAGGAGAGAATGGTGCTGATACAGCTACACAGGAAGCTTTTCCATCATCTGTAGCCTGTGTCGGTAACGGGCTATTTGTGAGCAGGTCCAGGCTGTTCTGGGAAAAGTACTTTTTTTTTTTTTTTTTTTTTTTTTTTTTTCAGCAGTGCAACGTAGGAAAGATCTGTTTAGATTTAATATTAGAAATATGTTTCTAACCCTTTATGCCATTGCCCATCTTCTGCATCTTCTGAGCATTTCTAGTGTTAGTTGTGATGTTAGTGCTTGCAAAGTGGTCTTTACATACCCCTGTCCTGGGATAAACTCAGTCATGGAATTAACATATAAATACTGATGTAGTTGAGCCCCAATAGCAGTGAATGTAGCTGCCATGGAGGGAGGAACCAGTTGGTGTAACTGGATCTGCAGAGCTGTGAGACTGCGGCAGTCTTTGGCAGAACTTCAGGAAAGGTCCATCATTCCTATGGATAAGCATGAAACGTGATGTAGTGAAGTACACTGATGTTCAGTGCCCTGTCCTCAGGTCCCACGCAGCTATCAGCTGCTTTGGTTTTTGATTGGGAATTATTCCTAGTTGCAAATGTTTTGGCATTTAAAATAATGTCTTGAATCCATGTGTTCCTAATGAGCCTTACCAAGTAAGATGCTTATTAACTGCCCAAAGCAGCTCTCAAAATAATCCAAAAATAGCATAGTGACTGGTTACTCTATCACTTTGCTGCAGATCTGACTAAGGATAGAGCAGAGTGCCTAAATTTTGCCACATGAGCAGTGTATTAAGTCTCCCAGGAATGCTAATGTGAAATCTGTTTGTATTTTTTTTGTTTATTTGCTTTGGTATTTTTTTTTTTGTTTTTGTTTTGTTTGTTTTTTTACAAAGTTTATTTTTTGTTTAAAAGGCAAAATTTGTTTGATATATTTGGAGTAGGTTTTTTTTTTTAATAATTGTTATGTATTCATTGCAGGTTACTTCCCTTCACAAGAGACATCTTGTTGATTAGGGAATTTCTTGCTGTGCTGTTAGTGATGAGGTATCCAACTGTTCATCCTCTATAGCTTTGTCTTAATGTGTGAGAAACTACGTTGATTTACAGAAATGTCAGACGTTCTGACTTGACAATGCACTGAAACTTGTTCTGGGAGACTGGCAATGGTACAGCTATATTAACATCTTACATACGGATTTTCAATATTTTCACACTCAGGTTTGTATTGTGGGTATGCTATTAAGCTTTTACTAAAAATCATCGCAAAACCTAAAAATTGATGCTCAACGTGCAGAAATAATGAAAGCAGCTGCCTTTTCTTGCTGTGATACAAAATGAAGATAAAAATACTGTGTATGAAGCAAGATTTTTGTGTGAGACTTTAAATGTGTGAGGTCTCTGGAAGTACAGTTGCAAACCTAAAGAGCTGAAAGACAGTAACAGTTGAAAAGTGGTGAAAAGAACAGACTCTACTGATACTGCCCAGTGTGTACCCTAAGTAAAAGCTGTATCTGTAATTCACTTTAATTGGTGTTTGCTCAATCAATATTAAAAAGCCAGACTTTTACAGAGGTCCCTGTAAGTAAAGTGTACTGCTTGGGGGGAGAGAGACAGAGAAGTTCATTGCAGGTTGATTGGGTATTTGTGAATGGTGAATTGCCACTGATTTAGGTTCAAGAGGCGTATTCTTGCAGGTAATGCTCTGTAAATATATACAAGTGAGCTTGAGGTGGCAGCAAGTTGGGGAGAGAATGTTCCATGTCTTTACCAAAGTTTCAAAAAGTGAAGTTTTAAAACCTGCGTTGGGACAACTTCTGGAAGGTTGATGGAAGGCTGATGTGCTCACCTTTGCCTTGGTGTTGTCAGGCTGTTCCTGAGACTGAAAGTTAAGGTTTTCCAGAAGCCACTTTGGATGTTTCTGCAATATTTGCTATTTGTAAGTGGAGCTGCTTCAGTGGTGGGTAGCATTTTTATCCCTTTTGGTATGTTTTCAAAACAGGCAAGTGCTGTTAAATTTAGTGGTGTAATTAAAAAAGGAAAAAAAAGTCCATTAGCATGTAATAAAATTTCTTGTATGTAGTTCTCAACTGTATATAACGAATAGTCACTTGTGTATACAGTGTGATTCCGCAGGTTACCAGGTCACACAAACATTGTTGCAATAAGAATAATATTTCTAGCATATTGGTGAGGCAAAGTGCCTTGTGTAGTTTTGATGGAGAAAATTAAAACCCATGTAAATAAGGGTGATTTTTTCCAGAAGTCGGTTTTGCACCAGAGATTATACCAGCAGGGAGTCCTTAAATTGGCTTGATGGTCTTAACCTGGAATTTGAGTTCTGCAGAGGGGACTCTTACTGTAGGAATACATTTTGCTGTGAGTGGTAAATAGTTGCTCTTTGTTTGTAGCAAAAATGTGTATCACTGGTTTAGGTCACTAATTTTATTCTTGTTTAATGTTCAACTCTTTCCTACCATGTCAGTTTTCTTATTTTAGGACCATTGTCTGAACTAATTTAGAAATCTTGCTTATTTGAGTCCTAAATCATAGCCTCCTGCTTTAGCTTTAATATTTGTGCCTTGGTAAACAAGGTACAATACCTGTAAGCTAGCCAATATCATGCATATCCACTGAGATGTGATGTTTCACACAATAGGACACTTAATGAATTTGCAGATGGCCTGATTAAAGTGTTTGTGGTTTTTGTTTTTTTTTTTTTTTTTTTTTTTAAGTATAAACTATCCCTTTCTTAAGGTGTTATGTGGTGGTGTGGTAGGGTTGGATATGATGATAATTTACTGCTGGTGTGAGAAATAGAGGGGGAAGTATTAGGGGAAAACAGAAAGTAAGATGACACTGGGTCATGAATTGGGAAAGGGCAGCAATGGTTGTCTTAACAAGCATGTCTCATTTCTGCGGCGTATTTAAGGCACCAATAATCGTGTTGAACAGATATCTAATTATGAAAGCAGTTTTACCTTGGAATATTAATGAAAACAGAGGAAATATCTGAACTTGGGACAGATTCTGAAATGTAGTTCTGCTCTCAGAGTTATGAGTCAGGTATCCTTTTTGTTTACTCTGACAAACTGTCATAAAACTGCAGTGTGTTAGGTTGAGTAATTCCATGAACTTGTATTTGGAGATCATGTGGGCCACTGGTGCGACAGCATTATTGCTGCTTAGTTGGAATACCTGCTTGCATAATTGTTCTACCTATCTGTTC
The DNA here is from genome assembly GCF_018691265.1 of Tyto alba. NCBI lineage: Eukaryota > Metazoa > Chordata > Aves > Strigiformes > Tytonidae > Tyto > Tyto alba. Next base: position 23,016,385 of record NW_024881279.1, read on the forward strand.
TTGTCTAGAAAACATTAATGACTGGGATAATTCTAAGTGCCAGCTTGGAAACAGATCTTTTTGTTTTGAAGTTTAGTCAGCTATGGTGTTTATACTCAAAACAAACAAAATCCTTGTGCTATTTTAGTTGAAATTACTTTTAAAAGAGAACTAAAAGACATCTCTGGAAACCATTCAGTTCCTCCCTGGCTCTCAGATGGGTTCAGCTATACCAAAGTCATCACTGACGGCCTTTTTTTGATGACAGGGTAGTCAGACTTCTGGTGACAAAGATGCTACAGCCTACTGTGGTAGTCAGTTTTGGTGGTTAACTGTCCAAACATGCTAACATTTTTTCAGTATTTAATCTGAATTGTCCTTGTCTATGATCTTAATTGTAATTTTTACAGTAAACTGTTTTTCATGTAGTTTTTTCTTTTGTGATTTCAACTACCTTTTCAGTGAGTTGACCAGATGATTTTTTACAGTTGTGTCCTATAATCTGCATCATTAAAACATGATTATGACAGTACAGTTAAATTATTTTGTGTGTTTTCTAATATTTTATATTTAGTATAAAACTTCAAAAATGGTAAAATTATTTTTTCTAACTTGGCAAACAGGTTGAATCATTTATTTTGGACCAAGAAGATCTTGATAACCCAGTACTTAAAACCACATCAGAGTTATTCTTATCGAGTGCTGCAGAAGGTGCGGACTTGAGAACTGTGGATCCAGAAACACAAGCAAGACTAGAAGCCTTACTGGAGGCAGCAGGTACTTTCCTTGTATACCTTTTTTTTCTGAACCTAACTTGCACACAGATCTGTCAACCTGTAAATTTTGAACCTTGTGAAATATTCACAAATCTGGAAATATACCATGATGGTGGGGAGTAGAACATGGAAAACAAGCTCATAATTCTTACAGGTGTTGATGGTTGCTTGGTCCACTCATTCTGTACAAAACTAGAAAAGTTAATTTGAATTAAGTGGTACTTGATTGACTAGGTGAGACTACATGTATTATCAGAGGGACAATTAAAGGGGAGACAATGGAAAGAAGTAGATGTGCTAAAATGACATTTTTTCTGCTGCTTTGATCAATATATAATTATTAATTCATTACTTCAGAAATTTACAGGTGAAATACTTGTTTCTCTGTTTTGACTTTCTCAAAAATATTTTTCCATTCTGTAGTTCTGAGGTACGATGGAAAATGCATATTTGAAATTAATGTTTTGGGACTACATGAACTTAGCGCCACTACATTTGTTACTTTTAATATAAAAGCTTGACTAACTTAGGTCTTTCTAAGATTTGTGACTTGGGTGTTTGAAATGGATTTGGAAATTGTCAGTTTCAAAATTCCAAGGACAAAAGGATGTTAAAACCCTGCTTTGAAGCAAATCTTGTTTGATCACTGTGGGTGCATACGCAGACTAGTAGTAGCGTGCTGAAATTTAAGTTTTCAGACCTTAGCTTTGAACTCACTTAAGAGCTAGATAACAAAGCATTTATTTGCAGGTGTTTAGATGTAAAGCTATGTACAGTCTTAAAGGAGAAATTAATTCTGAGGAAGCAAAGGGGGCAAGGGGCTCAGGCTTTGGGCTCTTTTTGCATTTTGAATTTGGAAAAAACCTCAAGTTTACTACATATCATAGCTTTTGTCAGCAGCAAGTTGCAGCAGCCTAATTAAAGGTGGTCCCCTAAAATTATTCTAACCTGATGTAAGTCTTGCAGACCAAACTTTGCTTTGTAGGGAAGATAGACTATTTTTGGGATACTCCTGACACTAAGAGAATTTGAATAATCTGGTCTCTTTTTAAGCACTTTAAAAAATGTAAATAGGTTTCAGTTTCTCTCATGTACCTGATGACTTGTGTGCCCTAAAACCTATTGCTAGCTTTATAAATTGTCAGTGGAGATGTCTAGTGTTACTAGGGCAGTCAGTCACTGAGGTATGTACTTACATCTAGGGTGTCATCGTTCAAACTGATTTCATGGTATTTAACAAATCTGGGAGGTACTATTGCTTCTTATAATGCCTGTGAGCATGCTCTCTTTAGATTTCTAAGCAGTTTTTGGCCACTTATCTCCAGGATTAGATGATTTGTTTTTAATATGAGGTTTCCATGCTTTGATTCCCAGAGTGCTTGGAGTAGGGATGTATAAAATGAGCAGGAGCAAATCAAAGAAAGAGTGCTTTTGTTTGTTGGCTCCATCTCCCTCTCTAAAAAGACTGGACAAAATTAATGCTTCTTGATGAATGTGTGAGATGAAAAGACTGAAAACACTCTTGAGAAAGTCCTCTAGCTAAGCAGTACTTGTCTTTCCCACTGTGAATTTGAACACTAAAAATATCATCAGGAGACACTGAGAATCTGGTACTTTATTAAAAAAAAAAATCTGTAATTTGGAAGTGATTGATAAAGAAGGTAGTGTTCCTAGGAGATGTTCTAATATCTTCACTGTATTTCTCTGTCTGATTTGGCTGAAAATACACTTTGTAACCTTAAGTGAGCTTCTAGGTTTCCATCGTGGCAACAAAGTGGCATAGTGTTGGGACTTTGTATTGTTTTGCAGTTTGGCAAAAGCAAGTGATTTCTCCTTTTATTTTAGTCACATTTCAATCCTCAGCATTAAGGATTGCTTGCAAAAGTAGGTGTCAGAACTATTGCTTGAACAAGTAATTTGGCAACGACCTTGTCTGATGTGGTTTCCAGGGTAGCTTGGCCTTCGTTGTGATGATCCCCTCTCCTGTGGGACACTTGATCCTACCTTACAACCTAGAGGAAAATGGGTCGTGCATTTAGTGTCTCAGATTTCTTAAGGTTTCTCACATGCAGAGTTCGTGGCTGTGTCATTAGGATCTTAATGAGTATGACTTGCAAAACTAGTTTTGCTCATTCTTCATGAATCCTTTAATAGTCAGACCTCACATGGACATGCTGTTTATTAATTCGGGAAGGTAAGTACTAGCAACTGCAGCCAGACAGGATGTTCTTCAAATTACATATGCAGAAGTGGTTTTCAACCATTGCACTCTAAGATTTGTGGGAGTTCTGTTGTGTTTTTAAGTAGCTGTCTTGATGGAGAGCTAGTTAGGCCTGCATACGCAAGTGTGGATGCCAGAGGTTAGTTGAACTGCTTAAAAAATGTTTCCATACATTATATTTACCCATCGTAAGTGCTGAATATTTTTTTGAAATTCAGCTTGTTTATTCTGTTTGAGGACACTTTTGTGGTTTTGGAAGCTGAGGCTGACAGCCTTAAGTAGAATTTCTAGCAAAAGGGTTGTGCCTCGCCACCCTTAACATAGCAGCAAGTATACATATATGTACATATACATGTGCACACAAACAGTGGTTAGATTCCTTATGCTTACTAGGTCTTCTGAAAACCTGGTTTATTTAAACCTGGCCTGTTTATGCAAAGTTCAGGTGCTTTGTTAATGCGCGACTATCTTTAAACAACTGTCAGTGATTGTATTATTTCACAAAACCCCTAGTTTTACATTCTGAAGACCATCAGACTTCACTGTTCCATGAATGTCATAAATATGAGTTGTTTTCATCTTCAGAAATTTAAGAGAAATTAAAACCATTTGAATCCAGTTCTTTGGGAAGTTATCTTAAACAAACCAAGTCTTTTGTATACCTTCATTCTGTTTGACTTCTAGCGGCAAAGAAGGGATTTATAGATAAAATAACCAATGAAAGAGAACCATACTCTTTGGAGGTGTTTCCATTTTTCAGACTGTAATTAAACAAATTCTTAGTTTTCTGACAGTGTATTCATGTTCTGCACTAGAAACATTCAGCTCCACTGTTAATTAGGGTACCGTTGTTTTCTTAAACTAATATTCCAGCTCTGAAGAATTACGGTTCTTTTGTGGATCTTCAGTAAGGTTGCCTATTAAATTTCCTTTTTAGGGACAGTACCTGACTGCTGGAGGATGAGAATGAATGGTTGTAGCATGCAGACCTCTTGCTTGTCTTGCAGGTTCCTCTGTGTGATCCTCAACACGTTCTTAAAAGTCCAAACTCACCTCCAATGAGTTGGGGAAAGTTTGACAGGTTAAAACTGTTTTATTTTCTGGTCCTGACTTTTATGGGCATCAGGAAGGGAAAATGACTTGCAGTGCACTCCTCTTTTTGGAGTACAGGTTGTTTCTTAAAGAGGATAGAGAAGGGTGTTGGTTGAAGTGTGTGGTCAAATAAAAATCCCAGATGCCTGTTTGGTGTGATCTGCACCCAAAGCGTGGAATTCCACAGAAAGTTATAAAATGACAAAATATTAATACCTGCAGTTAAAATACCCTGTTCATAGTGTTTCAGCATGGTTTTGCTGAGTTTTCTGTGATGAAGGATGGTACTGATCTTCAGTTTGAAGAAATAGCCTGTGTGCCTGTATCCTTACCAGCAGCATCTTTTTGAGCATGTTCCTCCTCAATCTGAATGATGAAACACTTTGACAATGAAGCATCAAAAATAGATGTAGAAGAAAGTGGTAAAAAACCTCTATGCCTAGCATTGGAGCACTTTGTATTCCTGTTGAGCATCTACTACAGGGAGGAGTTTTGTCAGCAGCAAGTTCTTCAGAAGACCTACTATTGTTTATAAAGAGACTTGTGAGGGAAATCAGGGTATTTTGGAGAGGAACCATGTTCAGCCAAGGGTTTGCTTAATGAAACAGATCTGAGTAGTCCATCCTTATGTTCAAACAGGGAGCAGAGTTATTTCTGTTGAAATACAGGATTAAAAGTGACTAGAGACCCTTACATAGATGGTTTGGTGTATTTGAGATTTTGGGGGATTAAATGCAGTGTAAATGGTGAAAGAGAAATGCAGTTTTAATAACAAGTATCTCTTAATACTTGGTGAATGTCAGTAGTTGAATTAGGCATGAGGACCTGATACTGCTCTTTGGAAACCTTGGGGGGTTGGGGTGGGAGGATGGGGGTGCAGCAGGGAATGGGTTATGTATTCTGGAACTGGGGAAGGCAAAAAGTGGAAGTAATCACCTACTTAATAGAAATACAGAGCACAGGTCAAAATATGAATGGGTCTAGATAAAATCTGCCTGCTTTAGGATAAACTGAAAGGATAAAGTGAGATTCAGCAATTGTAAAATTGAAAGCTTTCCAGTGTGTGTATGTATCTCTATATTCACTCTCTTGTGAAGTTGTTGACCAAACCTTTTTTTTTTTTTTTTTTTTTTTTCTTTGTGGTGTGGCCAAATCCATTAAACCCATTCATTATTAATTAACAGCAAGGGTTTGTTGTTTTGGTTTGGTGTTTTTTTGTTTTTGTGTTTTTTTTTTTTTTTTTTAAATAAATTATATTTGGTTCCCCCAACATTAGAGAGCTTGAATGTGACAAGATAGACCTGTGATCCAGCACTACTAGGGAGAGAGCTGTGGTCTAAAAGAACAGTTCAAAAAACGTGCAGCTTGCTTTCATCCTGCATCAGAGACACCTCTTGGAAAGTGTTAGAGACTGGGTTGGTACATTCTTTGATTGTGTTGTTTATGATCAATAAGATTCATGTGTGGTCGTGGTGTTTCTTATGGCTGATGAGTAACTTGTGATTTTAATGGAGATGGGCATCTAATTCATTAGAAACTTAACCTCTGAGTGGTTATCCAGGCTCCAATTCAAACTGCAAAAGTTGAGGGCTGCAGAAAACAGGTGATTCATGTTTGTCAATTTAATGGCTGCACCTCTGTTCTTGTGGAATATTAACGGATACATTTGTAGATCTGTATTGGTGTTCTTGAATAACAAAAAAATCTGTATTGGGGGGAATCTGAGAGAGGATTGCTGGAGTTTGAGTGAAGCTGAAGCTTTATTGTATAAATGTAGCAATATCAAATTTGAAGTTAGCTGCCTTCAACATGGCAAAAGTCTTACCTTAGTCCCACAGATATATTTTTTTTTAATTTAAACCAAGGAAGGCTTTTCACACAAATTTGGTCTGATCTGAAATACTTGGTGTTACATGGACGCAGTATATGAATCAAATAAGATGAACTGTTTTCATGGAGGAAGTTCGACTAGGCATTTCTTTGGAGATCAAAACTGTACTACTACTAAAATCACCACTGTCTTCTTAACTGGAAAACTTTTGCCTTTTGAGATACTGGCACATTACAGTGACTTGCTCATTTTCTTTCTTCACCATTTAAAGATTCAGAGTGGGAAGGAATTTATGGTATGTGAAACACACTGATGTGTTGTGCTTTTGAGTAAGTTGAATAAACTGTCTGAATTTTGTGCATGTAATTGAATTATTAATATTATGTTTCTCTGAGGTTTTGCATGATTTAAATATTTATTCTAATATAGTAGGTTTTTAGATTAGTAAAATCTAGTCTAATCCTGCTCGTAGTCAAATTAACTTCCATACTTTGAAAGTGTACGAGCTTCATAATTTTTGGCTCTTTTTCAGTTGGATTTTGCTGTAAAGAACAGTTTCATTTCCGTAACGCTTAAATTGATGCTTTTAGGTATCAGACAGTGAAGTTATCTTACCAGATATGAACATTGTTTCTGGAATTCTTTGGCAAAGATGATTCTGAGATTTTAACTTTTGTTCAGCAGTCATGGGGTGTGGGAAGACAAGACACAAAGTTACAGGTTTTAATCTGTGAAGTATTAAAATTGGCCAGGGTATTCCTCAATCTCCTAAATTGTCTGCATGTTTATATGTATCTATGTATATCTTAAAGGTCATGGTTAGTAAGCCGGTGTTTCGTGACCATACCGTATACAATTTGTGTAGTTCTCCTTTAACATGATATTTTCATAGTCCTGGATATATTTTTTTATATTAACACTAGTTGTGCTTTCAATTTCGGTCATATTTTATTTTTCATGCAAGTTGCATTCTTCTGCGAGATAAAATTCCCTTTGCTCTTCTGTTCCAATATGGGGATATTATCAGTTAAAAACTTTTTTCCATTCAGTATTGTTTTCAGGACTTTGTTGTATTAGTGCTTAGAGTAGCCTCAGCCAAACATGGCAAGTAGGGAGGGTTTGGGCAGGCAAAAAGCAGCAGTGCTTTATTGACAGTCCTACATAATGCTTGAACTGAGATGGAATTTAGCCTGTGACAAGAGTGGGATCCTACTCCTTTTTTTACATATTTACATGTATGCTTCCTTCATCCATCAAAGTGAAAATAGTTGTGTTCAGGCTTTGCAGTGGGGTGCAGAAGTTTACACTGGGCTTTGTGTTACTGCTGGCTGTCGGCTTAGAGCTGGCTGTATAGCACGATGGCCTGTACTGGGAAGCTGGTACCTCGTACAGGGTATGAGGGGTCTGTTGTGGGACAGCTAGTAAGACTCCTGTTTGTTGACAGTACATTGAAGCCAGCTTTTTTTTTGTTTTCTTGAGGTTTGCGCTAGAGGTGGTAAATAAAGATCTTGCATAGCAATATTGCCTTGTGTGAGTCCATGATATTAATCAGGTACAGAAAAAAAAATTGAACACTAGCTCAAACCACAAGTCAATTAAAGCTAATGTCTGGTAAATATTGCTGTTGACCCAAATGTCTTGCCGCAGAGCATATCTTATTTGAGTGTGGAATAGTATTTTTTCTGTGTTTTGCTTCATGCATGTGCATGCTTTCTCTCTGTAAGCAGATGTCTACTAGTATAATTCTTTGTGATGCCTGTGTAAGAGGCGAGCGTAAATGTTAACCATGTGAAATGAAGCAGTTACTAAACTTACAAGTTTGAGTTGATCAAAATGTAACTCTTCTCCCTAATATATCAGGAGAGCGAAGGAGGAGTGAGGAGGTAAAAAAGCCCAAGTCTCTTGCTTGTATCTCTACCAAGAAGACACTATTAATAGCTTATTTAAAAACCTCAATTACACAGACTTGGGTTTTGAGTTTGCATTTTTGATGGTTTTCTTCATTTGTCAGTTGTGTAGCTTTTTTAGCACATGATAAAACCAGAGTTTAGAAGTGTTCAGAATAGAGTTTGAGTATTAAGTGAATGCTTCATAGTATGCAAGAAGATCAGATCTAAATCTACCTACTCAGATTTTTTTTTTTTTTTTTTTTTTTTTTTAATATTCTGTAACTTAATGGTGAAGTGTGGTGTTGGTAACTAGTGCCAGCTATTTAGCTCCATACTAGACAGACTGGTAAATCAGGTTGATAGTCTGAATGTGTATCCACCCCTTCTGGGGCTGATTGAAAATATAGTGTGAGATGTAACATAATTATATTGGAAGCAGGGCTACCTGTTTATATGAGTTGTTTAAACTGTCTAGTTTGTGTGCTGTGACGAGTGTTGTGGGACATGTGAGAGGAATTAACTGAGTTCTTGGTGGACCTACAATACATTGTTCTTCTATCAGTTTTATCACTGTATTAAGTATTTTTATTTTTTTTAAGTGTCAGAAGCAAAATATTGTACTGAGTCATTAATTCTTTACTGTATATGGTGTAAAAGGTGAATCTGCTGTTTTCAATTGGTAACTTGCCTTTGACAAAATACTGTATATTTAGGAAGTAATTACAGTAAGCAAGCTTCTAGAAAAAACAATGATACTATAGTATATGCATAGTGTAAATGATCAAGTTCTGCTTATTTCTAGAAAGTCAAGCTAGTTACATCAGATTAATGAAAAAAAATTATGTAAAATATATGCCTCTGATTCAACTTATGGAAGCAAGTGGCTTTTTTTATAATGGGGCATGAGCACCTTCGTTGTCTACTATAAATTACTTTCTACCTTTACGAAGACCTTATTTTGAAAGTTGAGAACTTAAATCTCTTGATTTAAAACAAGCTGTAGTACATTAAGCATCTTTCACAAAAATGGACTTTATATTTAGTCAATATGGAGTATTTAAATACTTGAGGATTCAGCACATACTAGGAAACTTAAAATAATTACTGTATTGCACAAATTTATCCTCATTGTATCCATGAAGAAAATATTTGCTGTGGGAGCAAAAGGCACAGTGCAGTTCTGTAATGACTTTTTTCCATCTGCAACAAAGTATTATATCTAAACCAGCAATTACTAACTTGTCATTTAGCCATCCAGTTTTCCTCAAATTCTGTACAGCTGCTTAAAACTTTTTGAAAAATAGGGCTGAAAGAAATCTCACTAGATCTAGTTTTATCTCCTTCTCTTCCTTTTCTCCAGGCAAATTCATCTGTGCTTCTGCCATTCCTGACAGGTGGCTTTAAGAACTGGTTAGACAAAACATCTCCAGTGCTGGAAGCTCCACAGCATGCCAAGCCAACTGCAGTCCTTAGAATGAGAAGGTTTTTCTGAGTATCAATCCTCAGTGTTGCATGCTGAAATACGTAACTTGGGGTGAAGAGGGCACTAAGCTGCTTTGGAAGAGCTTCACGAGTAAAGGAGGAAAGTTGTTGTTGTAAAGCAATTGGTGTTTTTTAAGTGGAGTTACTCTGGCTGCTTGTTTTATGTATGGCATCCATGTTCAGTTCCCTTTTTCAATGCAGCCATCCTTAGAACCAACTTGCAGACTGTTACCTTGGTTTTCTCTCAATTTTCTCTGCCCTTCACTCATGTTATTTAGACTTTCACTTGGTCTTGTTCTCCTCTGGAGTCTCTGTATGTGATCTCTGTTCTTCAGAGCTTGTCCCAAATTAGTCATATAACTCAAATTGAGTTCTATTCATGTGTGGAGAGTAGGAGAGTTACTTCATCTCTCCTGCAAACTGTGCTTTTGTTTATACATCCCCGTTTGTTGTCTGCCTTTTGCAGGAGGCATATTGATTTACAAGTTGAATTTGACTTTAAATCTACCAATGCTTTTCTGAAGAACTGTTACCTGAACAAATTATTCCTCTGTGTGTGCAGTTGATTATTCCTGTGTGCATGCATGTGTATGTATATGTATTTGCTGATACTCCTGTTGGGCTATGTCCTCTAAAAAAAGCTTTTTGAATCTGAATTGTTATAAAGGCTAAAATTCTGTCTTTGCTTTCGAAGAATTACGTGGCTTTGAGTAACAGAGGAAGGCCACAGTCGGCAATAATTTTCTAACCAACCTGGCCTGACTTCCAGTTGGCTTCACCTTGTATTGCCAAAAACAAGCAAGCAGCATGTTTTGGAAGTCTCTACAGGAAAAAGAGCATGTAGGAAGGTGTAATAATGAAAAGAGGAGAAACTTAAAATGTGGGTGTGCTTTTGGTTATTAGCCACCTTTCATAGTGAGCACACGCAGTGCTTGATCTTCCTAAACTGTAGAGATAGAATAAGAGGTAGAACAACTTCATTTTAGTCTTTACGCAGATAAGAGCAAAGACCTGGAGAGAAATAATGGAAGGAATTTGCTTTAGTAAAATCTTAATTTTCTGGACTTTCACATACTTGCTATTTGAAGCAACTCCATCCAGAAGCTCTCCATTGGATTAATGCTTGTTACGGTTTCTCTCTGCATTGTGCTTCAAAGAAGCTCAGTAATCCTTGTGCTCTCTGGTGCCACACATTGCGTTCTGTGACCTCTGATGAAAAAAAGCTCCCATCTGAAGAAGCAGAGCTTCAGAGACATGGACCTAAGTGAAAGTGCATCTCCTGATACACCTGTGTCCTCTTTTCGGTTTTGAACTGTAGGAGGGTGCTGCAAAGAATAAAAAGGTGTGACAGTATGAGTGCCATGGACTGTTCTTGTAGAGGTGTGGGTTTTTTATAATACATTAACAGTAGGTTGTTTGTTCTTTCTTCAAGTTGGGTCATGGTAAAATAAATTCCTTATTTTCTTTCTGAAGACTTGTAGCATCCTGATTTTTGGTTGTTTTGTACTCTAATCTACTGTGGCATTCTTAGAGATCTTATTTTCAAGATGTTTGGTTATGCAGTGTGTATGTAATCCACTGAAAGCCTGTGGTTCCTCTTAGGTAGAAGAGATGTTTTATGAACAGTTTCTCAAATGTTCAGTTTGAAACATGAATTTATACACTAGTCTGTGCCACCTTTAGGATGGTGATTTTTTTTTTTTTTTTTTAAGTGATGATGCACTGGGTCAGCCTCTGAAAATTAGTATTTTGTCTTGCTTTGCCATACGTAACTGGCATAAACTGGGGACTAAAAGTCCTTGTGCTTCTGGGTTAGGTCAGTGCTGTTACTGGCCCTCAAAGTTTACTCTTAGTTCTTTGCTTAAAAGCGTAGAAGTATTTTCAAACTTTTTTTCCCCCCAGATAGTCACTGAGTACTGTACTGAGCCATAGCCATATGCTGATTCAGGAAAGCAATTACAGCCCATTTGGACTCAGTTTCCTACTAAATGCTAGAAGTTTGGAGAAAAGAGTTCAAGTGGGATATTTGCTTATAAATATTCAAAAGTTATTTGAGTTCTTCTCTTCCTGCATCTGTTGTGCATGCTGGTCATATCTGGGTGTTAGTCTCCATAGGGATCCAGTACGTTTCCTCCATAAGCTTTAGATCACTCATAGCAGAAAGTAATTCTACTCTTCTCTTACAACCAAATAGGTGAGAGTGTCTGCAAAGTAACCTGTTTTCAAAGGTCAGAAGCCCTATAGTAGATGAGACTTAAAATATTTGGCTTAGAATGCTATAAATCAAGAATAGGAATATTGTTCACCTTCTTCAGCGTGAATAAATTTTGATCTTACCTTGATGTTTCTCAGGGATATGTGGGGGTTTTATTTGCTCCTTATCTTTCCGCAGTGGACAATACCATTTCCATGTTCCTCCTTACTGTGTTTCAGTAATGGTCTTAGCTCTTTGAGGTGTATCTTTCAGATTCTTAGAGGCAAGCAATTGTCAGACTTGAGGAGATAATAATTTTTCTCTCTGATAAGGCATGAAAGGAAGAGCCAGAAATTAAAGAATAATTGTCTGCTGTTAGCCTTGGTATTTTTCTGTAAAATAATGAAATAAACCTCATAAATTTTTCCATATTTGATAGCATGAAGCAAAGAATTTAGTTTGAAGCTTTCCTTACAGAGATCATGATTTCTGCTTCTGGATCATTTACGAAGTTGCTGCCTTCATAGTTGTATGGGTAAATATTGTAAACACTACAGTCTCAAATAAAATAAATTCCTTAAGAGTGACTTAGGGTTTTAATACTTGCATAAGCAACCAAAAGCAATCTGAATTCTTTTTTTCTCTTCAGTCTCTAGCTTGGATGGTTCCTTGAAATACAGGACTGTCATAACGGATGTCCAAAGCTCTGAATTTGGATCCTTGCTCCTTTGACTCTTGCTGGGGCACTTGGTAGATGACACCAATTTTTTCATGTTCGTTCAGCACCATTTACTGTCATTACAATCCAGTTGAGTGTGATGGTATGTATGTGTGCCCTCATGTTTCATTTCACAGGGTGTGAGCAGGTGACTGCTGGTCTCTAGGGGAGATGTGCTGAGTCTGCCATTTGTGTGTGTGTCCATTTAAAAGCTAAACAAAGCCAGGCAAACTATTCAGCTTGTGGCTGAAGTTTTCCCTTAGCTAATCACAGTAATATTGGCAAGTGTGATACAGCTAGGAAAGCATTTGTTTTAGGTGCATAAATGTAGTTGAATACTTGCTGGTGCTGTGACCCTGGAAAAGTTGTTGCAGGATTGTTGCAGGAAGAGGTAGTGAGGGAAGGAAGGCTGGCAATGAAAAAGGCATCAGACACCCAAGTAATACGCTGTGCTTTTGCTATCATGACAAATCTTTCTGGGTGTGTATTGCTAGTTTTTAATCTATATTAAGGGTGAAAAAAAAAAAAAAAAAGTCCCTGACTTGGTCATTTTAAAAAACCCCTCAAAAATGAAGTGAAAAGATTCTATTGAACTGTAATATACAGTGCCTCCCATTTAATCCTAGACAAGCACCAAAACAGATTTATGTCCAGAGTAATGTAAATGTTTATAAACTACTTCTTAATCTCATCCTTGTCCTTTATAATTTGGATGAAAGTTAGCATTGTGTTTTAAATATTCCTTTCAAATGCAAGACTATACATTTTCTTACAGTCAAGTTAGAAAGGAGACCTTGATTGCCATGGGTGTTTTGTTTTGTTTATTATTGAAAAAAACCACACAAACTACATCCCCCCCCCCCCCCCCAAAAAAAAAAAAAAAACAAACCAAAACCATAATTAAAAAAAACAAAACAAAACAAACAAACAAAACAAAAACCAAACCAAACCAAAAACCACAAAATAATAAATAAACCAAACTAGAACAAACCCCGACAATTTGCTGGAGTTAGTAGATTTAGTTGTTACTCTGTCTTGTTTAATAAAAATACCTGCATTACTGTCAGTTATTGTTGTATAATACTGCACTAACTAGAACCAGTTCATATACTGAAGGAAGACAGGGTACTGTGACTTTTCTATAGGATGCAGAATTTTTTTTCTAAATATTCCAGTATAGATGCGTAGTAGACATTCAATCTTTACAGACTGGGAAAATCTAGAAAAAGAATGGCTTGTGCTATGGGGATCATCCCTGGCTTGACATGTGCCTCACAACAGTTACAGTTACTGGGTTGCAGTTGTCCCAGGGTTAGAGCAGTTTCTTGATCAATAATTGTTTTGTCTGACTCTTTCCTAATGCAGTTCTTACCTAGCAGTCCCTATGGTTGTTGGTCAGGTTTTGGGTTTGGATTTTTTTTTTTCCTGGGCTGGTCTTCTACTTTTGCTCTTAACTCATAATGAGTAAACAGAATCTTTCTCTTCCTCCAAGGCCAAATTAAGATGTCTGTACTTGCGTTTGATACGTTTTGCAAGCTGAAACATAGATAGTTTAAATGAACCTCTTTTTTAGGAATCTCTATTGCCACATGTTGAAAAGATCTAATTTAGCTTAATTTCTTATGCCCTATACTTTTTAAAAAAGCTAGGTTCCTTGAAAACACAAAACTTTTTGCCAGCACAAAACCTTGGGTCTGAGGAAGGTGCTTCTTTCTCCCCTCCTTTCTTACCTGTCTGTCTTGTTGCCTTTTGAATATGCTAGCTGAGCAGATGCTTCAGCCAGCAGGGATGCTATGGAATCAAAGATGAGATAAACTAGCAGTTACATGTCGATTGAAGCCTAGCTGTTAGTGCTAGGTAGAGAGTAAGAACTTCAGTCCATGGTTCATATGTGTAATAACTTTTAGTGCATACCAAGTAGTGTTTTGCCATGTTTGGCTATAGTATTTCACAAGTGTGGGTAATGTACTCACAATGTTTTTGATCAAAGTTTAATTTTTCCAAAGATACTTCAAAAACAAACAACAAAAACCCCCAACCAACTAAACAAAAAAAAACCACAACAAACACCCAAACAAACAACAACAAAAAAGAGAGTGAACACTCTGGACCAATCTAGACAAGTTCAGCATTAATGTCTGTTCAGTTCATAATTGTGTTAAATTTTTGCCTCTCTGCTAGAGGGCATATGAACACTTTCTTTTACTTAAATATAATTTGTCAGGCTTTGTGTTGAAGTATGATCCCTCTTACATTCTCCTCTGAGCTTTAGTTTGCTTTATTTAAAGCAATTCAGCCAATGAATTGCTGTTTAAATGATGACTGTGACAGAACTGGCATTTTTTTTACTGTGTTATTGCATTTGTCCTAATTATAGCTGCTTCTTTAAAGTACAAGGTAATCCAAGAGGCAGATATGTCTCCCAGGTGCTTATCTGCTGTGAGATGGGTGAAAAAGCCATTTGCTGCTGATGTACATCTGTAATGATGATGCAGGAGTAATTCATGATGCTTCCATATTAACTACATGTAATGTGTATGGGATCAAAGTACATTTGGTTGAGTGATCAGCATGATTTAATGCACTTATGTGATGAATGTGATCTCTGAAGGCCCTGGTTCCTGTAGGGAATCAGTAGTGTTGAGGATTGTACCTGGGAATTTGTCACCTTGTAGTAAGGCTAATGTTTCTTTGCTACTAGAGATTTAATAGGAAAAAAATTGTTGAAAAATTTAAAGGTTTGGTTTCTTTATAAAGATACTTGATTAGGAAACTAACAATTTGGACGTTCTGAATGAGTGGCACAGGGGGAAGGTGTGTGAGGTGGCTGAGGTGGTTTAGTGGACATTTACTGTCACCATCAGGCAGTAATCTTATGTTCCTGGCTGCACAGTTTTCTCTCCTCTTGCTAGTTGTAGTGGTGGCTAGAAAGACCCTTTACTGCTCAAATTCATCTTGCTGCGCTGGTAGAAAACTCTCTCTTTTCCCAAAGGTGAGTGCAGTGGAGTTGATGGGAGTGCCTGGGGAAGCCCAGGGGGAGGAGGAGCACCAAGTCAAGGCAAAATGTTAGATCGGCACAGAAGAGCTCAGGTTATTTCAAGGTAACTCAGTTTTCATACAGTGGGAGAAAAGAGATGCCTAGAGAAAGCCTGAAAAAATCAATCCGATTAAAAAAAGCAAAACAAACTTAGAGTTATGCTGTAGCAAAGTCTGTTGTGGTCAGGAATTTAAATAAGATGAAGACTGCGGAGGTAGTTACATGGATAACTTCTCTGGTATTACTCTTTCCTGTTTAAACTCATAAGTTAACAAAACTGTCACAAGGTTTAAACCAATCTTTAGTATTTTAAGTTAAAGTATGTTGGTATACTGTATCTGTCAAATATTAATATTTTTTCTTGCATTCTGAAAACAGAGAAAATGGGTGGATTGATTTGGTGTAGAGGAATTAGATTAAATTGCAGACTATTGAGGGAGATTGGGATTTTCCTAGAAACATCCGTAAACCTATGTAGAGCTGTTTTTTCATTGCTGAATTTGTTTATGGGGCTTCTAGGCTTTAGTAAAAGTGGAAGTTGCTGGCTAATGCTGTGAATTACCCGACTAGGTAACCTGTTATTGAAGTAACATGAGACTAAATTAAAATATAATGGGGAAATGCTTGAAAGAAATGTTAACGAGTATTGACTGGTTGAACATGGATTCAAGTTCGTGCTGAAGTACAGAAAAATAGTTTTCAGATTTTGAGGTATCTGAGCACACTGTAGTAAAAGCAGATGATCCCAGAAAGGGACCCTTGTCATAAAACTGTTACCAAAATAACAGAACTAATTGTAGCTGGAGAAGTACTTCTTAGCTTTTGAGTCTGAAAAAAGAAAATCTCGCTGCTACAGTTGCCATATTGGAAAGCAGAGAGAAATGTCATCGAGATTTCTGGCTTCTGTTCTGACAACTACATTGAAATATATGTAAATGTAAATACAGTATTAAGAGTTTGCAGTGTCAAGCAAGTGAAAAATTAGAAGCTGGAATTAAGGGTAATTTTCTCCAGTGGCATGTGTATGTTGTGATGGCCTTTTAGTTTTTTTCAGACATCCCCTTTCATGTGTGGATATTGCTCAAGTGGGTGAGTTCCTATTATATTTGGGAGTGGGGATTTGTGAAGAAAGGGATATTTTGAGGTTAAGACCATGGAATACAACCCAGGAGATTAAAATTTCTGCTTTTGCCAGAAAATATTTTAGCAGATGATCTGAACATGATTTTTCAGATAGCACTGAAAATGTAGTTTTTGGGTGTGATGGTTTGCTGTTGGGAAACTGATTTGTAGAAATAAAAAACTCTGCTGCTTTGGAAGTCTGTTGGGAACTGTGATGATGACACGTGAAATACTGTAAAATGCTAATTACTCAAAAAAAAAAAAAAACCAAAACACAAAAACAAAAAAACCCCTGAAAACAAACGACCAAAGCCTCAAGCTGCTTTTAATTTTATGCTAAATAAGTTTTATTTAGCATGTCCAAATACTAATTCAGAAGAACAAAAATAAAAGATGCAGCCAGTGAATTCTGTTTTAAGGATACAGTAAGTTTTCAGTGCACTAGGGCCAAAATCAGACTATAATTTTGATGTTCAGGGGTGAAGGTTACAAAGGCGTGTGCTTGACTTTACAGTGAGGGGACTGGTTGTGTTGGAATGACCAGTTGAAAAATGGAGAAGCATTCTAATTAATGTTTTTCAAAAATAGACTTTAAGCTATACCTACACTAAAATATCTTCTAAACGAGAACTTTCAAAGGACTGGACATGTTTTTCAGGGAGATCTAGTGAAACAAAAAATACTATTGAGGTAAGAGGGGAAGGTAAAGCTGGTACAAGGTTTAGTTACTTGTGGTCTAAATAGTTCAGCATTATGTAATGTAATTGTTTATTCTCGATCTGTGGTTGCTGTCAAGAGATGTTTTTCCCTTGTCTTTCCCCAGCAGGTTTTCTTTCCTAAGGGATTTGGAAATTGCCACCTTCTTCCTCTCCTTCCTCAGTGAACCAAATTTGTCTATTTTCACAAGCTTTTTGCCATCTTGAGGGCATGTTTCGGATGTGCCAGGATTTTAAATAGTAGTGCTGACATTAATTGCCTGTTTTGTCCGTTTGGGTCTGAAGTTAGGCTAAACATCAAGTTTTCTTTGCACAGTAATGAATGCTTGCTTTCTGCCACAGGTGTCAGCTTCTGGTGTCACTTTGAGCCAGCAGCACTGTTTACAGGAGAATTGTTTCACAGTGATTTGGAATATGGCAAAGGCTTACTCAAGGAGTTAAGATGAGCCTTTCTATTGTCAGATTGGCACCAAGTGCTTAAGCTACACTGAGTTTACCATCATCTGTTTGCTGGTACTGTCCATGGGGAAGACTATTTCTTCTTTACAAGTAGTCTGCTTGGGAAAGTTTGAAGTTTTTCTGTAGCTACATGGGATTTCCAGCCATACAATAGCAGTTAGTGGATTGAACTGCTGTACAGTGTAGTCTGAGGGAAGACCAGCTCTTCTAGAAAGAGCTAGACATACTGCAGAGACCTTTTGCAGTTACTCTGCACTATGTGGCCACAGCCCTTCTCTGAGATATCTGATGGGCCAATGGGCCAGGCACAGTTGCTCAGATGCATCCCCAAAATGCCAAATTTAGTTAATGCACATGATCCAGCTCTGATGTACCTGAGTAATAGACATGATTTCTCTGAAGCAGAGGTGGCATTATGTGCTCTGTGAAGATGCTTGAAGCTTTTGCCTGGATAGAGGTATGGCAGTGCTAATTACAGGGTTTGACTGCTGTGGAACGGCCTTTTGGTCCGGGTTAGTTTACTCAGAAATGCTGTTACTGGTCTGCAAATACATCAGTGTAAAGGGTAGAAGCATTAGGAAGGCTCAAGGCTAGCTCTGGCTGCACACATAAAATGATTGGGTGATGCCTCTGCCTTTTTTTTTTTTTTTTTTTTTCCCCTCTATGTTTTATTTGGAGGCATCCTTTGAGACAGTAACAGCTTAGACTGTTCTAAATGGTTTCTGGAGTGAAATTTTTTTCAAATATAACAGTGGTGATCAGTTCATCCACCATGTCATGTCAGAAAAGTGCTTTATTTATCTTACTGCGTGATCTGTTTCCAGCAAAAGCACTGAACTTTTTCTTTCTTTAATCTCAGGAAGGAGTTGGGGAAACTTAAAACTTTAGTTCTGTATGAAAGAATGGTGGTGCATTTTGTGGTGAGGAAGTTGCTGAAGTTGCTTACAGTTTGAGTCGTGTCGTTCCCCGCCCCCCCCCCCCCCGCAAAATCTGGCCGTTGCATGTGGTGGAGGAGTAGCCAACAGAAGACTTGGTCCTTGTCCGAAGATTTTTATATATTAACTAGAAGCTGGCATCTTACTGATGAGTGATTTTGAGTTATCATGACTTTGGGGTGGGGGGAGAAGTTTAAATATTTATCCATTGGATTTTGTCTTAGACTTTTGGGGCAGAAGACAAGCTCTGTTTGTGATATATTATATTGGTTTTGTTGTAGTACTCTGAGCTTTTTCACTTTGATAGATTTGTCACTAAAACCAACAGAAAACAACCAAGGAACTGAACCTCTGTGGCAGCGAGTATATAGAGTAAATTTCAGGGTTATCCTTTCAATCTGGGAATGTCATTAAATTGAAATCTGGTAAATACAGCGGAATACAGTCAGAAGGGACATTCTACTACCCTGGGTTTTCTATTTCTGTTTATAAGACAAGTCATCTGCTGAGGGAAGCTATCAAGCTGCAGCCTGTTCAGGCAAGCTGACCATGCTGTCCAAGAGGAGTTACTTGATTATGAAAATCATGGAGCAAGCCAGGGCAGTAGGTGGTGGTCTGAAGCACTGTGGTGGTTGCATAGATCCTGCTTCCCAGGGGATGGCACTTCCTTTAGAGAGCTTGATTTTTTTTTTTTTTTTTTTAATCAGCATGATAATAAAGAATGATATTAGCCTTCCAGAAATGTTGTTGGGTGACACTAGTGAAGGCTCAAAAACTTTGGGAGGTGCTATTGTAGAGCCTTTAAAGATACGTATTTGATGGAAAGGAAAAATCTTTCGGTTATGATATGGCTAGTTATAATACAAATTGCTTGCATACCTTGTTTTGCAGTAGTAAACAAGGGGACCATAAGGAGCACAAAAATTAGATCCGTAAACTCGGCGTATATGCCATTTAGTCAACTTGAAGGTTCAACTGAATGTAATGGTCAGCTGAGTTACAGTTTAGGCACATGGGCAATGTACAGAAGCAATCAGAGAGAGCTGGCATATAATTGTATTTTCTGCTGCTGGAGATGGGATAGGGAACTAGTTTAGTCTGAATGAGGATTGATCAGGCCTTTGGAAACATGACCGATATGTGTCACTATAATTTTGTCTGCTTTGATTTACATTCATATCTGTTTTTTGGGAATAACCCTTTCTGTTGAGTAGGGATTAAGTTTTCCTATCTCAGAGTCTGAGTATTGCACAGTGCAGAAAGACTGATTTAGGAAGAATCCAGTACAGTAAGGGGGACACAACCAATTTAGGTCATGATACTTTCTTGTTCAAAATAATTATTGGCATCTAAAGAGATTCATATTAGCATGTAGTTTCACAGATTATTTAAGCACTAATGGGTAATCTCATACATAATGTTACAGTAGTATGTGATAATCTGCTATGTAGTAATTATAAGGGGTATTGCCAAGTGATTTAGGTATCTTTCTGAGAATGTGCCAGACCATTATCAAAGCGTTCTTGGATTGGGATGGTAGGGTAAGATTCTAAGCAAATTTGTTGCAATATGGAAGTATATGGTGTTTTAAATGTCAGGATTGAGTATTCAAAAACTTTGACTGTTTCTGTTCAAAGTTTTATCTTTCTTTTGAATGATGCAAAAGATGAGGTTAAAAATATGGTAAAAGGGTATTTGCTACCAATGTATTCATAAAGGGCAGGTGTGTCAGGAGAGCACTTGTGTGATATGAAATTAATGTCAAAATGTGGGGTTTTTGAAAGGCAAAGTAGAATCAGTTATTCCTGAATGGGTTTATGTCATTATACAAATAATATTAGCAATGAAATGTGGACAGGTAAGGCAAAGTATTGTGTCTGAAGTAACTAGTGTTGGTTTTGTATTGGTTTTGTTTCGTTTTTATTTGGGTGGTTTTGGTTGTGTTTTTTTTGTTGTGTTGTTGTTTTTTTGTTTGTTTGTTTTTAGACATGGATATTCCAGATGCAAAATCTCTAGATTTCAGTGCAAGTCTTCTTTGTGCATCCTTGGATACAACTCCTGAAGGTCTCCCTTCACACATGGTCCTGGGTACTGCATTAGATGTGATCAGAGTCTGTAATTATTGTATGAATTCTTCAAAGGCTCATCAGACTCATATGGAAATTTAAGTATGGCATGCTTAACTTAATAAAGAGGGTTTTAAACTTTAACTGCTTTAATGAAGAAATTTGTTTTAAAGGCCAAATGGCTTACCCAAAAATCTCATTGGCATAGCTCTGTCTATACTCTGACTTAAACCAGTTATTTCCTTACACAGCAAATAAACCTTCCCTTCTTTAGCTTAGTGTGAATTACATTTTTTAACAACAACTTGAAGTTTGTAAAAGCACATGGATTTAAAAGATGACTCCACTAGAATGAATTGTTAGTATTTTTCCAATTCCTTAATACAAAGAGCACTACTTGATGTGTGGTTTCTGAGCAGTCAGCGTACAATAAAGCACATTTAAATATTTAAAATACATTCAAAAAGAATTGTAAATATATTATGTGCCTCATTCTGATGTTATGAATTAGATATCGTGATACAGAAACAGTAAAACTTGAAAATGTCTATTACATTTGATTTGCTTGGCTGTTGTTTACAAGAAAACAGAGCCAGCACAATCCACTCTCTAGATACACTGAAACAATTTCTGTTGCGTCCTTGCTGAAATCTCTTTTGTAAGACTGTCTGTTTTTCCATTTCTGTGCAGTCATGTAATCAGTGGGACCCAGCTGCTTTTTTTTTTTTTTTTTTTTTTTTTTTTTTTTGTAACTGGGGTTTGTTAGAGAACTGGTGAGACAAAACTGTGTTCAGTGCTTCTGTGCCCATGTCTGTCTGTCTGTCAGTGGCTGTGCTGGCAATGTTGTGCAGTTGTTGAAGCCTGACTTGGAGTGGAGAGGGTACAGGTCTGGCAAGGAGTGTCCTCTTGGTGTCTGTGCTATGCTCACCTGTTCCATTTGCTTCATCACCTGGCTGATAAGTTACTCGTTCAGGTCAACTAGAATTTTGCAAACCTTGCTTAGGCATTAAATGTGGGCAGCAGGTTAGAGCTGATTTCGTGTTTTCCCATGTTTGCCAGAAGATCACTGTGGGTCTTTGTGACTGTGCTGACAGCAATATACTGACTCTGAAAATGATGTAATATGAACCGAGTGTTTGGGAAAATATTTTGACTTCAGAGAGGAGTCAAGTGCACACTTTATTAGCTACGTGGGGAATTAGAAAATAACTTTCAGTTAACATATACAAAGCAGGAAGTTACAACGTACCAGAGAGCAGCCACCTGCTGTTTGGGAGATGACTGGTATCATCTCTGCTTCTGCCCCTGCCAGAATATACAGAAAATAAAGGATGGTAGTTTTCTGTGGATGCTGTGCTGCTTCTGAGTATCACTAGAAATAAATTTATAACATGGATTAAAAGGTCCTGAGAAATCTCTTTTCTTTAGGAAATCTTCCCTTGGCTTGTACTCTTAGCATGCCCAAACTGAATTCCTCTGATGTGCTGTTAAGGGAGCCATACCTGTGTCAATAATTTGGGTTAAGCCACCTGAGACCTTACAGAACAGGGTATGCTCAGTACTGCTTGTTGCCTTCTTGTCTTGTGGCAGCAGCTGTGTAATGTGCTACAATTAATACTTTTCTGGTAGTTACTGCTTGTTGGCACAAGAGTGTAGCAGTTGCTTTTGACAGTCTAGAACTCCTCAATTTCTCTGAATGGGGATTCCAGTAAAGAATGTAAAACAAAGTCCACTCTCTCTCCTTCCCTGAGCCCCCTTCACCTTGATTGAGGTGCTACTTGTATGTCATGCTGATTAAAGCAGGTTCTTGACATACCGTTAAAGAGACACACACATTTCGGGACCACAGTTCTCATTTCACTCATCTTTTGGGCTTTTAAAGCTATCTGCATTTTCATCAAAACCTGCCTTTGGTGGTCAAGTGAACCTTAGGGAAAGAGAGAATCCGTTTAAGCTTCTGGGACACGCAGATGATTCCATGTGAGCTGAAGGTGAGTTAGACTTTGTAATGAATGTGAGATCATAAATTGGACATGTTAGCAGCTGCATGGCCTCAAGTGTGTGTTAGAACATATGATGTGCTGGACTTGGCTGGGAAGCAACATAATTACCACTGAATCTGCAGGTTTTTGTAAGGATTATTGGACATTTATCTCTTACACTTAGATATGTTGATCTCTTTGGAACAATCTCCTTTCATTTTCAAAGCATATGCTGACACAAGTTGTCTGTGGTATAAGGGACTTAACTGCGGGCTCCATTTCTTTTTAAGGTATTTTAAATGGTGATAATGAGTTACTATCTAGAAACTACACTTAAGTATTTTCTTATTCCTTGATATGAACTTTATCCAGTGAAGGAAGATAGAGCAACTGATGCTTCAGTGAGAATGTTCCTCTTGAAATAGAAGGGAGGGGAAAGGTTGCTCGAGTATGGGTATGTGACTTATTCTCTTACTGCAGTGAACTTGAAACAACTTTGGCCCAAGTATGTTGGTTCTTTACGATTTGTTCATGGCTTTCAACTTCTGTGTTCAAATTGTGGAAATGTACAGACATGGTTTTCAGAAAATGTAATTTCTGATTCTTCTTGGCAAAATCACACCAGTGGTATAAAGTGATTGACTTGAACAAGTAACTTTTGGGTTTCCTAAAGATGCAAACATGATCATATTCCAGTTTTTCTGAGGTGATATCTATATCTTTGACTCTTCAAATAGAGGAAGATCATACAGAGTTTACCAGCTCATTTCAGGTTACCCTAAAACTCTAGCCTTGGTAGTTACATGGTAGGAATATCCTGATTAGTCTGAAAGTGAATAAGGAAGCTTATGCTTCAAATCAGTGTTGGTTTTAGGCGCATAGATGTGTATCTGATGAGCAAGCTTTTCCCTTGAAACGTGAGCTTCTTGTTCTAATACACCTCTATAATCAACTTCAGGCTAATTTAAATAGTTCAGTACTGTGGCACTAACTTGTGGAACATCTGACATTATCTGCCACTAAGTTGAGTCATGCTGTGTGTCATAGTAGCTTTAGGGAGAGAAAAAAAAGGCCATCTGCTCCAGACTCAAGTTATATAGTAGTTAGTTGTACTGGAGATTTAATCTCTGTTAAACTGTTGAATTGTTGACTTGTTTAAACTGGTGGAAATAACCCTTTTTAGATGCAGCCTGAATCTGTGTACCATAGAATTGGTGGTTTGTGGCCCAGTAGAAGGACTAATCTGCTTGCAGATCTTTGAACTCATACTTCTCTCTAATATAGGGATCTACAGTCTGTGTGTTGATGTGTTGGATGGGGAGGAGCTAGGCCATCTATTTCCAGTCAGGGGAGGCTATAGAATCCTAGAGTGGTTTCTGATTTGGAAGTGACCTTGGTCCAACCCTCCTGCCATGGGCAGGGACATCTTCCACTATGTCGGGTTGCTCAAAGGCCCATCCAGCCTCTCCTTGAACTTCCAGGGATGAGGCATCCACAATTTCTCTGTGCAACCTGTTCCCAGGGATGGTTAAGAGATCTTTTTTGAGTTGTTGGATAATGCTGTTGGCCTTGTCCCTCCCAGGGTTTGTGAACATGCTAGCACATGGCTTCATCAGAAATTGCTCAGCTAGCAATCTGCCCCACAAAGGCAGGCTGCATGTGTGTTTAGCTCCCTGTGTCTTGCAGTGGACTAGCTGTGGACACTGGAGGGAAAAGCAGTAAAATCACAGTACAGGTGATAGTCTCTCCTTTCTCTATCTTTCTATTCTCTTGTTCAGGAATGTCCTTTAATGGTGACTTTCAGGGCCACTGTTTTTAGTATTATTGTAAAGCCTGTACCTTCTATGAATCTATCTAATCTGTTTTTAAATTCACCTTTTTGGCCTTTGCATGGCAGCTCATGTTGTATGGAAGTACTTTCTTTTGGTTTGCTTATGAACATGCTCTTAATTTTAGTGGCAAGCTGTAACTGCATTGGGAACATCACCATCTTTATATGGTTAATGACCATAGACTGTTCTCAATAAAAAACCAGTCTGCAGTGGCTCCCATATTCTCTTTTCAGACTTCCCTGCAACAGTGATCAGTCCATGAAATGTTGATGTTACACAATCTCTGTGGTGATTTGTATTCCTGAAAATGTGCCATTGCCCTGCAAGAAGCACAGAATGCCAAACGCTGGGTTTTAGTTCAGGTAGTGTCAGATCAGTAGCATGCTAGTGGGACTGTAATAATGTGGGCAATTGTGGTCATTTGTGTGCAAAAAGGATGAATTTGAGGAAATGTGGACAGTGGCCTTGAGGATGCTTTCAATATTCTTTGGATGGGAGGAGACAAGAAGAGTTTTAGTCCAGCACCTGTGTGTAGATTGGATTGCTGTCCCTGTGTGTATGAGGTATCCTGAACACCTGAGTGTGTGACACGAGAGCAAAGGGTTATGAAGTGGACATGAAAACAACTCAATTAGAGATAAAAGGTAAATGAGCATTACAGCAAATTACAGCAGTAAGATTCTGGCATAGTCATCCTAAATCATAACAAAGGAAAAACTGAGCAATTATTTAGATGGTACTGTGAACCTGCAAAAGGGAAGTAAATGGATAGGTGCCGGCAGTGGTAATTCTTGTAGTCTGTCTCCATGTCATCCAGCCTAACAAATGTCTGCTCTGATATCTTCTGTGGCTGTTGATTAGTTTTGGCATGGGCAATATAAAAAAAAGTATGAAATTAACAGCGGGGGGATGGCACCTGGCTTGAACCATAACTGATGAGGTAAATAAAAGGCATCTTCATCTTATCCTCTGAAAGTCCTTGATGTGGTTATAGCACCTTTTTTGGAATGAAGTAGGAAACTGTATTGAGCTCTAAGTGTGCTTTTACTTAATGGAAGGAAGAGCCAGTGACAAGTGGTTGGGAAGTCCTCCAGGAAGCCACCAGCAGTAATCTATGAAAACAGATACTTTGAAGCAGGTAGGGCCCAGGACTTAGATCTATGGTGTGAATTCTCTTGCCTTCAGAAATCCTGTGTATGAATGCTTCAACAAGCAAACTTCAAAAATGAAGAGAGTAGTCAAGTGTGAGTTCTGCTTGTCTAGGTAACCTGTCTGACCTACTACCGTAGTGATTTGAAATGATTGAGATACCTAGTTTAGTTTCAGATAACCAGGTAATTGTGTTTTTTTCTTTTTGTATGTGTGCTTTTGTTTATTTGTTTTTTGTTGTTGTTGATTGACTTGTTTCGGGTTTTCTGTTTTGTTATTTTCTGTATGTGTGTTTTGACTGGATTTTTTATTTCCCACTTTTACCAGTGGTAGAGCTGTTTGCCAGGTTCTTCATGAGACCCTCTAAGCTGAGGGAAACTGCTGTTGTGCTGCTCCTTGTAAGCTAAATCTATGCTTTGTTTTCTTTCAGGCTTTGCTCAGGGGTCATTTTTCTAAATCTTGTAGATTTCTCTCAAGTACTTTTCCACTTTACTTACTGTGGTGTTCAGCTTTGATTGCAGCAGTCCTAGATGAGGCCTCAGTGTTGAGCTGTGAAGACTTAATTCCCTTTCTTTAGGCAATACTTTTATGTACACTGCAAGCTAGTGTAAGCCAGTGCTGCCACCAGAAATAGCTAGTGCAAACATCTATGTAGTTATTCTGTGAGCAGTCCTGGGGAAGCAGATCTATGTAAAAACTATCACTTTCTCTGTATTTGGTGTTAAATTGATGCCCCGGTGCAATTTTGCAATGACTCCCCTTCTGTCGCACCTGCCTCAGCTGCAGAGCCAACAGGACTTACATCCCCTTTTAAACAAACAAATTCAGCTTCTGTTAATGTGTGAGCTGTGATGTTTGAGGCTTGCTGTTTATAGCCTCACTATTTAACAACAGTGGCTAGAAGTGTTATGGCCTCAACAGTTTGGAGGTGGAAGGGGGTATGTGGTTGGTAGCTTCTTTGAGTACATGGAGTCAGGAATCTGTGGCCGTACATTTCTCTGCTTTGATTGCTCTGCAGTGCACTACACAGTCTTTGAAAACCAGATGATGTGTGGTGTGGACAGATCTAGTTGCAATTTTTCACTTTGTCGCAGAGTGGGTAATTTATTATAAATTAGTTTTCATAACTTCTTGACAATGCCCAAATGATGCAGAGGTAGGATGTTGGAACCAGGGAGGTAGTGTGCTTGGATCTGACCAAGTATCTTAAGCAGCTCATCTCAACCTTTGTAGCCTGTGCTCAATTTCAGTTGCCCAAATAAACTTCTGCAACCCACTGTAGGTGTCTGCCTTGATGACAAGAAAGTCTCTTCATCATTTTCGGTAACACTGAATTTGAATACTGTAAGCTAACACTTACTAGCACTGCAGCAGTGATATAGGGTAATAGTGTGCCCAGCGTGTACTGACCTAAATTGTTTTCAGGGTGGAGAAATTTGGTAAGTATTGATTTCTTACATTAATGAGAAACAAATTGAATGCTCTCAAATTGAGGAAATATATTAAAGACCATGTTCAAAACTTTCCAAGTATGATTTTGGTAATAATTACAAGCTGGGTTGTGGGAGACATGGTGTAAATCAATCTTGCAGAAGTATACACGTACTAAATAGCAAATCTTCCGAGGTATAAGATGGGCTATTTTCAGAGGTTTATATGTAATTTGACTCTGTTTAACAGCTAAGGAATTGAGAAGTTACTGATTCATCACTGGTGAAGGTAGCTAATCTATAAACCAGTAAACAGTTGCTTTTTGTAGCATGTGAAATTGATTTTTTTTTTGGGGGGGTGAAGGCGGGGGTGAGGGTGTGTACTATTAGTCAGTGCATTTCTTTACACTATTTGCATTTGTATATGCACATACAAGCCTTGCCTACGCTGCAGAGGGCAACTATGCAGTGTTGTTTGCATATGTAGAATAGCCTGTGCTGAACTAGATGAAGTAAAACTATGTGGCTGTACCATAATTTCATATTTGCCATATAAATATGTGGGACAAATACATTCTTATGGTGCTGTTCCATACTGGCCTTAGGCATTATTCTTGCAGCAAAGAAACTTTTTAAAAAAGAGACTGTTACAAAAGTTCCTTGAGTTCCAGCACTTGCGCTGTGTAATGTCAGTGTAGAAGGGGCATTGATTTCAAGTATATGTCAAATATTTGAAGTTTTATTTCATAATTTTTGTTCCTGTAGCTGTGCAGTTTTGAATGTTAAATTATTGGGAATTTAAGCTAACAACTTCTTAAAATTTTTTCCTACTCTTAAAACAGAAAAGGTATATTAGATCTAAGTCCAGTTCATTCTGGGTGGGAAAGGGGTATTGACTTTATATTTTAAATTGGACAATTCATTATAGGCAGAAAATATTAAATCAAGCCTGTGGAATAATACCTGTTTCTTAAACTTCTGTTTTTGGGCTTGACCCCTGGACTTATCGTTATTTCCCCCAAGGATTTTTTTTTTTTTGGCTGGTCTTTTGTTTTTATTCTTCAAAGTATGATTTGGGAATTTGGGACAGGTAATGGAGCTGTCAGTTGAAAAATAGTTTTCTTACTGCTGTATTATAGTTAATTAAATGTTCAGGTCTTGGGCAAATGTTAAGAGTTACTTATAAGTAGCTGATTTTTTGGCATGTTTGCAAATGGTTTTTAACTAATAGTGCATGTGGCTGAAATCTAAAATAGTGTCTTTGCATTTCTTTTGTGTGACTTTCCTACTAACCTGACTGATGAACGAACGTACGCTGAAGGAATTGGTAAATTGTCCACTGCCGATGGTAAAGCCTTCGCAGATCCTGAGGTTCTCCGAAGACTGACATCCTCTGTTAGCTGTGCACTGGATGAAGCTGCTGCTGCATTGACGCGGATGAGAGCAGAGAACAATCACAATGCAGGACAAGTGGACAAGTATGTATTGATCACTCCCCACACCCAGTTTCCCAACTATAGAATGTAAGTTTGTATTTTTGACTTAAAATTCAGTTAATTTTATAGCTAGTACTTGGTAATGTATCTGCTCTACTACTAGCAAAAGCAAAGCTATTGGATCAGAAGGTGTAACTACTGTCCTATCAGGTTATTATTGCCTTCAAAGAGCAAGAGAAAAGCAAAAAAAAAAAAAAAGTTACTTTCTAACTTGTTGCTCTTTCTGTGTACTAGGCATTTGATTTCTTTTTTTCAAAAATGGGTTAAATTCTTAGCTGTGGAAGAGTTGGTGATAGTTCTGTAATTACTGCCTCAGCATACTTTGGAAACTGATGAATCTAGTTCACTGTATTAAAAGTTGGAAGAGAATACTAACACTTAACAGGGCAGTAAGTTGCCCCAGGAACTTAAGGGAAAATAAGCTATGTTATCTGATAATTTTTTGTAACTCATAATTAATGAGGACATCATTTAAATCTCATGATGACAGAACTGAGGATTTGTCCTGTGTTGTCAAAAGCTTGCTTCTACTTTGGTAGTTTCAAAGCATCTTTAGGGGCCCTGGAACATTTTCTACTTTGACAAGTGATACAAAATAGTTTCTAAACTGTTGGGATGGTGTAACTGTGTATACTGGTGAACTTCAGATCTTAGTGTGAGTTTATCAGCTGCAAAAAGAAGATGAGGGAAGGTGTGGGCCCACCTCAGAATATGGCAGGGGACCTGGTAGAGACACAGAAGAAGAAGAGATAGTGTATGCTGCCTTTTGCCTTGGGCTTTTACTGGTGAGATTTGCTTTCAGGAATCCCAAGCCCCTTAGATGAGTGGGACGGGGGGGTCTTGCCCTTGGTTGGTATCAGGTCAGGGAGCATTTAAACAGGTAGGACATAGTCCAGTGGACAAGTTCATGGGACCTGATAGGATGCATCCATGAGTACTGAAGGAGCTGGCTGATGTCGCTGCAAGGCCAGTCTCAATTTATTTGAATGAGGGAGGTTCCTGAGCACTGGTAGAAAGCAAACGTTACCCCTGTCCTCATAAAGGGCAGGAAAGAGGATCAAGGGGACTTATAGTCAGGTCAGCTTCACCTCAGTCCCTGAAAAAGGTGACAGAGGAAATCCTCCTGCAAGCCATTTCCTAACATAGTAAGTACAAAACGATGATGGGAAGTAGTCACCATGGTTTTACAAAGGGGAGATCAAGCCTGACCTGGTAGCTTTCTACAGTGAGATGACTGTGTTGATAGATGAGAGAGAGCAGTGGATGCTGTTATTTTGACTTTAGCAAGTCTTTTCATACTATATCCCACAGCATCCTGTGGGACAAGCTGATGAAGTACAGACCAGGTAGGTGAACAGTGAGGTGGACTGAAAACTGTCTGTATTACTAGTCTCAGAGTAGTCAGTAGCATGAAGTCCAGGTGAAGGCAAGTTGCTAGTGGTATACTCCAGTGGATGATATTTGGGCTAGTACTGTTTAATGTCTTCATCAGTGGCCTGCATGATGGTACAGAGGGCATCCTCAGCAAGTTTGCAGATGATACAATACTAAAAGGAGGGGTTGATGGACCAGATGGTTGTGTTGCCATTCAGAAAGACCTTGACGAGCTGGAGAAAGGGGCCAGGAGGAATCTTAGGAAATTCAACAAAGGGAAATGTGAAGTCTTGTACCTGGGCAGGAATATCTCTGTGCATTGGTATGGATGGGGAGGTCTGAATGGCTACAAATCAACTTTGTAGAAAAAGACTTGAGTTTCATGGTGGACAACAAGTGGAACGTGAGACAGCAATGCACCCTTGGAGCAAAGGTCAGCAGCATTCTGTGCTTCATTTGGAAGAGAATTCCAGTGTCATTCTTGTCACTTTCACAAAATGTCTTGAAAATATTTCAAAGGGAACCTGAGCAGAGAGCAAAATGAGAGACTTTGAGGAGCCTGGATCAACTAGAATCAACTAAATACACTGATTAGGAATGCATAACAGTCCATTATAAACTACTGCTTATAACAGAAGGCTCTTCCTCCTTCCCATCAGGGCATTAACTGTGTTTGGTTCCCAATGGCTATGGGACCATGATTCCTTGCATATATTTTATGAGTAAAATTATATTATCAGTTGAAGTATAACTGAGTTGGTACTGAGCATGACTTGTTCTTGTCTACACTTATGTTTAGCAGTGCTTTAACAGTTGTCTTTGCTGTTAGACTTTTTTTTTTTTACAGAAAAAATTCAAAGCACAAGTGATTTGGTTTGAAATAAATTGAAGCTCAACTCATTCTCAGGGGAAATAGCTATTCTCTCTACTTCAGAGGTTAATGATGGTTAAACTAGTGATTGTAGATTTCTGAGCTTTTAGGTGCCAAGAACTCAGTTTGTCTTGTCTTTTTCCTCTAACTCTTAGCTTGTAATTTACCAATTAGGGCTTTTTTTTAAGGATGAGTTATCAGTGTGATATGTAGGATTTGTGTTGTTATTTCTGTTTAAAAAGTGTGCAGCTCAGTTGGCTTATTTCATCTATCTGAAAACTTCTGTAATATGCTTTTAACAGTGCATAAAAATAAACATAGTAAACTTCTCCCTTCGTCCTTTAAGATATCATTAGGTAAGGTAAGGATTTTCCTTTGAAATAGCTGCTTAAATTAAGAAACTGGTGTTTTCAATTAAAAGAAAAAAAGATTTGGGCTAGTGCAGAGGAGGAAATAGTCCCCCTAGAGGAGAGGCAACAGTCAGTTTGTCCTGTTGCAGTATTCAGTATTAGTGGTCTCTGATACCAGGCTGTTCACTTTTTGGCTTTATCTCCACTAGAAATTTGCCTTGGTACCTATAGTCAGTAGTTCATTGTGGTCATAGCCTCTGTGCATCTGGCATTCCACTGAAGTATGAATAGAATTGGTGGGATTTGCTTCTGCATCTTGCAAACACCACAGATTGCCTAGTTTTGAGCATTCTTTTTTCTGTATTTATTCTGTATGAGAGTTTACATGAGTTAGTAGCTGATGAGGACAGGAGCTAATTTAGACACAAGCAAGGTCTTTATCTCTCACCTATGGAAATAATGTGTATCTATATACTTTTTCTTACAGTCTGTAAGATATATTTTTCTAGTAAGGCTTAGTACTAATGTCATGAGTCCTTACTTACAGACTTCTTCCTTCCATAGGAAAGCTGTCCATCTATTGCAGATTTATTTTGAGCTAATTCTGTGGTAACTGATTTTTCCAGTCGCAGTTTGGCAGAAGCATGCTCAGATGGAGATGTAAATGCTGTCCGGAAGCTGTTGGATGAAGGAAGAAGTGTAAATGAACATACTGAAGAAGGAGAGAGTCTCCTTTGCTTGGCCTGTTCAGCAGGATATTATGAATTGGCACAAGTAAGTAACAATTATAATCACAACTAAACCTTTGTGAAGCATTGTCTAAGGGGCTTCTTTTGTAGATAAACATTTTAGCTATTCTGATAATAATATTTTTTTATAAGCTAAACAGAATATCAGTTAATACAGCTTATTGTAGGCTTCCAGTTATCATTTGTCTTTTTAATGAAAAACACTGTCATATACGTCTTTTAGGTTAAGGGACTTGTCTGAGGCATGTATCTGTGTTTTACTTTTCTGGCATTGTTCTAGATGCAGTCAAGCTGTTCTGCCAAGCAGAGATTGCAAGAGGATCTAAAATACGAGCAAAATCAAACACTACAAGTGGTTACTTTCTAAAAACTCATGTCTCAACTCACTCAATCCTTCTTTTATTTATTTAATTTTTCTAATCACACCTGTATCAACAGTGCGTTATTTTGTGTTAATTTTTGGCTTTTGTACTTGTGTATCTAAAGGCAGAATTTGTGCTTCTTTGAAGATGTTTAGGTGATAGTTCTCAGAAAGCGGCCAGCTTCATGTTTTGGTACCAAGCAAGAGTATTGGGAGAAAACTTTTTACCTGTAAGCTTGATTCAATGTGTGCTGTGGTCATTAATGCAAGTTTATAGTTTCTCTGCTGTCATTCTGGTTAGTGAATTGCCCTGTGACTTTTGAAAATACCAGCATTGCACTGTAACTTGATTTTAGCAAATAGGAACAAATGTAGAAAACCAGCATTTCCTGAAGCAGAGCACGGTGCAAGTAGTAATTATAAATGGTCCTGGGGAGTGACATTGTGCTTCATCATTGGGGCTATTACTGCAAAGGGGTGTCATGGCTGGCTGGGGAATCATTGTCACAAGCCTCCTGAACTAAAAGCAAAATGTTGGTGTTACAATTGATTCATTAAACTGAACTTTTTTTTTTCTAGGTGCTGCTAGCAATGCATGCAAACGTTGAAGATCGAGGGAATAAAGGAGACATAACTCCCTTAATGGCAGCTGCCAGTGGAGGCTATGTAGATATTGTTAAACTTCTCCTTGTTCATTGTGCAGATGTCAACGCACAGTCTTCAACAGGTAACTTGAGAAGAAGGGACACTAAGAGTTACTAAGATTGGCTCATAAGATGTGCAGGTGTTCTGAACATCTGTGGTTTTGTCTGATAGTTTCATTTACAAGAAAACATGACAGGAACTATTAAGAATAGGCCAGATGCATAGTAGACGTGCTCAGAGTCTTATGTGGTCATTATTGAAGATTATTTTTAATATAAAGTGTAAAGGAAAGCACTGTTCCTGTGAAAACCACTGTGGTGTTAGATAACCAGGAAAATACATGAAGTCTAGTTTTTCTCATTTGTATAATCCAAAATTATACAGTAAGACTGCCATGGGACACATGGTCAAGACCAGTTCTTTCATTCTGTTGCTTTTTACCAAAGAGGAGGTACAATTCTTCGAGCATCGGGTGTTGTCTACATTGTTGATGCTTGACCATATTTTAACTAATCTTGCTGAGAGTGTTAACTTGCAGTTGGATTCTGCTAATAGGAATATAGAATTTAAAAATTTGAACAAAGTTTAAAAAGTCAGGTGTCTGAACTATGAAATGGGCTTTTTATCTTGATGTTTAGCCATATTAAACAGAACTTACCTTTAAATTGACTGTATCATTTAAAACCTAAGCCATATGTGATTGTCTGTCACTTACAGTAGCAGAGTTTTAAATTATAAATTTATTTTCATCCAGCCAGTAAATTTTTCAAGGGATTACAGGATACAGTTTTAGGCCAAAAACCAAACCCCGCCCTGGCTCCCGTGCCCAAACTCTTCAGTGAGCATGAAAATTACTTACTGATCTTTTTGTGTGTGAATTTGATCTCTTTTTGTGTGCTGAAGTAGGAAGCATAATCAAAGAAAAAAAATCCTGATTTGTAATATTGTCTTAGCATTAAAACTTTCACATTATAGTTGTGTTGGGATTTTATACCCAGCCTGAAATTATTGGCTGGGGTAACATTGTTTTGAAAGTAAAAGGCTGCTGCTAGTGATGTACCTGGTTTTGTTCAGAGCTATTAAAATTTCCTTTCCTGTATTAGGAGTAGGTGATGGAAAAGGCTTTCATGTAAACTTCTTCTTCTCTGCAGGGAACACAGCTCTCACTTACGCTTGTGCTGGGGGCTTTGTTGACATAGTGAAGGTGCTATTGAAAGCCGGTGCTAATATAGAAGACCACAATGAGAATGGGCATACCCCCTTAATGGAAGCAGCCAGTGCAGGTCATGTTGAGGTTGCAAGAGTATTGCTGGAATATGGTGCAGGAATCAACACTCACTCCAACGAGTTCAAAGAAAGTGCACTTACACTTGCATGTTATAAAGGTACTGTCTCTTGCCTTGTTTTATGTTTTTGTTTAAATATATTCTAGGATTTATCTAGCTAAAGCTTATATCCACACTTGGAATATTTTCTTAAGGGTTTTAGAATACTGGATTTTGGTTTTAAAGTCTATGTCAGGAAATGCTTATCCATGGTGTAGTGGTATTAAGCATGTCTATTTGTGTCCAAATGTGGTGGACATGTATTCAATATACTGCAGATGAAAACTTGTGACTGGCTACATCCGAACTCGTGCTTTGACACAGCACCACTTTCCTCTTCCACCACTACTGCATTCCCTTTTTCATTTAGGTTCCCCTCACCAACTATTTGCAAGTTCTGAAAACATCTCAGTTATTAGGAGAATGTGAATTTATAACTCCTGTTTCTGGAATACCTGATGGGGTGAAAATGTTAGTATTAGCACTGGATACATTTCCTTCAGTTTTCCTTCAATTTTGGAGGATGTCTACGAAATGTTATGTATTATGAACTTTTATGCACTTCTGACTTAATTTCTCTTGCTATTTAAAGCTTATATAGAAAGTAACTGATGTACTTCCAATTTTGCTTTTTCTTCCAAAAACCTCCACAAAAATTCCAATTTTTTTTTTTTTATTACTGGAAGTTTTAAGGATGCAGATTATTGTCATAGCAACTTCAGGTTTTGCCTCTGTGGTTAGAGGATACATACTGTGTGTAACCCATCTGAGAACTTGCATCTGGATTTGTCATGGATTTTCTACAGCATATAGTAGTTTCTTACAGAGAAATTTCAGTGGTAGTACTCGTAGATACATTGGAGGGGCATTCTTGTTTCTTGTGACCTAAAACTTAGTAGAGTGATGTAATGTAAGATCTTCATTGACTAGAGATTTCCTGTATTACTTCAGCAAGATGGTTAAGCCACCTTGTTGTCCTATCAGCTTATCCAAAACTAAGTTTTATACTGGAGGAGGATGCTCATCAAAAGGACAAAATGTATAACTTATAAGGGACAAATGCTAAAATGACAGAAGCCATAACAGTTGAAAACAAGTATTGATAAAATTCAGTAGAAGCTGTTGAAAATAATATCAGGTAACAGAATATGATGTGATGTCTGTATCTTAGTTCTCAGAAATATGTCTGTGAATGCTATGATTAAAAAGCTTAAAGTTAAGTTCAGATCTACATGGACCTATCTCTAAAAGATAATCACCTCCCCCAGCTGTATGCTGCCTTGGAACATTTAAATGATATGCCACTATACGGTTGAATAAGGAATAAGCACAGTCACTTAAGCTTGAAGTCACAATAAAAGGTTCCTGTTCTGTAAACTTGAATTAGAGAGGTCTGCCTTCATCTCATAGTTGGACAGTATCTTTGGGAAAGACTGTCCCAAGTTTGGCTGATTGTTTTGCATTGGTATTTTTTAGAGTACTTTTAAAATAACAGGTTTGCAGATTATAACTTGTAAAAATTATAATAGCAAACTATGAAAATCTAAATAATTTTATTAAGTGTATTGTCTATACTACTAAAAGACTATGATATTAAATGCTTATTTATTTTGATATGTTTCATTTGAAGGCCATTTAGATATGGTTCGTTTTTTGCTTGAAGCTGGAGCTGATCAAGAACATAAAACAGATGAGATGCACACAGCGCTTATGGAAGCCTGCATGGTAAATAGCCTTTATTTGTTCTGCTCCCTTTTCAGTGAGAGAGGAATAAAAGAGATGATAAAATGAAGTGAGCCTTTGTTAACAAACTGTTTTGGGTCTGCAAGTAAGCATGTGTTAGTTTTTATTGTAAGAAAGCCTTACTATAGTTACCACAGGTGGCCAGCTTCTCAGTCTGATTGGTCATTGGGAAAAAAATATTCTAATTTTGGGAGGTATGATGTATTGTTTTAAATGCTCCCTGTGTGACATGTAGGGGTAACTAATCTGCAGTGATGTAAAGTAGTAGGTTGAGCCCAAGTCACTTGTTTATTCTGCAGTGTAAAGCTTAGTTTCCCACCTTTGCATTTATAAATAAGATGCTTGAGTCTTCCAGAAGTGCACTGAGCAGGATGACTGATGCATTACACATATCCTTTCAGTACTGCAGGAAATGTTTTGTATGTAGAGGTGGTTTTCTCTCTCCCAGGTTTCTGTAAATGGCGCTGTGAGGTTTTTCTTTTGAAAATAAAACAGTAGGTCAGAAGTAATTTAGTTCTTAGGTCTTGGGGAACTTGTATAATTTCAAAGCAGCCATTGAGGAAAAACTTTCTTTTTCAAGAGCCTCATCTTAATAAAGAGCATGCTATTGTGTTGTCGTGGTTTAGGCCTGGTTGGCAGCCAACCACAATGCAGCAGCTCTCTCTCCCTTCTCCTCCGGCACTGAGAAGGGACAGAGAGCCAGGTTTGGGGTTTGAGATAGGACTGGGATAGGGAAAAAACTCCCCTTTATGATCACGAGCAAAAGGCAGACTCATGAGGGGAAGAAAAAAAGAACATACATTTACTACAGACACAACACCTAACAGAGTAGGACACTGAGAAGCACTGCCACATCTTGAGAACACCTTCCCCCCACCCCTCCCTTCTTCCCGGGCTCAGCTCTGCTCCCGATATCTCTACCTCCTCCCCCAGTGGCGCAGGGAATGGGGGGTGCAGTCAGTGCTGCCACTTCCTTCATCTTCGGTGAGGGGAGTTTCTGGAACTTGTTCCTCCTGCTCCATCGTGGTCCACCTCTCACAGCAGACAGTCCTCCACAAACTTTCTCTGACTTGAATTCCTCCCATGGGCCGCAGCGTTCCCCACACTGCTCCGTCATGGGTCACTAACTTCCTCCGACTGGATTCTCTCCCACGGCTGCAGCCCTTCCCGAGCTGCTCCGGCGTGGGACTCCCCCGCATGCTGCAATCCTCCCAGTGCTGAATTACAGCAGCGGGGCTATCTTTTCCCATGAGACCCCGGCCTTCTTCGGGCACAGAACCTTGGTCATCCAAGCAGAAGCCACAGACCATAAATCAATGTCTGCTCCACCGTAGATCTTCATGGGTGGCAGGGGGGGGCCGCCCTGCCGTCTCACCACAGGATACAGGAGGGTCTCTGCTCCGGCACACCTCCCCCCTCCTTTCTTCCTCCGTTCCTCCACTTACCTTGGTGTTCATGCAGCTGCAGCAACTCCTTCTCACCAGTCCCACTGCCCGTCACGACGTCCCTTCTTAAATACGTTATCGCAGAGGCACATCTGATGGGCTCAATTTCCCAAACAGAAGTGGAGCTGACGTGGAGCTGGGGGAGCTTCGAGAAGCTTCTCACAGGGGGCCGCCCCGATAGCCCCCTCCCCTGCCACCAAAAAACTCCACCACTCACTCAACCCAGGACATGTGTCAAAGCATATCTGCAACCATTTTTGTCCAGACATGTGACCTTTTATCTATTCTTCAAGCTGGGGAAATTCTTTGGAGAAAGAACAGGGAACTTGTTTTCATAGGAAGCACAGTGAGCAGAGGGAGAAATTAATTTGCTCCCAGTAGCCTATAATCCTTGAAAGATAGGCTGCAATGTTCCTGCCATCTTCTGAGAGCTGGAGGATCAAATGTTCTTCTAGTCCACTTGTGAGGAGATGATGCAAGTGAGCAAGGTCAGATCATAACATCTCAAGCTGTGTTCAAGTCTTCTCATAGTGAGATGGTAATAGTATCCTTGAATAGTCTTCCCTGTATGAGAGCCTAATGCCAATAAGGAATTCGGAAGAATGCAGTTGTAGTGGGTGTATGCTGTCACCTAAAGGAGATTGCGGCATGACTGCAAACTAAATGTTTTAATGAGCCCACTGTTCTGTTTAGGCTTAGTCCTTTTGCTTTGTTTTTTTCTTTCATGGTGATATAGCCTGAGCAGTGGGTTGACTTGGAGGCTATGAAGTGTTTCACTTGGGTAGGGTAAAGTTGCGTGGGTTGCTTGCACGATTTTAGCTCTTGGATGTTTCAGTCTATTTTGCATTATAGAGCATGTATTGACCTTTAAAAGCAACAGAGAGGAAACTGATCCCTTCAAGTCCCAACTCCAAGTCGAATGATTGAGTTGGTTCCTTGTTATCTTTTGTCTGCACCCTTGCAGAAGGGAACCATTCCACCAAATTATTGTGACTTCTCCCAGTCTTCACTGTTTTCCAGCTAATGAATGCTGCACATACAGGAAGCTGAGGTATCTGGTCTCTGCTCACCAATTATGTTGTAAGTGCCTCTGAGTTCTAGTATGTCTTGGTTAAGACAGAGTGCCACACCTGGGATAATGCCTTTAGTTAGATGGGGTTGTTACTGACTTTTAGCTGGCTTCTCTGAAAACAGCGGCCTGTCTTTAATTTACGGGCTCGATTGCTGTTAATCTCACAGTACTTACTACCTGCTTCATGTTTAACTTAAGACAAGTGTTGACAAGAGTTGTGTGTTTGATATCCTTCTTGCCTCCTTTTCTATAGTTTTGTGTTAGCTGTTTGAGTTGCTGGCTGACAATTCTGGTGAGACCAGAATGGAGAACTGGTAGTTCGCTTGAGGTTGCTGTTCTTAATACACGAGACTTTCTTTAATTTTGCGAATTAATGGAATTCTTAGCTTTATAACTTTATAAATCACCCCTAGGTATCAGTGGCTTAGCCTGGACAGCTCTGGCTTGAGCCTTGGGTAGAGAGGTCTTCTAATGTCTTTTTTTTGCCCTTTAGTATTTCCCAACTTTATTTACATTTCCTTCCAAGGACAGAATGTAACAATATCTGTTACTTGCCACTGAAATTGGCCCTTTTTACTTCTTCTTCAGGAAGTATTCTTTAGTTCTCTAGCAAAATCTGTCAGCATGCATTGGGGCTAGTTGAAAGAATTAGTCCAGCTTAACTGTCAAATCCCAGGAGAACCACTGTGTCAGGACAGAGGGCTCTAAATCATCAAAGCTGGCTTGACAGTTTTGTCCTTCTGGAAGAACCCCATATTTCTTTAGATAGCAAATGGAGTGACCAAGTTGATATGCCTAATTCCTATGCATCTTCAGTATGCAAGGCAGCAAGTGGTTTTCTCTCTACTGAGATATGAAGAGCATGCTTCTATTCAAGTCTTTTACTTGGAGTTCCCTTTCCATCCTTAAGTTACCTTATTAATTGTATATGCTAAAGAAAGGTCTATTGTGAAACATCCTCTGATTAGACACTCAGTTCTTCTGTATTTCACTGAGCACTCCTTGCATGACTTGAACCTTCCCCCTTCATTAGGTGTAGTTTGTAATCTGTTTCAGTTTTCTGAGATCCCTTCAAATTGTTCCACATGTTTGGGTCCCAATTTCTTAAGTTATGTGTGAGGGAGGAACCATGTAAGTGTTTCTTCTTTCCTAATGCCAAAATTTGTTTACATTTTCTCCTTTTCAAAGGTATTGTGGATCTCTACAAACCACACCTTAAGTGAAACATGGATTTTTGGTACTTGGTCTGTCTCAAGTAACTGTGAGGAGTTTAGTAATAGTTTCTTCATAAGCTGACAGCTGCATTTATATGCTTTGATCGGTAAGGGCTCAGACAGACGGCTCTGGCAATCCTAATTCTCTTCCCTCTACGACAAAGATTGCGTCACCCCAAGGCACTTTTCAGTCTTCTTTAAGATTTATCTGTTTTCCCTTTTCCTGTTTCCTACCTTCATTGTAACCCACTTCAGTTTATCTGCAGGTATCTTTCTCAGGGTCTAGAAACTGCCAGTTGGAGCTTACTTTTTGTCTGTAGAAGCCATGAATTGACTACAAAGAAAAGAAATATTTTTTCTGATGCTTATTTTGGGGTTAGTCATGGAGTGTGTTTATTGCTTATGGTACTTGTTTGCTATCTCTATCACTTGTGTCCCAGATACTTCGTTGGATAAGAAAGTTTTATTCCATAACTCTTTCCATACTCCTCCAAGAAAGGAGGGGGGGGGGGGAACAACATTTTTTTTTTTTCCTCATGCATTTACACCTAATTTAAATGTAGGTGTAAACCTAAATGTCAGTTTAATTCAAGTATTACCATAACTATGTCATAAATTGAACCATCAGAAGTAAAAAAAATCCTGTCATCATTTTCAGACCTAGTATGATAGTGCTTACAACTACAGGATTAAGCGGCTTCAACTGTTTCTGACTTATGTGTTCACCTTTGTTTTGTAGGATGGACACGTGGAAGTGGCACGCTTGCTTTTAGACAGCGGTGCTCAAGTGAATATGCCTGCAGATTCATTTGAATCTCCACTCACTCTGGCTGCTTGTGGTGGACACGTGGAGTTGGCAGCTCTTCTAATTGAAAGGGGAGCTAACCTGGAGGAAGTTAATGATGAAGGTTATACTCCCCTAATGGAAGCTGCCCGGGAAGGCCATGAAGAGATGGTAGCCTTGCTACTGGCACAAGGTGAGATCACTGTTGTTTCTTGAGTGTTCGTTATGAAGAATGAATGCAGTGTTGACCGTTTGCCATCAGGTATTCAGCTCAAATTCCTCTAATGTAGCATGTGGCTGTCACTGTTCCTTGTAACTACAAAGCAA
Organism: Tyto alba; assembly: GCF_018691265.1. NCBI lineage: Eukaryota > Metazoa > Chordata > Aves > Strigiformes > Tytonidae > Tyto > Tyto alba. Next base: position 23,057,051 of record NW_024881279.1, read on the forward strand.
AGCTAAAACACCCAAACCGTGGAGGTGATGAGTATTCACCTTTCTACCCTGTGTTTGTTTCCTAGGGGCAAATATAAATGCACAGACGGAAGAAACGCAGGAAACAGCCCTTACTCTGGCATGTTGTGGAGGGTTTTCTGAAGTAGCTGACTTCCTTATTAAGGCAGGAGCTGATATAGAACTTGGTTGCTCAACACCATTGATGGAAGCTGCTCAAGAGGGTCATCTTGAATTGGTGAAATACTTGCTGGCGGCAGGTATGTGTACAGTGCAAACTATCTAGCACAGATATTAGACTCATTCTATTTGATTTAGGAGATACTTGATGGTGGCAGTGTTGTAACAAGAAACTATAATCTCAGATACTTTAGCAAGAAGGAAAGAGCGTATATTATACTGTAATATTGTTTGATACTGTTAACAGAGGAAAGTGCCTCATGAAACACTGGATTCTGTTGCATCTAAAAACTGTCAACGTTCATTAGGAACGTTGTTTGCAGCTAACTGCTTTCAGGACAAAATGTTAACACAGATAATGCTTGTTTTTATATGCTACTCCTGCTTTGACTGAGCCTGATTATCTGCAGTCAGTCTCCCTGAATAACCAGTACTTTAGGAATTGTACCCTGGGAAATAGTGTACAAGACAGATTCTGGAAATGTGCTGAATTTCTGTAATTAGTGAGTTTTACTACTACCTATACAGTATTAAAAATTAAATCTTGCTGGAGTTGGGGAGAAATGACACTTCAGTATTCATCTGTCCATTTAAAGTTGGTAGAGACGGAAGTGTAGTAATACTGCTGAAAATAATAAATAAATAAAAAGGACCTCTGTTTTGGAAATCTTTATTTTGAGAGGTGATTTATTTGTATGCTCTTTTTTAAGAATAAGCATAAAATTGTTTGGTTTTGTAATTCTAGGAAGTGATGCTCCCTGGTCATCAAGGGACAGTAACAACTCTGTCTCTTTGTGCAGTGATACCAGCACATGACACCTGTCACCAGCTCACTTGAAACACTGCTTGCGCTTCACTTCTGATAATGTAGAAAGTTAATTGAGGAGCCTTGTTTTAGCATCAGGGAGTCTCTGAATACATCTCACACCTTGAAAATAAGAAAATACTAATCACATTGGCATTTTTTTTGGAAGAATCATTCATGGTTTTCTTGTAGCTGGCGTATATGAAGCTATCCACGTTATTTCAACAAAATGGTTTTATAGCAAATGATTTTAGAGCAGGGAAGAAATTAAATTTGTAGGAGTGTATGGTCTTGTAGTATTAATACTAATTCAACAACATGCATTTTGTCTGGTTTTCCTTGGCATGCAGCTTCCTGTCAAATGGATAGTTTAGACAACTGTCTGGATCCACTTTTATTTATTATAACAACTGGGATCTTCATTGGTGTAGAGGGAATGTAGGAACAAGTGAGCATATAGACTTAAGTACTTAGATTGCCAGTCATGCTTTTTCCAAGCCTTGGCTTATCCAGTCTCCTCAGAGTATTTTTACTACAAGAACAATTTTTACTACGAGGGCAATGCCCTTGGGCTGTGGAAGCTGTTGGTCAGTAGGATATAGGCTGTTGTCACAGATAATGTGCCTTGATTTTTGTGTTTATTTGATATGAAATACTTGATAAGGAGATGTCCTGTAACAAAAAACTAATGTTGTGTTTTTAGGAGCTAATGTTCATGCCACCACAGCGACAGGAGATACAGCTTTGACCTATGCCTGTGAAAATGGACATACTGATGTTGCAGATGTGTTGCTTCAAGCTGGTGCTGATTTGGTAAGACTTCAGTTGCATCTTGTCGGGGAAGTATTTTGGTTTGAAACTGTATGCCAAAGCTTACATGCTTATAGAGCAGGAAGATGATTTTAGCAACTGAGGTTCATATATTAGTGTGAAAAATGGCATGAAAGAAACTTTTTAAAAAGCCTGCATATTCTGTTTGGTCTAAAAAATAAAAATTCTTACTGGGTAATCTTTCATTCATTAAGTGAAAAGTTTTAGCTATAGTTTACACTTGTGACAGTTGATTATCTTAATTTCAGTATAATCCATAAATTTAATTGTTTAGCAGGATATATTTCTACATTATCTTTATTCATTATGTGACTTTTATTATTCCCAGACTCTTGTAGACTAGAGCTTACCTGTTCCACTGCTCTGAATTTAAAATGTTTTCATATGAGGAGCTACTACTTCTTTATTTTAGTGTTAGCTTCTGAACATTGTGAGTCTCAACTTTTAAAAACTAAGACCCAAAAAACCCCAAACTAAGCAATGACTTTTAAACGACCAGCATAATATGATCTTTTTTGTTTGTTCCAGAACTCTATTCTTTCTAACTCTTGGTTTTAGCATGTTGCTTTGAGTGTTTATTTTCTGTAATGCATTTAATAACAACTAAGTTGTTTACATAATTGTCTTGACTCTTCTCATATTATGTAGTGGGAGACCTAAAAGTGCTGCTTCATCAGCTACAGGGATATGTTTGTTTGGCTTTTATGCAGTAAAAAGCAACTGATATGTTAATATTCTAAAGGAGTTTAGGAGCCTTATATCTAATAAGTCATAATCATGGAAGATTGTTCTTCTGGTTGCCTTTTTTGTTTTTTCTCCCTCTATTCTTTCTTTTTTCTTTCTTTTTCTACACTCTCTGCTTGTGTGGGTTTTTTTTTTTTGTTTCTTCGGGGAGGGGGCTGGGGTTTTGGTTGGATATTTTAGGGGTTTTTTTGTCCTTTTAAAGAGTAAGAATGCCAGAAAAGTTTATCGTTGAACCTGATAGATCATTTAAGACTGAAATCTAAATAACTTCAGTAGGGTGTTGAAGTATTTTATGTTTTTAAGTTTATATTTACAAATATAAATAAGTTAATGTTGTAACGGTGAAGTAGTAATACTTCCACTCTTCTTTGTGAATATACTCTTTTTTCAGGCCTTATTAAATCTTCTGCAGTAAAATTCTGCTTCATATGTTCCTACCAGGGAGGAAGGTCATGTTAATGGGGGGGGGGGGGTGGGGGAGTTTGTGGGCTTTCTGGCACACCAGCTGCACTTTGCTCCTTTCAGTGTTGGGTACTGAGCATCAGCCACTTTAGTAGAGGCAGGATAGGTTTTTGGGGTTTTATTGTATATTTTAAATAAATATTTAAGTACCTGATTATAAAAAGGTATCAATTGTGAAGTATCTCATAGTGAGGATCAAAGCCTAAACCAAAAAAAATATATATTGCTATGTGTAAACTTTTAAAAACATGCAAGGGTTGCTGCTTAGATGTCACTTCAAATTATTAGTTGTGTAATTTTTATTTTTTTTCCCTCTTATAACTAATGTGAACAATGCTTGTGGTCTTTAGCATCTAGTTCTGATTAGTATTGCTGAGAAAAATCTTGTGCTTTTCTAAAGTAAAGTTTTATTTTACTGCATTTTCTTGTACTGTCAGTCAAAATGAGGAGCTGTCAAGAAAAATGTAGTAAGGAAGCAGAGGAAGATTGCACATGAAGGGGAGTCCTGACATATAAATCTAACAGTTTAGAATTCTAATCGTAAGTAAATGGGGAATGTCTGCAAAACTTCAGTGATTCTTATAGCAGGTGCCTCAGGTTTGGAGCAGTTTCCTTTCAAACCTGTGTGTTGCTTTGTTTTATTAGAAGTTGTAGGCTGTTTTGAATAAATTTGTTATCTTTGTAATTGTTCTGAGGAAGATTTCTGAAGTGTGTTGACTTGCTGCTAGAGTATGAAAAAGCTTCTTTGGCAGTATCATGGGAGATTATTCTTCTATATTTGAGTTTTCATTAGTAATTTAAATGAGGATAGATGATTTCAGCAAGTTGTCCTAGGAAGTCTGTGGTGGAGTAGGGAATTGAATGCAGATACGGACTTAGATCTCTGGGTGGTCTGTCTTCATTTGTCTGTCTAGTTAACTTTGCTCTCCTTCTGGTTTTCAGACACAACACAGGAAAGTAGATCTCCAATTGCTTTTCTTTCTTTCCTTTTTAATCCCATAACTTCAGTGTTTCCTGGGATTACTTTCACTGATGTTTCATTATTTTCCAGAAACTTTATACCTTGGGTTTATATCTCACTCACTGAAGAGCTGGACATACAACATCTTACCCTGTTGTGAAGTTGTCACTTTTGATGAAAATACTGGTTATATCTTAATCAGTAAAAACAAGGCTGAGGGCTATTCTCCAATTGCAAGGACAAATGGCACCCACTGAACACATCCATGCTGTGCAGCACTGGGTCCAGCAGGTCATTGAGCCTGGGGCTGTGCCTCTGAGTCTGTAAGAATGTCAGTGGCTACATCACATCCCACCAGAGTGGTGTTTTCATAATGGAGTATTGGGAGCATACATTGGGCACCCTTGGATTGTGGGATTCTCGAGGGCTGAAAGGCCTCTGAGATGAATGGAGACTAATGTTAGATTTTCCACTCTGCCTATTGGAAACACTCCCTGGTGACTTCCTCCCCTGTGGTTCTTGACAGGGCCAGCACTGTGCCAGGGAGACAGCAAAGGAATAAACAACGTGGATGACCAGTGATCTCGTGCCTAAGCTTGTTTCCTGGCCCTGCTTTATTTACTGGTAGAGATGTGGCCACTACTGGATTTTGCTGTTGTTGCTTTGTTGCTTTGTGAGCCACCTTCATATTCTGTTTTCTTACAGACCAGGAAGTCAAGGAGCATAGTTTTTGAGGATTTTTTTCTTCTCCCTGATTCTAGATTGAGGAAAGATAGTTGATCTTTCTTCCCCAAATGCTCTTGAGTTAAACGAGCACTAAACACTGGCTGTCAAGATCTGTTGCAATCAGTTCTCCAATTTCTTCACAATTCAGAGCTTTTATTCCATGACTTGGAAAGCATACGATCTACTTTAAGACCTCAGATATGACTTGGCTTCTCAGGTCTCTCTTCAATTGCTAGGAGATCAGGACTGAGTGAGATTTGAGATGCAAACTTTGAGAATGCAGTTGTGAAGAGAAGCCCCTTTCGTGCTGGGTTAGCCAAATTGGCAGAGGGCAGGAGGTGTTTCTGTCAGGGGGTTTCCTGTATTGTGCTCATGGAAAACTGAAGTCTTCTAACTTTGCCAAAGTTATACAACTCACTGCTGAACTGATTCCTGTGTGTTGCTCATGTCCAGTTGAGATTTTCCCGATCTCAAAATAGAACCCTGAGCTAAAGTTTGAGCATGTTTTAAAATGAGAGTGGTAAGATACTGCAGCGGGCTGTGCAGAGGAGTTGTGGGTGCCCCATCCTTGGAAAAGTTTGAGGTCAGGTTGGACAGGGCTTTGAGCAGTCTGATATAGTGGAAGATGTCCTTGCCCATGGCAGGGGGGTGGACTAAATGGTCTTTGAAGGTCCTGTCCAACCTAAACCATTCTATGATCGTTATATGATAAGTGATTCTAGTCCCTGGTAGAATTTTGTCTGAACTGGGAGTGATTATTACCACCACATCTCAGCACAGAAAGGCTGTTGGTTTTGCAAGTAGAAAATGGGAACTCTTGCTTTCAGGGATTGATCCTCTGGCCTAGATATCAAATAGGTAATTCAGTTCAAGAACCAGTGAAGATCTTGAGAGCTGTCTTAGCTTCATTAAGGAATGTGGCTTTATAAGAACCAAGAGAACTAAAAGAAAATGATGGCTGAGATGAACTTTCTTTGGTTTGCAGTTAATTTTTCCTTAAAACTTTGCTGTGGCGAGTTATACTAGAAGTGAACAGTGTCAGAGTACACACTAATCTGTGTTTGTCTGCCAGAGAGCTGCTCAGTCATGTATGGTATTCTGATGAATTTGTATCTCCTTGTGACTAATTGTTTACAAAGTCTGGCTTGTTAACTGGTTATTCTGATGCTTTTCTGATGCCCTTCTTTAAGGGATCTGTCTTTTCCATGTCCTTACAGTGACAAAGTTGGCCTGTCAAAATCTGTAGCAAAACTAGCTTGGCAGGCCTACACCTTTCCTTGTTAATGTATGCATTTTGAAATCTGCCTGCTTTTGCCAAGTATATGAAAGACTTAATATGAGGCACATCTGAAGACTTCAGCCTGTGATCCCATCTGTGCCTTAGTTGCATTCTAGTTCCTTTATTGGCTGCAGGATTAGAGACTTTCAGGGTCTTAATCTGAGCTCCTGCCACTGGACCAAATGTAAATTTTACTTCTTCACAAGCATCTTTATGGAGACAAAACACCTACTTCAGCTTTTATGAATAATGGGAGTAAAATTTTGGAGATTAGAACTCTGATGTATGATATGCAAAAAGCATTTTTTCTAAGCAGTGGTATGGTTTAATAGCTCCAGGAAAAAATAACCAGCACTTCAGCAATACAGTTATTTAGCTGTGGGGCAAGCATTTGTCTAATCTTAAAGGTGAGAGGAGACTTTTGTTTTTCTTGAAAGAGTTCTCTTTTTTTCTCTCTTTTTTTTTTTCTTTGTGTCTTTACTGGCAGTTACCCTCATCTTAAAGCTTGCATGAGGTAAGAAGTGCATGTATGTTCCCACAGGAACTAGGTAAAGGACTGTAAAGCTCAAAAAGAGTATTGTTGATATTTAATGAGAGGTAATATCCTGCTTTCAAGCTGTATACCTTTTTATAAACTATAAGTGCCTGTTTGGATGTCTGTTCCCTTTGAATGTAGAATTAGACCTGGATGAAATGCTGCACACTGGAGATTCCAGTCTCTTTTTTGAAAGCGAGACTGCCCTTGACAAAGTGGTTGCATCCTTCCCTGTTACAGTGTAGCTGAAAACAAGAGATTGTTCTTTTTTTGTACAACAAGATGATCCCAGTTTTTGTCAGCTGTGAAGTACAGAAGAGTTTTAAATAGAGATTTTCTAATCTGGGCTGCCTTGCAGCTGTACGTGAGGCTTTGCTGCATCTAGTGATGGAGTTTGTTTCCTCCTATAAAATATATGGGTGATTTTTATGCTGAAATTGAGAGATGGAAGAGAATCCCTGAGGGCAGCTTCATCCTTGCATTCTTTTCATTTTACACTGTGAAGGTCTCCCTGAAGCTCTTTATACTTGTTAAAATTCCATTCATGGCTTTCCTTAAAAGACTAAAACTATCTACCTGGCATCCACATAACTCCAGTTGAAAAAAAACAAAACAAAACAAAAACCCAAACAAACAAACAAAAACCCAAAACACAGCAAAAAACCCACCAACCCCCTGCGCACCCCCCTCCCCCCAACCCAACAACCAAAAACAAAACCAGGCATGCCAAACTACTTTTTGATTCTTGCCCTATTACAAAATATTTTTACAGATGGATGTTTTTGTCGTTGCAAGGATCATTGCTTTGCCTTCAGCTGATAACATCCTTCACACTAACATGGGTTCTTAATTAGAAACTCAGATTCCTTTATGTGTATGACACACCGAATGTTTGATGCAGTGTGCGTAAGGCATCATTTAAACATCTACAAAACTAGCCAATACTTAATGGATTTGAATGAAACCGTGCTGGAGATAGTTATGTTGTTGTTACAGTCAGGGATCTGAGAAGTTGTCATGCTTTTCCATGATGTTTCTTGAACCATGAAGGGAAGGTCAGGGATTTCTTGTCTTTTTAGATTTGGCCCACAGTATTCTACAAATAAAGCAAAAGGTTCTAGAACATGTGAAATTAACTTTTGTAGTTAACACCTTTTGGATGTTGTGTTGTGGTCTCTGGATGGTGCACAGTACAATGAAATCCTCTCTTGTGCTAGTAGTGAACAAAAAGTCAACTTGTATTTAACAAGATGCTGTGTATGACCTTTGTGCTCTCATCATGAATCTGCATTGCTTGTGGTAGGAGTCTTAACTGGTGAGATCTGTGTTGCTTGGGCTTACATTTTTGTTTGCTTGCCTAATTCCAGCAAAATGGAGTTTTTAGCTGGTGGATCTGATCCATTTAAATTCACATTCCAGGTCTTCATGACCAAGAACAACATTTATATGTAGAACGAGAGCCGTGAGTTCTTCTTTTTCCTTCCGCAGGACAAGCAGGAGGACTTAAAGAAGACTATTTTGGAGGGCATAGAGCCGGGCAAGCATCAGGTGAGGTTGGCCTTTGATGCTTGTAAGCTGCAGCCTCAGGATACATGCTGATGACAAGCATGACTTTAAGGCATCTAAGTTTCCTCAGAAATACAAAGACTTGCTGTGTAGACTAGACATGTCATCTTTGTCCTGCGTTTTCCCTTTTGTTGGGTTTTATAAAACCCTGTTTTTAAAAAAACAGTATCTCAGCCTTCATAAATGCAGCAAGTTATCTCAGTGAGTCTATTAGCACAAGTAGCTAAGTTAAACCTGTTAATTCACATCTAGCTTCCTGTAAAGTCTTCCCTTTTCAGATATTTACTTTAAACTAGAGGCCTAGTTCAGTTTTTAGGTGCCTCTGAAATACTGGTTTGCAATGTATCTCAGGAAGATTATCTGGGACAAGTAGGTTGGTGACTGCTAGAATACTGTATCTCTCAATAGGAGTTCAATCTTGAAAATTAGCAAAGTGGCATAGCGTTAAGAACTGTATAGTTTGCCTGTTGTCTTGCATCAAAATCTTTGTCTAAATCAATTTACTTAGAATAACATTTAGATTTCTGTTAAATATTCACTGTTGTAATGGGTGAGAGAGGCTTGTAAAAGAATTGGAGAGCAGTTGGAACTTTACTTTGAAAATGCAGATTTTTGTTCTAGAACTTCTAAATAACATACAACACTGGAAAGAAACTTGGAAAAAAAAAATCCTAGTGAATAATACTTGCCAGCCTGAATACTTGTGAACCAAGGAAAATAATGGTGAGAGGAGGAAGGCCCTTATGTAGCTGACCTTGGAATTGCCTAAACCAGAGAACTCTGAATCAAGAATAAAGAAATATCAATGATTGTCATAATATGCTTCTGATGACACTGCTTTTGCTTTGTTCTCTGATTTGTCTATAATTATTTTTGATATATTTGATATATTATTTTGAGATAATTATTGCTGACTGGATTATCATCTCCTTTTCACAGTGGAAAAGGTGCAGATAATTTAAACTCTTATCTGAGTAATACTCTCACTTTCTCCTTCCTTCTCATCTGATACCCAAGCCTACAGAAAATTCTCCTCAGGCATTCTTTCTATTCAGGCACAATTATCAGGAGAACACATCACTCAAGTGTTTAGAGAACGGCTTTTCTAGTCAAAGCTGGCATAAGAGTTCTCCTTTATACCTCTTTCTGATTATGCCAACTTGAGAATTTCTCAGGTTTGGAGCAGTGAAGAGAGACAGAATATTGTGGTAAATCCTATAGTGCAGGTAGAAATTTGTCTTTGGAGACGAGTACTCCTTGCTAGTTTTTGTTGTTACAAAATAAGCATTTGCATGTACTTCATATTAATACAAGGAAGAAGCACGTTGGAAAGCTGGTGGGGAAAGGTTTTGGACAGCTTTCATGTTCTCTGTCCTGATTTTGATTATCTACTGCAGCTAAAAAAAAAGAAAAAAAAAATTCTTTGAAATTTATGGCCATTCCAGGTGAAATAAAGGATGCAAGTAGACAAGGGCACTGCACTGGCTCAGCTTCTTATTTTGGCTTGTTTGAGATGTTTTCCCTTAAAGCTTGACTTGATGCTATTTGCTAGCATTTATTAGGGCTAAATATAATTCTGTAGTCATAGAATTAGCTGCTTCTTAAAATAAAATATGCATTTCTGTCTTCTGATGTGAAAAATACCATCAAAATGCAGTAGCTTTTGAAGTTCTGCAGCAGGTGGGCACACAAATGGTTTAGTTTGGCTGGACTGATGATGTGTATGGTACTGCAAAAGTATTTGAAATGTATAATAGTTGAGGATCAAGTTCTGCCTGCTTGATGAAGTGACAGTTGGTTAAACTGGGCAGAATAACTGCATTGCATTTAAATGAGGAAGCCTCCTGACATCCATGTTTTAAGACTTCAACAATGAAGTCTGTTAGGAATAGAGAATTTTGCAAATAACTAGCAAGCAATAAGATACCATTATCTGAAATGCTACATTTGAATGCAATATAGGGTGGCTCTTCACTACCTTGGATATAGCTAAGATGACCTAAAATAAATTTTGATTATTGCCATCTTTGCTGTTGCATCGAAGGGAATTTAGAAATGTGTATTAAATTGTTTGGGCAGTAATGTTCTGGTCCTGCTCAGCAAGTAAAGTGGTGTTCAGTAGTTCTTTTCATCCATAGCTGGTCTGTGAGTGATTTGCCAGCAGTACCAGGGGTTTACTGTGCATAAGGCAAACAGCAGCATCTGGCTTTTTATGATCTATTGGCAGTGGCTGAGGAAGGAAAAACTATGCCAAATATCAGAGTAATCATCAGAGCTCAAGGGCGTGCTACCAATTCTTGCACGTCATAGGGGGCCACATACTAACATAATTAGCTTTACATGTCCTGCAAATATTTCTGACGTGCAGACAGTCCAAAAGTATGCATATATTATCAATGGCTAAGCAGTCATTTGCCTTGGGAGTAGAATCTATTTTAAATTAAAAAAAAAAAAAAAAGGTGGCTTCGGTAGTAAGTCTGTAAGGCTTCCTATCAGCCTGTGTACACTTATACATTATACTACCAAGTAAGCAAAGAAATCAGAGCACTAATGTGGAGTTTAAATGTGTTTTGAAATGGTGTACAATAATACGAAGTTCTTATGAAGGTGCAGAGCAGAATATTTTCTCTCTTTGTTAAGAATGTTGGTAGTGTAACCCCTGTTACAGCAAAGGATTGATTGGTCTGTATTTTCTGCCATGGGTTCAGGCTCCAATAGAAGATTCAGTTGAGATTTCTTTCTTGAATGTATGAAAGGGAAGCTAATTTAAGGTGCAGCTTGGAACCAACACAAGCCATATGTCAAAGGACGTATGCAGAGTTTTCAGGATACTGAAACTATGAGGAGTTGATTTGTTCTGTCAAATATATTCCTGTCCTTTTATATTTGTAGATAGCAGTATCATCTACTGTCAGTACTAAACGTTAACTTTCCCTGCCAGATTTACATGCAATTCCAGAAATAAATAGTGAATTTAGAGCTTGGCTTCCCAGATACTTAATTAAAAAAACCCACGATCCTAGTATATTATTGATCAGAGTGAATATTCAGAGCGCAAATACAAACATTGCCAGGAGGATGATGTTCTCTCCCCTTGTTGCTGCCAGGAGGGTTGATATGTATTAGTCAGCATTCTTTGTGGTATTGATTGTGTCTACATAGCAGGCCAATTTTCTAGTTCTGTAACTTCTCTAATACAGTTGTATTCAACCACATCTTTCCAGTGTTCAGAAACTTTTGTAATCGGAAAACTGTTCTTGTTGCGCATTCCTTTTTTGTGGTTTGTATAATCCTTTTGTCTTCTTTTTGCTTTATTCTTCAGTCTTCTTATTCAGAGGGTTTTTGTGACCTGCAGTGATTTGTCTCATTTTTATTGCTGATCCATTTCAGCGTGTTTTAAAAATGTTGTCTGCACTTAAGACGTTATTGCAATGCAGCATGTGACAGTTCTCAGAACTGTTGCAAATCAATTCATCGTTATTTGTATAATTCCTGATGCTGGATGATATTTGTGTTAAATAGTTGTCCCTGTTTGAGGAGGAAACAAGGTGTTATAGTTCTCAAGTATATTATGCATTTGAATGCCAAAATTAAAAGGGGTATGTAAGTAGAGAAACTTGGCTTGTGTGGTGACAGCATGGATGTGGTCCTAATGCTTTTTGACAGTGTGATTCAGTATTTAAGCTAACATGAACATTTATTCCAGTCGGTTTATATTGATTACAGTCAGTTTAGAACGTAGATCTTCTAGTGAGGCAAGTAATTCTGGTCCCATCATGAGATGATTCAAAAGCTGAAAAAACTGTATAATTTTTGCCCATTTAAACATCTGTTATTTCTTTACAATAGGAGCATGAATCTGAAGGTGGGAGAACCCCACTAATGAAGGCTGCGCGAGCAGGTCATTTATGCACTGTGCAATTCCTTATTAGCAAAGGTAAAATACTAGTTTAAATAACTAATTTAAAAACTTAAAATGCCACTTTACTATTCGGCATGTTTGTGATCCTTCTTCAGAACTAATCTGAACTTTTGTCAAATCTTTAAGGGTTTTTTGAATTTCATTTAGTTCATAATGCAATGAATCACAAAACATTTTGCTACTTTTCCTACTCTGTATAGATTAATAAATAGATTTGAAGTACAGCAAGTATTTTCAGTTTCTTTTTAAAAAAAAAAGCACTCCCTTCAAAAAAAACCACATCCTCAACAATGTCTGAAATAGTAAAAGTTACACCATGTAGTAATACTGATAAGTGCTTAGAATGAAAATGTGAAAGATGTGCTTTGTACACCCTAAGTGTTCCTTTTCTCTTACCACTTATGAGTCCCTCAAGATGAGAAGTAGGATGTGTGTAAGCTATCAGTTATTCAAAATCCCTTGCTTTTACCCTAGAAGTGTGTATGAATTGGGAAGATTAGAAGAAAAAAGTTATCCGTATTCCAGAAAATACTGTACTTGTTGATACATTATTTTAAAAAGAATTTCCTCGTGTTTTATTCTGACATCTTCTCTTTATAGGTGCCAACGTTAACAGGGCTACAGCTAATAATGACCACACGGTGGTGTCACTGGCCTGTGCGGGAGGCCACCTGGCAGTTGTTGAGCTCCTTTTGGCTCACGGTGCAGATCCTACTCATCGTCTTAAGGTATTCACTTAAAAACTATGCATTTATCATAGGTACTGAAAGAACCACAGGGTTGATTTAATGGATTAGTAAATGTGCAATTTTAAATGGTCTAATTCAGATCTTATGTGCTACACCAGGTAACAAAATTCATCTTCTGGCTTTTTATTTCCAAAATCTCATTTCAGGATGGCTCAACAATGCTCATTGAAGCTGCCAAAGGAGGACATACAAATGTTGTTTCTTACTTGCTGGATTACCCAAACAATGTTTTGTCGGTTCCGGCAGCAGACTTGTCTCAGCTCACACCTCCATCTCAGGATCAGTCTCAGGTAAGGCATAAGGAATTTTTTTTAAATATCGCCTTTAATGTTGCAGAGCAGTGCTTCCTTAGTAGTAAACTTCTGAAGTTAATTTAGATGTGAACATATACAGTGGAAAGAATTAAAAAAAAGTCTATTAATTTGAAAATGGTAGAGACTAAGAAAATTGATTGGTATTGCCTGCAGTGTTCTGAAGATTGCATGAACTTTGTTCCCTTCTCTTCTCCTTAGATGGGATAGTCCCAAAGCTCGTATCTCAAAAGAATATTATTTTCTTGGTTTTGTTTGCTGAGTACTTTGCTTCAACAGTTCTGAACCCTTGTGACAGCACTCCTCAAATGTTGTTGCTGATTTTAGTTGTTATATGAAAGAAAATACAGTGTACATTTAGAATTCTGCAGGCTGGAGAGGTCACTTTACAGTGGATTTAGTCTATTAAAAGCCTAAAGGTGTTAACAGTTTTCCAGCCTACACAGACCAGGATTTTGTGAGGCGTAACAGTTAACTTTGACATACTATCCACAATAAAATAGCATGGGACAGGTGGTAGCATAGCATACACAGTTTGGGAAGAGTGGAATGGAGGTCTGCTGTAGAAATGTATCTTTGTATTAATGCTTCAAGATCTGGTTCATTCAAAATGGTTTTTTTATCTGAGTGTGTCTGTGGATTTGTTATAAGGTTCCACGTGTACCGGTGCATACACTTGCTATGGTTGTACCTCCCCAGGAACCTGACAGAACGCCTCCAGAGAGCTCACCCCCTCTTCTGGGAGTGATGAAAGGTGAGTATGTAGCCACTTGGAGAATATATGCAATTTGGAAACTTACAGGCTGGGGACAATTTTATTAGAGCTTATGCATAGTATAGTCTTCTTCATCAATTCCTGAACACCTCTAATGAAGTGTACTGATTAGTTTTTGCTTATTTTCTTGTATTCTACAGTATAGTAACACTGATTATTCTAATTTTATTATGCTTATTCTCATTTACTAGAATTATGCTTATTCTCATTTTCTTGGAAGAAAATGATTGCGGTAACTGCCTTAGTGCAGATTGATAAAAAACATTAATAAACTCTAGGTGTGGTGTTAACTTTTGAATATTTACATTGGTCATCTAGAATAGTTGCAACTATTATCCATTAACTTGATATACCAGCTTTTTTCTGTTCCTACAGTAGCAATGCAAACGTGCTGGCACTGTAAAATGCCAATGCAGATCCACTTACAGGAGAATTATTCTTGTATTAGTAATAGTACTCTTGTAAGCAGTCATAACATCAGAGTTTTTGCTTTGAACATGATTGAACTGACTGGTTAAAACTATTTGCAGTCATTCAGTGGTGAATTTAGCAGTTTGTTTCCAGCTATAGATTCTGTAACAAATTCTTCATGTCTGCTCAGAAAGAGAAGCAAATTCTCAAGTGGAAAGTTACAAACTTAAGCTCTGAATGATTTACAGTTTTGAATGGGGATGTTAAATATTGTATCCAAACCTCTATTAGCTAGCTTTACTTAGTTCCTTTGTTCTGGAAGTGCTCAGTGCTTCCTAAAACAAAGAAACAAAAAAAACCTCAGGGGCACAGATGAAGAGAGAAAAAAATTGTGTACCTAACGGTCTTCAAGTATGTAGCCATGACTCTCTCCATGCATATATGCCATGTGTGTGACTTCTCAAATGCAGTTATTGTACCATTTTCCCAGGACGTGCAACACTTGATATTTCGAATTTCATAAAAATGAGTACTAAACAAGTGAAAAGAATATGCAACCTCTGGTTTGAATAAAACACCAAACAGGAATATACCATGACGTGTGCTTCTTACAGTTAAATAACTATTAGTATTGCAAAGTGAGTTACTGTTCCGGAATTACATTTTGTGATGCACAGGAATCAATGAGAGATTAATTGATAGTCAGAAGGCTAAAGCTTAAAGTGGCATTTAATCAAATTACAAAAAGCAAATAGTTGATTGTAGTTTAAGAAATAGCTCTCATAAAAAAAAAAAAAAAAAAAAAAAGGAAAAAAAAAAAGAGAGAAAAAAATCCAAACCCACCTTATTGCAAATGTCAGTACATACTCTAGGCATGTTTTTAGCAGTACTGTGTTACTGGAACCTGGCACAGAGAGATCTGGTTGTTCTCAGTATTTCAGGACACACTTCATGCATATCAGAGAAACCAATTTGTTGCAAGAGCTGTAGCAATCCAAAATGTGTCACTGGGCTGACAAAGTGTTTCTGAAAACTTCGTGTGCAAAGCTCACATGTATCTCAGATCTTTAGGGAGAAAATGGTATTTTTGTGATAAACACTGTGTGATGATTGTAGTGATACCACTCTGCTACTTGAACTGCGGTAGAGTGACTGTTCACTGCTGAACTTCCTTTCATAACTTGTTATACACAAATGTCTTTAACATACCAGACTTTAATCCTTAGGCTTCTTGGGAGATCAGGGGCAAAAGAAAGTGCAAATAAAGGTGTGTGCATGATTTCCATGGGTGGGGCAGAAAAGCAGTCTTAAGTTCTTATGCAACAAAATTGTTTATCCTGGGAAAGACTAATTTCTTGCCTTTGCAGTTTAGTAGCCCCTTGGGTTTTTGTATGAACTCTTAACTACTTGGAAGAAGGAGAGGTGCTCCTAGCCTTCATAACTTAAGTGCAGTCTGCTTTTTAAAGACCTGTCTTAGTTTTGCAAGAAATGCAATAGTAATAACTTGTTTCCTGAAGAGATCTTGGCGAGTTGAGTGCAAAGCTAGAATACACTTGTATGTTATTGTTATGATTCAAATATGATTTTAGGTTTTTCAAGAGGAATTTATGGTATTTTCAAATTATGTTATTAATCTTCAGTAAAGAAAGAAGGAAAATGGAATAGGTGCCATTTAAATATTTTGACAAAGGATTTAATATCAGTGTTTAGCAACTGAAAAGAGAAACTTTTCAGAGCTGACAGTGGATCTAGAGAGACTCAGATAAAGGTGATATGCAAAGATGGTAACCTTCTTGAGAACTGAAGTAAACTTAGGTGAAAGAAGCAGCAGAATTAGTTCATGGGACTGAACAGACCTCAAATTTTACATGCTTAGGAAGGATTGGTTTTAGTGCAGTATGTTTAGCGTATGTCAGTTGTGTCCATGTAAAAGTGAGGTCCCAATGAAGTTCAGCTCTGTGATTTCATGGAGAAAGGCCGAAGATCCCTTCTTTGGCATTTTGCACTTTCTGCTGCCCTTGCTTGAATGCGGTCAGAATTGCTTACCAGCCAGCAGCTCAACACAGAGTCTTTTGGCTAGGAAAACCAAATGTGCTATTTCTGCAGTACCAGAGGGTGTCTCCTGCTTTACACTGCCAGCGGTGTAAAGTGCAGTGGCTGTGATGCAGCTCTAAGTGCCCTGCATCTGATTCCTGGGAGGCAAGGGTGTCTCAGTGCCTAGCATATGAAATGATCGAAAGGAATGCTGTTGGATTTCTTCAGGAAATCAGCTGATTGTAATAGTGTTGCCATTGATAGTCCCATCTAGCTTGTAAATACAAGCTAATGTTTAATAGGAGTGGGATCTGAAGCTCCCAGTGGTGTTTATGATTCTGCATTAGTCTTTCACAGAACATGCCTGGTGAGCACAGTGGCTTGAACTCATGGTATGTTTTCAGAACATTGAAAAACAACATGCTAGTGAAACAAGTGGGAGCTCAGAAATCTGTGGAAAGTAGCAGGATTGATTTCTTAGTTGAGGTATTTTAGCTATGTAAGATGTTTCTAAGCCTGTTAAAATTAGAGAAGACTTATTTTTGGAGGCTAAGGTATCAGTTCCTTTTTAAGCTTTTCTTCAGGTATGTTTTACTTAACAGCTAATCCAAAATAGTTTTTATGCACTCAGTTAAGGCAAATTAGTTCATTTGTAAGAACAATCAATATGCTGCCATTAGACTTCTCCACTGCTGTTTTTAAGCAGGGTGTAACTTAGTGTTTCTTGCTTGGGGTGCATGGTTTTTTATAATTCCACAAGACATAATAGACTTAAATTATTCATGTGAAAGCTGCCCACATCTGCCTTTGATCCCTGGGAAGGAGACCAGAGTTCCCTTAAAGTTGAGTAGGATTTTTGGAATGTGTAAGCTTTTTAAGTTAGACTTTCAATATAAGGTATCCCCTGTATCCCCATGCTAAATCTAACAGTCTAATGACCTGGAGAAAGGAACAAACTCCACGTTGCTTCAATAGCTACAAATTCAATAAATATTTTTTACTCCAATATCTGGCTCTTATGCCTGATACTGAGTTATATACTGGCAGGGATCTCGTATATTGTGTGATTTCACTGAAATAGGGGGCAGGTTAACAGTACAACTAGAAAGATTATATTATTGAGGTGAAGGCATTAAAAAAGGAAGCTGATACTGCTTTTCCATTCTGACTCCTTTCAGTCTTTTCTACTGCATGCTCCAGTTCGTTGTTTCATGTGCTTCAACATCTTCTGATTAACTTTGCTATTTCCTCTGTATTTTCTGCCTGAGTCAGTAGCTGATCCTGTTATCCAGGATGAGTTAGCAAGTGAAGTCTAACAGTTTGTGTCTCATGGACTTCACTAATACTTTCTTAGTCGACTTAAAGACTTTTTACTCTTTTATGCAAATCTTTAGCAGTACAGGCAGATGATTTTAAAACAAGACACACGTATCAGTCCCCAGGAGAAAAAGTGTATAAAAATATTTTCATGATGGTTTGTGAAATTCTTTCTGTTCCTTTGAAGCTTCAGTCACCTGCTTGCCACCAACTAATGTAATTACATCTTAGCGATTTTCCAGTTAGTGTCAGGCCACCAGAGGAAGCTTGGGAAGATGACTAAGATTGGAAAGTAACTCAAATTTTTGAATTTCAAAAAAATGAATTAAGTTTGGCTTGGTTTCAGACATGTAATTGTTGCCTGTTGGATATCATTGAACCTATTCCCTGTAAGTTTTCCATCAACAGCTGCAGCAGTGATAAAGATTGACAAAAATACTGCATGGTTCACAGGAGGAATGTAGTGAAAATACAAACTCATCTGCTGATTTAGCCCTCCACAAATCTTCCACTTATTTGTAAAGAAGAATTAAGTATGTATTAAAAAAAACCATAGCAGATTAATTCACTTGGGAGAAGTAGGCCATTTTTTTTATTGCCCAATCAGCCAGATCATATAATATTGTACTTTGCATTTGTGTATATGTGGATTGACTGATTGTTTCCCCAGGTACTTAAGGCCAAATCTTACTGATGTGAATTACAGTTAAACACAGAATTGTAATGAAATTTCAATATTGAACTCATCTTACTCCTGTTGATGAGAGGTTTGCAGTATGCTACTAAATTTCACCAAACTCTTGACTTCTGAGTAAAATCAGGTTTTTAAAAAACTCTAAAGTGCAAGAACAGTGGACAAGCATTTCTGTTAACAAAGCACAAAGATCTTAGTATGGATTTATGATTCATGCCATCTGCCTTTTATGAAGTGAGGAATGGATTGAATCTGGTTTGTTTTTTTTTTTTTTTTTGGTCAGTTGTGGTTCTGGTGTTTGGGTTTTTTTTGTTTTTTTTTGCAGCTTTTTTGTGTTTTATTTTGTTTGGGGGGGGATGTTTGATTTTTATTTTTTTATAAGTTCTAGGTAATATTACCTATCAGGATGACATTGTGATTGTCACCTTTTGGAATTTAACTGTTTGGATTTGAGTCCACTCTTTTTTTTTTTTTTCCCCCCTTCATTTAGCAACTCTAGAAATTAAGGAGCTGTCAGCAAGTGCCAGAGTTTCATCTAATAAAAAGTAAAGTATAATAACTGTTTCAGGTGATGGCCAAGATGACAACCACTAAGCTGAAATACAAGATGTGTTGACGGAAGCATTTTGGAGAATATAATAGATTCTAAAAAAATACCCCACCTTTGGTCTGTTTAATTTTCTGAAAAGACCTTAAAAATAAAGTAGTAATTTTTCTTAAAATTTGGTTGCTTGCTCTAAAATACAACAAGTGCCTGTCCTTACTAATTCATCAGTTAATGCTTTTAGGGTAAGATCTGAACTAGGCTTTGTTTATGTAAAAAAATTACTTACCTACTTCATGTTTCTTGGATACTTCCTTGGAGTATATATCTCAGTCCTCACACTTGCAGAGAATGGCACAAATAACTGCTTGTGCTGCAAATTACAAGACTATCATTTGGGTGTTAGCAAATGTAGATGGTACCTATAATAACAATGTAATTGGGGTCAATAAGGTAGTTTTATGTAGGTTTATTTTGGACCAGTAGCATTTCAGCTGTGCTGCTCTACTCATTGTGAAAGGGCATACTTCTTGCTTGGGAGAAGACATCCTATGGATTAGAAGTGAGGGCTAGAAGTGCAAGTTCCTTGAGAATCGTAAACTCTTGGGATTAAATATGGTGTCAGGCTTGTTTGTAGGCAGCAACCCTTTAAAGAGTAAATGTATTTTAAGCAAATCTAAATTAGAAGATCTTAATTGCTTAGGAGAGCAACCTGTGGACTATAAATATGAAGATTATTTTTCCAAACTCTTGCTCACAGTGTCTAGGAGCTTTAAATGTTGCATGCAGCCAGAAGGCATTAAAAACTGGTAATGTTGTCCTCAGTGCATATTACTGGATGCTGAAGAGACTTGTAATGGTGCTTGGGAGAGGCTTATCTGAGTAAATGGACTATTGCAACTCAGGTATTTAGGGGATCATCTGCAGTGTATGGGAGATATACAGAAGATTTTCTTGGGAAAAATTTATCTCTCATTTCCTAGAGAGAATAAGAAGTCAGAGAAATGGATGGGAAGCTGCATTTGTGCAGAGTAGGTCTTGCCCTACTGTGGCTGGATGGTCAGTGGCTTGATGTCCAAGTGGAGAGCAGTGATGAGTGATGTTCCTCAGGGGTTGGTGTTGGGACTAGTGGTGTTTAGCATCTTTGTTGGAGCCATGGACAGTGGGATTGAGCACACCCTCAGCAAGTTCACCGATGACACCAAGCTGTGTTGTGCGGTTGACATGCTGGAGGAAGGGATGCTATCCAGAGGGACCTGGAGAGGTGGGCCTGTTCAAACCTCATGAAGTTCAACAAGGCCAAGTGCAAGGTCCTGCACATGAGGCAGGGCAATCCCATGCACAAATCCAGGCTGGGCAAGGAGTGGCTTGGGAGCAGCCGTGCGGAGAAGGACTTGGGGATATTGATGAATGGAAAACTGACTGAGGCAGCAAAGTGTGCTTGCATCCCAGAAACCCTGGGCTGCATCCAGAGCAGTGTGGCCAGCAGGTCAAGGGAGAGGATTCTCCCCCTCCGCTCTGGGGAGACCCCCCTGCAGTGCTGGGGCCAGCTCGGGGGCCCCCAACAGCAGAAGGACCCGGAGCTGCTCGAGCGGGGCCAGAGGAGCCACGGAGATGCTGGGGGGGCTGGAGCAGCTCCCCTGGGGGGCCGGGCTGAGAGAGTTGGGGGGGTTCAGCCTGGAGAAGAGAAGGCTCCGGGGGGACCTTGGAGCGGCCCCCCAGGACTTAAAGGGGGGACAGGAAAGGGGGAGAGTGTTTCAGCATTTCAGAGAGGGGGTACAGTGATAGGACGAGGGGTAACGGTTTTAAGCTGAAAGAGGGTAAATTTAGGCTAGATGTAGAGAAGAAATTCTTCCCTGTGAGGGTGGCAAGGTGCTGGCCCAGGGTGCCCAGAGCAGCTGTGGCTGCCCCCTCCCTGGAAGGGTTCAAGGCCAGGTTGGACGGGGCTGGGAGCCCCCTGGGCTGGGGGAAGGGGGCCCTGCCCGGGGCAGGGGGGTTGGAGCTAGGCGATCTTTAAAGTCCCTTCCAACCCAAACCATTCTATGTTGTTATATACCTTGAGTTGTGTGTGTTGTCAAAATACTGAAGATGTGTGAAATGGTGGTAAAGGCTGAGCTGGTCGGGTTTGGGACCGGAATCTGTGGGAATTTGAAATATAAATAAAAGCCATTGGTGCTATTGTTCACAAAATAAATTAGGAAATCATCATTTCCTTACTCTGTGGCTTTCCTGATGTGCCCATAACCACTTTGGGTTTTGTGTCAACTGAACATTCTTTGTCCTGTAGTCATGATTACCTGATGGTAGATGGTATTTGTGTAGCAACACCTGGATTTCACTGATCCTCCATCTTCATTTCATACTAAACAAGTCTTCTAGAAGTGGCCAAAACAGTTGCTTTAGAGGCTAGATTGACTACTTAATCTTGCTAGGTTTGATTTTGCAGTGAGTTGTTTGTGTAGAAGATTGATGCTCCACCAAAAAGATAAATGAACCAAATAAAATAACAACAAAAAAGTTGAAGTTATTATGGTCTGGCCTATGACTGGATTTCAAAGTCTTACTACACTTATGTAAAGTAGTGTCTTGTACATAATTATTTACTAAAATAGGCACTGTTTTTCAGGATATTGTAATACAGAAGAGATCTGGTTAAAACAGGAAATTGCTACTTTTAAGTACTTCCAATATTATTACGATGCTTACGTATTCAAAGCTACCAAGAGCGTCTTAACCTCTGGTTTGAACTGGTGGTTCAGGTGTGCATGTCAGATTTAGGAGATCTTTCTTCCTACTGCTTGTCCTCTAGCAGTGACCCCAGGATCACAGGTTGCAACCCTTTTCTGGCATGGAAGGGGTGATCTGGAACCTGAAAAGTGGCCCTGCTGACTAATGAGAAGCTGATTTAAAGTAAATCTCCTCACCTCTTCTGGAACTTGAGAGCCTAGCTCTCCATTTGCTGGTTCCTAACGCCTTCGTTCAGAAACTGTCCCAACTTCCCGTGGTCACTCCCAGTCTGAACCACTGTCTGGGTTGCGCTGCCTGCTGTGAGACTGGCCTTAGCTCCTCTACCCAGTCCAGGTTCTTGATACAAGGCTGTACTGCTCTTTACTTCCTCTTGTGCTTGTAGAAAAGTCTTCCTGTAACAGGCTTCTTTTCACCACAGGTGGGACTTAACTGAGAGGGACAATATTGGTATTCTATTATTTGAGGCTTCTTTGCACTGCAGCTTGTCTTTCCTACAGTGATGGAAGCTGTCCAGAGCTGCCAGATCATGGGAATGCTTTATGTTAGGATGGAAATGATAGATATAGTAACCTTAGGAACAACATTAAGTGAAATGGTGCACAGGGTTCCCATCTTAGTTGCATCTTAAAGTCAGGGTTAATTTGAAGTTAGGTTTATGTAATGCTTCTGCTGCTTCAGCAGTGGAGCAGCTTAGTTTCAAAAGACACCAGTTGACTTTTATTAGTTTCTAACAAAGATGTAGACAAGCATTTCAGAGATTTTTGGTGAGTGCAAGTTTATTTTTCAAGAGTGGTCTGCAAAACTTATAACGTAAGTCACAGTTTTTAAAATGAGAGAATAACTTTATAAACCCTAAGTATACCACAAAGCCAAATAGCCCGCACCTTATAGCAGACTTGAGCTAAATCTCCACTAGCCAGCACAAAGCAAGTTATTGCTAAACATTAGTCACGTTCTTTACAGTCTTCTGAGAAATTGTCTTGGGACCACGGTTCAGAGACGAAATAATAGTAGTGGTTTGAATACAGCTGGAACTACTGACCTGTGAAAGGCAGCCGTGTAAAGCACCAAGCTGGAGGAAGAGCTTACTGAAGTATGTCTGCAGGGTTTCTGGGATGCTGCGGCATTTCCTGGGTACTTTAAGATTTTTGTTGTTTCCTTTAAGTTTAGATATGGTTTGCTTTCACTTCAGAGAGCCTGGTGAAGGTATTCAGTGCAGAGTTGGTTCAACTCTATTTTAATACTACTTCTTTCTCTTTATAAGAGAAAATTCTCATGTTTGTTTGCTTTTTCAATTAGTTCCTCAAAAAAAGATTAATTTCAGAGTGAGGTGTAGGTAACTCATGTTTTCACAGCAATGCTGACTGAAGAAACTTGTGAATTGGTATTTTGGTGAAGGAAGGCCCTGAGAGAAATAAATGTGTGTGTTAGGAAACTTAACCCTTCCAGAGCTAGTGGCTGATCTAGAATTTACTTCTTGCATCCAGATTTTCACTTAACCATGTGATGTTTAGGTAACTTAAGCCATGACTCAAACTGTACATAATTCCCTTTTTAATGATTGATTGTATGAGTCTGCTTTGTAGATATTCAAGTTTTCTTTTGCCTTTTTCTTTTTAAAGCTACATATATCACTGTTTGGGTATAGCAAGTGAGTGTTAGTGTGGCAAATTATTTGATATGGCTAAAATCTTCCACATTTTTAAGGTTTTTATACTGAAGTCATAATTAAAATTTCAGCACTTAATAGATTTTTATTAGCAAGATCTGGCTGGGGGGTTTTACAGACGTGGGTTTGGGAAAGCAGCCTTGGGTTGCTTGAAGGCAGTGAGCACTTAGAGGAGTGTTGCCCTGGCTTGGTGTTCCTTGCTAGATTTGCATTGAATATTTTTTTTTGGTCTTAATAGTGAGCAAAATTGTTAATTAGTTACTGGTGACATGGCAGCAAACAAGCTGTTAATTTTGTCTCAGAACTTTTTAAAAGGTGCTAAAGCTTCAAAATGTATTTGTATACACTAAGTCTGCACTGGCAGAATTCTGCTTGTAGTGTACGGGTGGAATGCTATAGTGTTTGGAGAAATAGTAGTTCAAAATACTGGAGTTAGTCTTCTTTGAAATATAGACTACTTCTGCTTGTACTCTTGCTGTTGGAAGTTAGCCTCTGGAAAATAGTTTAATTGCTCTGCACAACAGAACAACTTTGGAAACTCAGTAAAATATTTAAATTGCCTTGCTCTTCTTGCTGATTTCACTTCCCAGATGCATTGCTGTGTATGTCAGAAACTATAAAGGTTCCTTATTCCTTAAGATTAAAAATAGCTGTGTTCAAAGGGATATTAGGATCAATATTGAAAATTCCAGCTATATGCTTTCTCCTTTCTTCTCTTAAGATGGAGTGTAGGGTTTACTTTTTTGTGGTTTGACAGATGTGCAGTGTTAGTTGTAAAGATTTTTGTTGTTGTTGTTGTTTGGTTTTTTTTTGTTGTTTATTTGTTTAGTTTTTTTTTTTTTTTCCTTTGTTTGTTTGTTTGGTGGGTGAGAGGGGAGGTTTGGGGTATCTTCAGCATGGCATTTTTTCAAACATTTTTCATGTGCTTAGGTGCATCCAAGCAGAAGTCAAGTTCCCTGCAGGTAGCAGATAAGGATCTACTGCCACCTTTTCACCCATACCAGCCTTTGGAATGCATAGTAGAAGAGACTGAAGGCAAGCTGAATGAACTTGGACAGAGAATTAGTGCTATTGAAAAAGCACAACTTAAATCATTGGAATTAATTCAAGGTGAACCTTTAAATAAAGATAAGATTGAAGAACTTAAAAAGAACAGAGAAGAACAAGTACAGAAGAAGAAGAAAATATTGAAGGAGCTGCAGAAGGTGGAAAGGCAGTTGCAGATGAAAACCCAACAGCAGTTTACCAAAGAATATTTGGAGACCAAAGGTCAGACAGACACACCACTTCCCCTGCAGCATCAGTGCCCACTTACAGGGGTCTTCCCAGAAGTGGAAGCCGATAAGGGTCTGCCGGAGGATAACTTTTCAGGGTTACCTCAGGTTGACACAATCTTGACTAAAGATGATGAGCAACAACAGTCTCCACCACCTGCTGAACAAATAGAGTTTGTCCCTATCCAGCCTTTGCCAGCACCGCAATGTAATTTTTCTGGTAATTTAGGTTATAATGGGACAGAGTCTCTTGAACTTCAGAAAGCATTAGGGAATCAGCAGAATGTAGGACAGCAGCAGCAAATTGCTGGGCAGGGGCTCTTAGTTCAAGAACCAGACGGATTAATGGTTGCCACTCCAGCACAGACGCTTACCGACACTCTTGATGACCTAATAGCAGGTGGGTTAAGAAATATACCTATTTTTGCATTAATTTGTGTGCTCAGTTTCCCTTTCTCTCCTTCCCTCCAAAAACATTTTGGGGTTTTCCAGTTTGGGAATACTTGCTTAAGAATAAAGTTCCTGATTAGTGCTATTAATCCTAACAGTGTCTTCCAATTCTAACATGAGACTTTTAAATATCTTTTTTCCAAAGCACGAAACTTCCTGTACTGGAGACCTGTTTTAGCCCCTTTGGCTTCATCTTTTTCTGTCCTTCTTTAAAAAGCCTTACCATGAATGATGAGTAGTGCCCATTAGGAAACCTGAAAGCGTGACAGTATTATAGCTTCTGTAGAATTTTCTGTACAGGCTTATACCTCAGTGGCTTTCTTCGTTGGCTTCTTCATCTCTAGAAAAAGCCAAATTATTGTCAGCTGTGTGGACAACTATGTCCATCTCCTTGCTGCTCGAGGTGTTGCTACAGTTTAAACACAGCCTTGAATCTGCGCACAACTGTTCAGTTCTGTAAAGGCTTGTGTTTTCAGAATACCCTCTAAACCCTGGTGGTTGTACAGGAATATCTGCTCATTAGATATAACATATGCCAAAAATGTGTCCTGTTACCTGGATGGAAAGCAGTAATTCAAACATGCTTCCCTTTGATAACGGTATGAAGAGGAATGTAAGTTCCCACACATTGGGTTGTGTGAGTCCCCTTGTGGAAAAAGAGGTATAATTTTGGTTGACTTCATTTTGTGGATATGACTAGGATTGATGTTTGCTGCTGGAGGTATGATAGCCAGTGTTGTTTGGTCTGTAGTGTTTTTTTAAATCGGTGGTTTTCAACTTTTCTTTACACCTTGTGTCTGTCCCTCAGCCCTTATTTTCCTGTCTCTGGCCACACCCATGCATCCCCACCCCCTGCCCCGTAGTCACTGCCCTGTCCTCTTAAGTTCCTTTGAAGGTTGCAGAAATGTGCAGTCAGACCTTTTGCCAGCAGTTTCTGCAAACTTTAGAGTGGTAACTGCATCAAGCTCACAGAAGTCAAGGCTACCTGCAACTTTGCAGCCTCCCATGGAAACCATAGTTGGTGAAATAGTGTGGTATGTTGTACCAGCTCACTTCAGCAATACAGTATAATTCAAAGAAATCTTCTTACGTTACAGAGAATTGGTCCCCTTCTTCTGGCATGGCATGCTTTCCTCCCCCACTCTACAGTGCTCTTCAGAGTATTCAGCCAACATTAAACCAAAAATGCAATTGGTTTTGTTACTCAAGATCTAGTACTGAAGTGTGTGAGGAAGAAAATTTGAATGATTAATCCAAAACATACTCAAGGGCTTAGTCTTTGGAGTAGTTACTGTTGCTGACAATTTAACATATATAGCACAAGACCATGTAGTATATACTTTTTTGTGGTTAGCAGCTGCATATTCCATCCAAAATATTCAGTGCACCCAAAGTAAAAAACTGCAGTCAGCTGAGTGCAAGAACTGTGCTGTTTGAAAAAAGATTGCAAACAACTAGGAAAACTTTATCTTAATAAAAAAATCTTGAATATACATTGGTTAATTTTCTGAAATAGTTTACTGTTTTTGCTAAGTAATTAAAGACTTTTTTTTTGTAAGAAATGACATTTACTCATTTCAAAAATAGGTACAAATAGCACACTTTTCTACACCTATTAGAAACTATATTTACAGAAATGCAACTCAAGGAAACTTTAGCTGTCCAATTCCAGAGGTTCCTGCAAAAATGTACTGATATTACTTTATTGAAATATATTTTCTTCTGAAATTCATAAGTTTTACTTCCCTCCCCCAAAAAACCTGTTTATTATCCTACTGTATTTGAAATTTATATACATTTAAAAACAAACCATAAATCTACCTACTCATACTCCAGAGTCTGTGATCTGTATTTAAAACACACTTGTCCTTTTTCCACAAACTTGCCCATTAGTCCTTAATTTTGTAAAGAAATTTTGAGCAATAGAAACTGTTATGAGAACTGATTTTTACATGCGTGCTACAGCAGATGCCAGATAAAATTAGGGGCTTGTGCCTGGTGCGCAGGAAGCCTGTCTCTAAGAGAAGTTCTCTTACACTTGGATATAGGCTGACAAGTGTCTCCCTTGATCATAGCACCACTGGTGGGGCTGCAGTAATGGTGGCGAGTGACTCTTGGTTTAGAAGAGATATGAACACTTTTATTCTAAGTATTCCAATTTGTACCAGGTCTAATTCAGAAGATTAGAAATGTTAAATCGGCTTTTTGCCCTTTGCACTGAAATACCTTTTACTGTTGCTCTTACCACTGGCCATGCAAGAGGCAAATTTTTCACAGCCTCAGTTGAGACTAGTTGTAAGGGAGAACTTGCAATTCTACAAAGCCTCAAGTCTTTATTTTGCTAACTTAATTGTGACAACATAAATGGAGTATTTATCTTGCCAGTCTGCTGTCATAATTTGTCATCTGCTAGGTGTTGAGATGGTTGATGTTAAGGTTCAAAGTGCTGAAAGTCTTGCTTGCAGTCAGTCACTGATAGATGTGTACCAGAGTCCCCTCTTTTATAAAGCTATGCAGAAATAACCAAGTAACCTTTGGAAAGTCAGGTGAAACCTGAAAATGAAGCAGCACTTTCCACTCTAGTATGCTTTGGTTGTAATGGAGTTTAGTTAAATGTTCGGAAACAAAAATCTCGCAACTAATCTGATCTTTGAAGGTGTGACTTATTACAGTCAAAATTTTAATTGAGTTTATAAAAGAGATGTAGATGTTGTGCAGTTCAGAGTAGGAAAGCAGTAAGTTATTTTGGATCTAGTTTTCATTACTCAATATGTATTCAGTTTTTAAAAGCATCTTGTCTTGCATAGTTGGAGTTCCATTTCAGTTCACATTATACATTTACCATAGTAGATTTCTTAGTTGGCAATATCTGAATTGAGGGTTTTTTTTTCTGTTTTAGGGTATTCAAAATGAGGAACCTTTTTTCCTCTGTTGCTAGGTTTTGTCTCTAGTTGGAATATTTTTATTCCTGCTTGTTCTGCTTGGCTGGTATTTTTAGCCAGGAGGTGGCATCTCTGCGTGCTTCTGTCTCATTCTCCTCCTACAAACTCCCATTTGTATACTGAAACTCCAGGTGTGTTTCTCAAAACTTTATTAACTGTTTCTTGTTCTGAAATTCTAGTTGTGGTTGGTTATACGGAATTGTGGTATTTTAAGAAAATTATTTGGAAAGTGACGTCTGAGGATTGCTGTTTGGAGTAAAACTGGTTATTAGGATAATCTAGAGTGAGAAATGGTGACTTACAAAAACAAGATGCAGTTAGCAACGTGCAAAAGTCTCTGTGCAGTAACACGTTACTGAGAAGCTGCGTGGACAGGCTGAAAGACTGCTCAGTCATGAAAAAGGATTGTTTTCTTTGTCCTGAAAATCCCAGTTCCTTTGAGGAAAGGAGAACTGAAATCCAAGTCTGGTGTTCATGAATGTCCATGCTCATGGTGTGACAGTGATTAGGTAGATGGAGTTTCAGACTACAGCTGCAGTCTCATCCAGAGCTGCTTGCTCAAGGTTCTGTCAGTGCCTCCAGTGTCATACCTTGGTAATACCAAGTTCTTGCTTCCTTTTGTTTTATTCATGTTCCCTGTGATACTGTTTCTTAACTTTGGAAAATAGTCATCCATTTCTTTAGAGATCTGTTTTTGACTTCACACCAATTCAAAGGAAGTCCCTTTGGAAAGTTGCAAGCCCTTCATAAAACATGGGGAACCTGGATTTTGTTATATGTAGAATAATTATATATTTTTCTTAATACAAGTCTATTCAATATTGAAGTCTATGGAAACATCCAAAACGTGTGTCACAAATAGGTATTTCATAAAGATCTGAGGAACACATTGTGAAAATTGATTTTTATTTGGTTGTGGGTTTTGTTTTTTTTTTATTCAATGCCTGACTCTCAGTACTCTTCTTTATGAAAAGACAAAATGCCTGTTCAGTAGGAAGCAATATACATGTTGGAAAGTTTCCCCCTTTGTCTTCTCAGAGGGTGAAAGCTGCACATTTTTTGTGTCCATTAAAAGCCTGTGGCACAGCATAGAAATGCTGAAGGTGATCACCCCCCAGGCTTGGTTTTATGCCTTCCACCTAGCCTTTCCCCTTGGAGACATGGTGCTGTCATCATTCCTGCTTTAATGCAAATTATTGAGATGAAAGTCTGGAGTGGGTATGGTGGTATTGCTCCTTGGGGAGACTGCACAATAGTTTCTGGCCTGTGTGTATGACTTGCTAAAGATGTGATCATCAAGATGTCCTTGACTTCCCTGGTGCCAGTGTCAGACCAAGGAAGCCACAGGGTCCTCCTGGGAGTGGGAGGCAAAAGCAGAGAGGTGGCTCTCCTGTTGTGGAATGATGATCTTGTCTCCATGAATGGACTTCGAAGGTGCAGTAGCTGTCCCACCTCCTGTGATCGAGGATGGTAATCCAGAACAGACTTGGCAAACAAGCTAACTGCAATTACATACAAATGTATGCAAAAGGATGTTGAAACCATTGTTGCAAGCTTATCTTTGAGCTACAAATCTGTGTCGTTGCGTAACTCGGGCTGAGCTAAATCAGCCCCATGAAGCTGGAGGTAGAAATTCTCAGACATGTTCTTGCTCCGCAGATCATGAATTATGTTGATGCTCTACTGGGCCAGCTTGCCAGCCACAGTAAAGAAATAGAAAATTGCACTTCAAAAAAATCCTGCAGTTGTGTAAACTCAGTAGTTAGAGGGGTTGATCAATACATGGGTGTTATAGTACTATTTGTTGTTAGATTTTTATTTTAAACAAGAGTTTAGGGTACCAGTACAGGGTTTATCTGCATTTTTACTGCTTTTGGTGTTTTCTCTCATGTTTGACATCATTGTTACTGTGCATATGAAGTGCTTAGCACACACTCATATGTTTCAAGCACATGACAATCTAAAGTATGCAAGAAATACTTGGACATTTTCAGTCATGGTTGTAAAGTGCAGAGAATTTGTGGAACCTATAACAACACTGAGTATATTACATTAAGGACCCTTAAACTGGCTCAGGTGGAGTCCTTCTGCGCACCCCTGCTTTTGTATGCACAGCACATGGACGTGTTTTTAGATATATCTATAGTTACAAGATCTGACAGACAGTGGCTTTCATGAGGAAGGACCAGTTTGATTTAATGTAAGTCTTTCAATAGGGTGATTTGTGTCTTGTATTTTGGAAGGAATAATGTCTAGAAATCCAATTAGTATCTTGCACTTCAGTGCATTGAGCAAGAAAACAATTGCATTGCATTAATGTATGCTCATCTGGTGCTATAAGTAATCCGTAGTAAGCAGATGAAGTGTGGGAGCTTTTATATTTGAAACTTTTAGTACAAACCTGGTTTGCTTGTGAAGGTTGTAACATAAAGCAGAAGTCAACTCTGAATTCAGATAAAAGTACTTTGTTGCTTAAATGTGGTAGCCAAATGTTGATGCTGGTTTTTGCCTGTGTGCCAAGGAGAATGCTTTACTTAAAAAAAACAATTGAAAACTGTCATCTCCCCAAATTCAGTGACAACACCCCCCCCCCCCCCCCCCCCCATTTCCAGAACCCAGCTGAAATGACCAATCCAAACTAGCTCCACTCTGTGTTTTCTTTGTCATGCATACACAGTTCTGTAGGCTGAACTAGTGATATTAGTGGTCATGGTGAGGATTTTTCTAAGACTTTTCTGCCTGCACCATTTTCCTATGAGTAATTGCTGGTGTGCAATTTGTCAGTGGAATTGGGAAGGTTGAGCTGGGAAATGTTTGCAAAAGTTTCTCTTTGTCATATGCAGGTTTGTGTTCATCCTTTGTCTTTCCTTATTGCTTGAAACACCTGAACAAAAGCAAAATGCTGCTCTGCTGCTTGTTTCGTACCTACAGTTAGTGTTTTCCATCAGTGGCTTATTCCAGGAATACTACAAAATACTGTGTATTTTAGAATAATTAAAGCTAACCAGGTATTCCTTTTAATGAGGCTACACAGTATAGAAATAAGGCAATCCAGCAGTGACAGTACTTGTGAAATCCAGCTGCTATATTAGCATGGCGTACTATAGTTAAAATGTACTTGTAGCTAGTGCATATGTTTGTTAGACCTTCCTGCCAAGTAATCCCAGCTGAGCCTTCGATTCATTTGAGCTCCCCTCGGACTCTCATTTGGTTAAAGGCAGGCAGAGGTCTTGGCCCCATGGTATATGTGTGCAGGGATATTTCTGTGCTTGTTTTGGAAATTTTAATTTAAAATCAGTTGAATAAAATCTGATTCTAAATTAGCAATTTTTTTTAAAAATTGCCTTCAAAAAGAAAAAGAAAAAAAAAATATAAAGTTGAATTCCTTGTGACCCTGAGCTGTGCTAGATCTTCAGAATGAAATCTTTTACGGGCTGTGGGTCAATCAGAATAAATCTTAAGGAGCACAGATGGTTTTCAGCTTTCTTATTTTTGTTCACTGCTCCCTGCTGTCTGCTTCTTTTCCACCCTTCCTGGGTCATTTTAACTGTGACACATGACCAATGGTGTAAGTTGCTGTCAGTCATCTTGCTTCAATAACCTTCTCTGGAGACTATGTGTGCACTAACCTTTACGTGAAAAACTTGATTTCCAGAATGAGACTGTGTTTCTGAACATTATGTTTGTTTTAGTGATAAATCATTTTCCTGCTTTGACTGAGCATATGATTGAAGTCTAACAGTGAAGGTTACAATTTGAGAAGGATAACTAACAGTCTTCGTGATTCAGACTCACAAAGTATACAGACTAATTCATAAAATTATTTTCTAACTTAATGCAATTTGAAGATGGTGCTTATACTGTTTAACTGCTGCAAAGCTTCTTTGCACAAGACACAGACTAGTTTGTTTTTAGGAATGCTTAATTTGTTTCCCCTCATCACTGTTTTGATATTATACCATTGCAGTTTTACAGGACTAAATATTTTGAATATAAAATGTGACATTCCTAAGAGTGGATTAATAACATGGTGCTACTTTTCAGCTGTGAATAGCAGAGTGCCCAGTGGCTCCACCAGCTCCTCGCACACTACCGAATCCCCTACGCCTGAGCCTTGTTCGCAGGCACCAAGTGGTGTGCCCTCGCAGTCGGTGCTCCCTATGTATCCTTCAGTTGACATTGATGCACATGTGAGTAATTGCAATTGGTTGAGTGGATTCGCTTTCTGATAAGTTTTGAAAGGAAAAAAATTAATCTAGTACTGTCTTTAAAATGTGAAAGTTCTCTTAAAGTTTTTAAAATTTCTGAATATCTGCTTCTTTTTCTTCCCAATTGTGAAGACTGAAAGTAACCACGACACTGCTCTGACCCTTGCATGTGCGGGAGGTCATGAAGAACTTGTATCTGTGCTGATAGCACGTGGTGCCAATATTGAACACAGAGACAAGAAGGGTAAGCTAAACCAGTAAAACCACGAACTGCAACATGAAACGGCAAATTTCAAGTTGGGATTTGGGACTCTTTGCTTCAAAAAAATTACCAAAGCTTGCAAAAATGTAAAATTGCATTCTTGCACTTCATGTAGAAATATTGGCCGTATATAGCCAGGACATTTCATGCCTTTTTATCTGTATTTTTGAAAGGAAGTGCATCTGAGTGCTATCTTAAGCAGAGCTGCAAAATGTGAAGCACTTTTGTCCTTATGACTCACCCCCTAAAAAAAGACCTTAGTATACTAGATAGAGTGTCTAGTGGGGGTAAATATCAAATCTTGGCTGACAAAGCTAATGGGGAGTAGTTATCGGGTTGTGTATCATATTGTTCCCTGTAGCGGAGTTCAGCAAAATCTCAAATCTTTTACGGCTGGGAGAACAAAACCACGATGCCACTCTCCTTGAAACTTGCACTGACCACTGGAAATAAGAAACATGCACAGTGCAGTTCACTTGTTGGACCTTTATTAAGTAGTAATTAAGTGGAAAGCTGTGACTTCTCTAAAGAGATGAGTAGGTAGGAACTTAATACAAACTGATCAGTGCAAGTACTGTTTAGATTTCTTTTGAAGAGCCTTTGTTTATATTTGGCTGGAATCAGAGCCAAGATGTGTCAGGGTCAGAAGAGAGCTAGGAAAGGGTCTGAGATTGTCACTTATACCAGGACACCTGCAGTCTGAGTAAGACATGTCTGATCAATAGAAGTCATTGTGAATTAACCCTTTTGTGCATTTCTGCTCCTTGATAATACTTTTGAGAGTCTCAAGGGTGCTTTTAACATGATCTCTTGTTGCTAGGTTTTACACCTTTGATTCTGGCTGCAACTGCTGGGCATGTTGGTGTAGTGGAAATTCTTCTAGACAAAGGTGGGGATATAGAAGCACAGTCTGAGCGCACAAAGGATACTCCACTTTCATTGGCATGCTCTGGTGGACGACAAGAGGTACAGGCATATTTGTTCTCAATGGGTTTGAATTGTTTTTTGTATTTTTTTTTTGTACAGTGGTTTCAATTTGTTTTTTTTGACAGTGTAATGAGTCATCCTTTTTCTGGAAGGTTTTAATCTATATAACTGTAGCTAATTTAAGTATTTTTCTTCTTCGAGGAAGGAAGGGAACTTTTGCTTTTCTCCCTTGGCCATCCCAAATTTGTTAGCTAATAGTTGTTATAACTTGTGGTAATTTTTCAATTGATGTATCCTTGTAAGATAAGTACTTTTATGAGGCAGATAGAGATGTTTAATGAATAACTTTATTCACTGAACGCTTCTCTTATGCATCCTCCCTGCCTTCAAAACTAAAACAGCCAGTGCAGGCACACAAGGACAAAAAGTGGAATTTTGTGTTGGCAGTGCGTGGGCTTAGTACTAATGTGCAAGGCTCAAAAGTGCAGATGCAGTGCAGGGCATATTGTAATATCATTATACTAGTCTTCTAAGGATGTTTCAGTTCTCCCAGCTTTTTTTTTTTTTTCCTTCCTACTTCAGTCATGGGCATACTAGGTTAGAAGGTGGCATGGAGATTGCAAAGGGCTCTGTGCCAGATATGGGAGTGGTAAGTTTTAGAAATTGTAACATTTAAAACAGTTGGCCAAAAATGTAATGTTTCCACTGACTTTTGAATTGCAGATCTTTAACAGTGCTGCTCATAAATAAAAGGAGAGTTCAGTGGGGCCTGTGATAGCATTATTTATTGTACTACTTAAGGCTTTGTTCTTCCTCTTTATTTTTTTTACCTTATGCCAAAATCTGCCTCTTATGTTTCTGGCTTAGCAACTTGTAAGGTAGCCTTTTTTCTGGCTCATTTGAAAATCACCTAGCATATGTAGTAAAATGAGGTCCACCAAAGTGCAATACATCACTAGAAATGTTTTAATTTTTCTCCCTTTTATTTCTCTTAAGCAGCTTCTAATAGAGAAGCCATTCTTCATGCTTGTTCTGTTAACGTCAGTCGGTCTGATTTTTACCATGTGCTTTGTTGGAAGGACCATATAATACAGATGGTCAAACTTGGCTTAAGTGTCATTTGATTTCAACTTGTGGGAGTTATTGAAAGAGACACTCAAACTGTGAGATACTATGGGAGTGGGATAAATCCCTTATTTGCAAACTTAAGATGCACATGAAGTGCATAACTTTAAAACTCTGCATTTTTTTATTAGGTAAAATAATTTTTCTGGAAGATAATTGCTGCACTGCTATAACCCACAGATTAGCTGATCTATTCATCGTTTGCTAAGTCTGTACAATGCATGTGTAAAATTGTAAAGCAAAAGAGGATAGAGGTTTTCCTGCAGAATCTTACCTATTGACAATGGAAACTGGTAGCATACCGGAAGGTTTGAACATGTGTTAACATCCTTTCACTTTCTGATTAATAGCAAAGGGCACAACATGTCTTTTAATATGTGTGCTGTCTTTTCAGGTTGTTGATTTGCTGTTGGCCCGGGGAGCAAATAAAGAACATAGGAATGTGTCTGATTATACGCCATTAAGCCTTGCTGCATCTGGTGGCTATGTTAATATCATCAAGATTCTTCTCAATGCTGGGGCAGAAATTAATTCAAGGTAATATACTGTGTACACAAGATGAACTGCAGTATAGCACGGACACTCCATTGTTGACTACATACTGAGGCATAGGTTGGAATCTAGTGCTTTCAGACCTCCTTGCAGCCTTTCTACACTGATGTTACCCTTTACGTTCATGTTACTATAGTGCTTTTAAATTTCCTTTAACTATCATAAACTTAATTTCCCTTATACCTAAGTTTCAAAGGATTATTATGGTTTGCAAAAGCCTGTCTTTCCTTTCCCTTTTCCACCATTCTGGGATATAGAAGTCTAACTATTTCCAATAGAAGTAGGTAAAGGAACCAAACAGAGCACTCTGGGCAGCTCTGCGTGTGTGTTTGAAGATGTCTTTTTCAGTAAGAGGAACAAACTTAGGCAGCTATGTCTCTTAAGACTCCTCTTTATTGCTTTTAAGAACACTTACATGTATTCTATCACTAGAGAAAATTAAAATGCAGCTCTGCTAGAAGCATGATTTTTCTGAATGAATCAGATGCAGCCTTGATTTTTAGAATGCGTAGATTAAGGCTTATGTGTGCTTCAGCCATCTGAATGTCTAAAAGCTGAAATATATTTTCCATGTTTATAAATAGCAATTATTTACTGCATGTAGTTACTCTGATTTCTCCTAATCAGTTAAAAAAAGCTAGTATTTTTGGTCAGTGTCTCTATTGGTATATGTTCTATGTTCCTTTCTGATTTACAACAAAACATTTTGTTGTTCTTAGATACATTTCACAGAGCATTCCTCTGGTTCTGGGAACTGCAGTTTGTTTCTTTCCCTTTAGGACTGGGAGTAAGTTAGGTATTTCTCCTCTGATGCTGGCTGCTATGAATGGCCATGTACCTGCTGTGAAACTGTTGCTTGATATGGGTTCTGATATTAACGCCCAAATTGAGACCAACCGGAATACAGCCCTTACCCTGGCCTGTTTCCAAGGCCGAGCAGAGGTGGTCAGTCTGCTTTTGGACAGGAAGGCCAATGTCGAGCACAGGGCAAAGGTAAGTGTGGGAATTGCCTTTCCTTATGACTTATTTCTACCAGGTGATTTCTCTGAGTCATCAAGCTTCTTCAGATTTTCCTATTACTTTGAGGCTCTCTGGGCTCAGAGGACTTATTAAATGTTCTGAAATAAGCTTATTTGTTTTTTTTTTAAAAATCATCAATGGCGATGAATTTTTTGCATTGGGGAAAAGCTGACTGGTCATTCTGAGTTCATAGTGCAGTTTAGATTGGCTCTTGTTCTGTAGTACTGAGAAACTTTTCAGGTTTAAGATCGACATGATATTCATTAGCAGAACAAATAGATAGACATGTTTTTACATATGAGTGAAGTCTAGGCAGGAAGAGAGTAGTGTTGCTAATAGTGATTCTCATATAGAACAAATTTCTTATCTATAACCGAAGTAGTGCAATCAAACTCTACAGCAATATAAAAGCTTTACAGAACCCATGGCTTCAGTACTGTGACTTTCTGTGCCTCTGAAATGCTCCACAGGTCCCATCCTTTGGTACTCTGGGACAGCTTTGTGTCTCCTGCCATAAAGCAAGCTTAAAGCTTGTGTAGACAGCCAGACTGATTTCCCCAGCACAAAGGAATTTTTGGTAACTCCTAAGGCTGCTGAAATAATTGCTGTGTCTGTCTACCCCGCCTGCTTCTGGAATGACTGTGGCTGGAGAAAAGGGGATATGGATAAAAGCCAGCTCTCAAATGGTCAGTTGGGCATGTTAGCAGCTGGTATAAGTTTATTTAACAGTCTAGCCTGGCAACTGAGATGGGCCCACATCAGTCTTGGCGCTAAGGGAGGCTAGAGAAAAGCTATAAAGCCAGTTTCTGAGCATTTTTGTGGAAACACTTGAGTCTTCATTTGGATCTGTTCTAACCTCTGTTTTAGAGATCCTGCTGTAAACTTTGTTTTTGCTGTTGAGACACATATCTGGTGGTGTTTAGTGAAGAGTTTGCTGCTTGGGTTTGCATAAATCAAAGCCCAAGAGTATTTTTTTTTTCTTTTTTTTTTTGTTTTGTTTTGGTTGGGGTTTTGGTTGGGTTTTTTTGAGAAGGAGACTGCTTGAAGTTAGGCTTCTAAAATAAATACAAACAGCTAAGTCAAAAATCTGATTTCCCTGTGTAGAAATCATTATGTCTTATCCAAAGTATATTGTACACATTTCACACTGTGTAACTCATTCTCCTTGCATAGACTGGTCTCACACCTCTGATGGAAGCGGCTTCAGGAGGATACGCAGAGGTTGGAAGAGTTCTCCTTGATAAAGGAGCAGATGTTAATGCTCCACCTGTGCCTTCCTCAAGAGATACGGCTTTAACAATTGCAGCAGATAAGGGTCACTACAAGTTCTGTGAGCTACTGATTAATCGGTAAATTATTTCTTCTCATTAGCAGCACATTATTTCTGTAGCTGTACTGCTGCAGTTGCCAGGGCACCCTTGTTTATGTTACCTTGTGTGTCTGAGAGCAAAGGGAGTGGGAAGCTTTGGAAGTAGGATATTGTATCCATTTCCTACTCCAGTGTTATGCTGGAGTATCCTGCAACTCCACTGTTAATTAAGATAAGCAGGTAGGTGGGCCCAGAGGTAAGCACACACTGTCTGGCTTGGCAGCTCTGTTGGCTGTGTATTAATTCAGCAATTCTCATGTGTGCATTTACCTGCTGTCACTTGAGGGGCAAAGCCTGGAAGGTAGCTCTTTAGCTCTTCAAGAATAATCCTATGCACTACTAAAATCTCAAGAAGCTGCTTTGTCCTGTGGGTAGTCACCACATTAATGATAATTTAAAGGACCCACAGTCGCTAGTTGCATAGCTGAGGTACAGTAGGCTACATCAGATGAGTTTTTGCTTCCATAAGGGAGGTTTAAATAATCCCTGTGTCACTACATTACAACTTGAACAGCAGATTTCAGGGACAGAATTTCTCTATCTACCCACTAGATTTCAGTAATTACATATCCAATTGCACTCTGATCTTTTGTGACCTTACTTCCTGACTTCCCTCTTTACTCAAGCCTTGTTTCACTCGATGACACTTGTACTTTTTTAGAGGAGCACATATTGATGTTCGTAATAAGAAAGGAAACACACCTCTGTGGTTGGCAGCTAATGGTGGTCACTATGATGTGGTTCAGTTGCTTGTGCAAGCAGGAGCAGATGTGGATGCTGCAGATAATCGGAAAATTACACCTCTTATGTCAGCGTTTCGCAAGGTAGGAGACCAACTTAATTTTATGTTTCAACGCTAAATGTTTTCAAAACAGAATTTAAGATTTGGTCTTAACTCTGCTTGGTTTTGGAAGAATCAAATATAACACAGCAAAATTACTATTTTGATAAAATGCCTGCTTCGAAGTAATCATAATCTGTGTAACTCACGCAGATCTAAATTCTGAGAGGTGAAAAACTTTGTTCCATAAACCATGTTAACTTTATTATTTACAATTATACACTGTCCTAAAACTTTAACTGTTTAAGATTTCACTGTCTTGAGATAACCACAGTCCCCTCTAAATTTCTGCAGTTTATACTGCTTGTTTCAGTCCTGCTTTTGAGATTAATGAAATACCGATCTGTAATAAACTGTCCTGATTTCTTTGTGCTTCTCCTGTTCCTAATTTGTGGTTGAGCTGGGACACTGTGTAATAGTCTCTTGTCACTGCTTTTTCGTGGCCCAGAGAACATTGGTTTGTGATGATTTCATCGATTATGTTGCTAGATGCAAGGAGCATAGCTATAGCAGAGGAGTTAATTAACTGTAGCTGCTTTGCCTTTAACAAAATATCAACTAACCGTACAGCTTTTTTGACAGACAGCAATACTGAGCATTACACTGCTTTCAGATAACTCAGAGGCAGCAGTTGGATACTTTCTGTATGGTTGCACAGTGTACCCTATCAATGAAAGAATCCGGCAGCACAGGAATGGGTTTGCCAGGATAATACTCAGGTGGCTCAGTTC
This sequence comes from Tyto alba, assembly GCF_018691265.1. Taxonomy (NCBI): domain Eukaryota; kingdom Metazoa; phylum Chordata; class Aves; order Strigiformes; family Tytonidae; genus Tyto; species Tyto alba. The sequence goes on from NW_024881279.1 coordinate 23,096,012, forward strand.
CGTGATCATATGTACATTGTAATTGAACAATAAAACAAGTTAGCTGCATGGTGTGAGTGCCAAGAAAGTGGATGGAGGTGACAGGTGAGGTCTAAAGAGGGTGGTCTTGGCTGTTAATAAAACATGAACAGCTGCCTCTGCCCTTGGGCCTGGTTTGGTCCTGTATTTTAAAATAAAGAATTACTTGTGAGAGAGTTTGTCTTTGCCACCGTGATGTAGAACAGCAGGCATGCTATCAGTACTGAACAAACTACCTACCTTTCATCCTAAATAGCAGCTTACTAGGAATGTTCTTGCATAGATTTAGTCTTTTTGAATTGGACTAAGAGATATCAAGGCTTGTATTCTGATGATGAATGTTGACAGTTGTATACAAGAGATCAGAATTTTCTTTGCTGTTTTAGGGACATGTGAAAGTAGTTCAGTTCCTGGTGAAAGAAGTTAACCAGTTTCCTTCAGACATTGAATGCATGAGATACATAGCAACGATAACTGACAAGGTGAGTTTAACTTCAGGAAAAGACCCTGTCCCAGGTTTTCAGTGAAAATATACAAGAGCAATTATTAAGTATTCAAAAACTAAATGTGTATGTCTGTTCATGTACATCTGATTTGGAGGCTTGTACATGTCTCCTTTTTAATACAGAACTTAAAAAAATCAACGTTTAGAGTCCTAGTCTGTTGAAATACTTCATATTTTATGAATACAGGGGACCTAATATCATGTTTCTAGAGCAAGCCTTGATCCTCAGTTTTAGTTTATTATGGAGGCAGTAACACAAGTTTGCATTCCAGGACCTGTTGAAAAAGTGTCACCAGTGTGTGGAGACAATTGTGAAAGCTAAAGATCAGCAGGCTGCAGAAGCAAATAAAAATGCAACGATACTGCTTAAGGAGCTAGACCTGGAAAAGGTGAGTAGAGAATTGCTGTCATGTAGCATAACAGTTTGAACTATGTATTAATTTATAGACTGTATTACCTGTTGGTGCTTCTTGGGGCAGTAGTCTTTCATGCTTGTGACTGTATGTGCTTTCCTTTCTCTAATATACAAAAAGTGAAGCGTATGCTGAGGGTGGCAAATTAGAACTGACTTCTGCTTCAGCTGCTCTGTTGTCCTTTTTAGGAAAGTTTGGACTTGGCAATAGTAGGTAGTAGCTCTCTTCAGCGCAGATGACGTGAATAAGAGGGGTCTTCAGTCTTGGTGGTATGATACATGGTATGTTATATATTGTGTAAGACATAGTCCATAAGCATTTTATGGACTTCTACTCAGTGTTACAAAGGAGAGCCAACAAGCTGCCAGATGAGCTATATGGAGTTGATCAGATAGTGGGGATGATCAGCTTCTCCCTCACTGAGACTGCTGTGAAGGGTCCCAGGATAATGTAGGCACTTAAACACTCTTTAGTGGACTCTCTTAGTGGAGGCTTTTTCAATTTTTGACAAACAAGTTCCATGTTGGTTTATTAAATTTTCCAGGTTGCTGACTTGTTAAACACCTATAAGTTGGTGTGCAAAGCTACAGTATAATGTAGTTAACTTGGCTGATTCCATACATTAAAAAAGAAGTGATTAAAATTATAGCAGTTTTTTCTGTAAAATACTCTGGGACATCTTTTTGAGTCAAATATGTGAACATTGCTGAAAAAATATTAATGAGGTTATTAAATGTTTTCTTGAGAAAGGACTGAGATGATGTTTTCCAGTAAAATTATTTTTTTATAATACCTCTGATTTGATGGTTGTTTTGTTGTCATTCCTTAGAAGTTTGGGGACCAACTGGTCCTGTTGTTCCATAAGGTCTACCCAGTTTCTGCAAAATGATTCAGTATGTGACGAAGTCATTCTAGTTCATTGTGCTCTCTCCTTTCTCCCTTCCCCCCAGATTTCTAGGGAAGATCTGAATTATAAGTATAATTTAGTCTGTGTGAAAATGTTTAAATATGGATCCTTTTCTCCTACATAGTCAAGAGAGGAGAGCAGAAAACAAGCTCTTGCAGCTAAAAGGGAGAAAAGGAAGGAAAAGAGAAAGAAGAAGAAAGAGGAACAAAAAAGGAAACAAGAAGAAGATGAAGAAAACAAGCCTAAAGAAACTCTGGAACTGCAAGAAGATGATGATGAGGAAGAAAATGATGATGAAGGTAAAGAACAAGTGTTCATATGAACAATGTAGTTGTGGGGGTGCCTTTTTTTTTTAACCATTTAGGTAAAGGAATCTGTTTGAAAGCTGGTTTCTCTGGTATTGTGACTTTGTTGCATAGCTTCTGCCCTCTGCAGTCAGAGTTCCTGGCAAATCTCCTTTGTTCACTTCCCAGCCCCAGTTTGTTCACTTCCACCCCCTTCCCTTGTTCCCCAAAGTCTTTCACTCTCGGAGGGTTTACAGCTGAATGCAGTGCAGATAGCCTGACAGCTCAGCCAGCAGCTGTAGTGTTTTCAGTCCGGGGACTGATTTCTCTATTTTGTGGGTTTTGATTATATATCAACTGTTTTTCTTTCAGTGGAGCAAGAAGTTCCTATAGAGCCCCCTAGTGCAACTACTACAACTACAATTGGAATTTCTGCGACTTCAACTACTTTCACAAATGCCTTTGGGAAGAAGAGAGCTAATGTGGTGACTACCCCCAGCACAAATAGAAAAAATAAGAAAAATAAAACAAAAGAGACTCCTCAGAATATGCAGATAATTTTGCCAGATCAGCATATATCTCTAGCACAGCAAAAAGCAGATAAAAATAAAATAAATGGAGAGCCAAGAGGTGGTGGTGCAAGTGGGAACAGTGATTCAGATAACTTGGATAGCACAGATTGCAATAGCGAAAGTAGCAGTGGAGGTAAAAGCCAAGAGTTGAACTTCACAATGGATACGAATTCCTCTGAGCGGCGCTATGCCTCATTGCTTATCCCCTCTCAGGAAGAAAAAACAAGCACCTCAGCTGCAAAACCACCAACAAGGTGACTGCCATATTCCTTCCCTATCTATTGTTTCACAGGGTTTTACCTATGCCAATATAAATTTTCCTGTAGCTTAAGCTTTATACCAGCTGGTACATTCCCAAAGTCTCGAGAGACTGAATTTGCTTTATGTGCATAGCTATTAAATAATACTGTCAAGTTCATTGAATGCAACCTCTTTAAAATGGTAAAGATAAGATTATTATTCTTTTATGGCATTGCTGGCTAGTTTGTAATATTACTTTAATGAAACAGTCAGTGTTTTCTCTGCTCTATTTAAGCATTTGTGTTCTATCGTCAACTTTATTAGAATAGATTTTAAAGTGAATATTCTGGGAATTTAAAAAGGAAGTGCCAGTTTGCTTCTGATCTGTGGTTTCATTACCTCCTGATTGTTTTATGGTTTCATCATTAACTCATTTGAATTGTGATATCTGTTTTAAGGAGGGAAGAAGTTGATGACTCTGAGCATTTCACGTGCCAGGTTGATGGCCAGTTTGATTTAACCTTGTCAAGCCAGAGGTGAGAGTCAAAAGAACTCGGTGAATGTACAGGGGCCATATGAACGGTTTGGAAGATCATTTAGTTGTCAGGGAATGAGCTAATAAGTCTTACAATACCAGTTTCTGAACAGGTCATTGGTCTGAGTCAAAAAACTTAGATCCCACCTGAATCTGTAGTCTTTGCTTATTTTTACATATAAGTAGTATGAGTCTGATCCTCCATAGATTTATTTTTTTCTTTTCCTTCCCTGCATTAAGGGGCGGGGAGAGGGTATGAGCGTTGATATGCAGGACATCTGGCTGACTGAGAACCCAGATTCGATAAGAACACAAACACTATGGGACCAAAAAGGGCAGCAAGTGAGAGGATTGTTGCTAGACTGATTGAGGCACTTGTCTGGGAGCGGGAAGAGAATTGGGATTTCATCTTTTCTCTTTTTTTTTTTTCCTCTTTCTTTTTTTTCTTCTTTTTTTTTTTTTCTCTTTTCTCTTTTTTTTTTTTCTCCTCTTTCTCAATTTTTTTCCCCCAGATTAAAGTTAGGTGCAGAATGAGTGGGTTTGTCAACCCTTGTGATTGAGGGATTTCTGATTTGGATTACCCTTAGGAATATTAGAAATTGGATTTTGTTTATGTTCTGCTTTATGAACATAAATTGTTTCTGCCTTGGACCTTCTGTCCAAGGTCTCCTACAAAAGCCTTGGAATCCTGTGCGGTTCACTACAGCAGGACTAACTAAATGCATACTTCTGACTTCTTGTTAGAAGTGGTGCTTCTGTTAGATAAAGCACACCTAAGAAACAAGACAATATATAAATATCAAAATGAGGCTAGCATATTTTATTAATTTCTGCAGGTGCTCTTTGGCTCTTGCACTAGGCAGAATTTGTCTGAAAGTCATTTCTAAATTTGATCCTCCTGAATTATTCTTCTCTTTAGTCATAGACATGCTGAAGACAATGCTACTCTAACAAAAACTTAAACTCAGACTTCCTAACAATGCTTTTCTGAAAAGTTACCTAGACATTTTCAGACAAAGCAGAAAAAAGCTTTTAAAGTCTACGCTGGAATCAATATTCCACAATGGACTTTGTTCTTTTCTTCCATACACATTTTCTCTACCTTAATCTTAGTTATCTGAGGACAATTAAAGTACTCCATAGAACTTTCAAATGCCTTGGGCAAGCGTATTTTCAGAGAGCTAGAACTTGCTAAGGTAAAGGGAGAAAATGCTGCCCTTTTAGAAGGCATATTGTCTAAACGTTGATTTTCATATAATCAGTACACTTGGGTTATTTAAATGGATCTCTGAAGCTTGTATAAAGTGGACTATAAACAAACAGTTTATCTGCAAGAAGACACAATGAACATAAAATGCTGTAAAGAACGGGGAATAAAATGGATGAATAAAAACTTGCATATAGTAAAGAGGAACGAGTGGTGCTTAGCAGGATAGCTGAAACGTGAGGTCCTCTGTAAATTTTCCAGCTATGCCAAAAATTTGCTAGTTTGAATAACATAAGGCTGTGTTTTCAATGACTTCTGAAGACTGCTGCCTGTGTTTCAGTGCTGCAGATGAACTTGTTAGTTCCCCAGTGCTGCTTTTTCTCACCTCCATATAGATCAGTCAGTGATTGCCTGTTCTCTCTTTCTCTCTCACCCGAGTTTGTATCACTAGATTGTATCACTAGACCTTTGCTACAGCTGTATTAGTACAGGTAATGATATGTGGGCACCTGCTTCCAAACTGATGTCACTAGGACTTAAATACATAAAGTTGCTCAATTATTTGTGCCTCAGTTACTTGTTCATATAATGGGGGGTGAGGGTTGGAAGCACTTTCCAGGAAATCTGTGACGAGCTGAAAAACTGACACTTTCGCGTACTTAGTAAGAAAGAGTCATTATTACCAAAGTACCTTTTCTTAAAAAGGAGAACGCAATACAGACATGTAATCAGGATGTAGCTAAGTGGCTGTGTACTGCCTAATATAAACTATTTTAATCTGATGTCATTAGTGCTTCTGGTATTACTTCATTCAGTTTAGCACTCCACTTTCTGGAGGAAGGGTATAGGCTGTGGACTGAAAGGTAAAACTACTTATGAAGTGACCCAGCAGCTGTTGCAGGTAGAGAATAAGCATGAAAATGGTTCATGTTAGTAGTTTTAAGCTGCAGAAATGTATACTGTAATGCTGTCATTTTATTCTGTCATTTGTAATTGACACATTTGTGTTCCCAGACTTGATGGTGAAGGTCATTCAAATTCTCTGTCAACTACTTATAAACCTGTTTCCCTGCCTCTGACCTCTCCAAATGTAAAGCTGAATCTGACTAGCCCAAAAAGAGGCCAGAAAAGAGAAGAAGGCTGGAAAGAAGTAGTTAGAAGGTAAACACTTTAATTCTGTTTAAAGACAATCTGTGAGCTTTTTAGCTTGTAAATTACTCTCAAACATAGAATGTCTGGCAAACTTATTTAATTATTTAGTTGCATAATCAATTTATAAAAAAATATTACCACCCCTTACTCTTGCAGTGCTATGAAAACAAATTGCAGTCCTAGTTTGTAGTAACTCCTCACTTAACTTCATGTCAATGTGACATGAACATTTCATTTGATACAAGGGTTTTCTTTAGCTGTGACTTGAGTGGAGTAAAAGATGTGGGGATAAGATAAAGGGCGGGGGGGGGGGGGGAGCAGATGGGAGTGAAAAGCCCTTACAGCAGATGATTTACTTGAGCCTGAACTAAAGGCAGGATGGATGTTAGTAGAGGAGAGGTGGATGATCTCTTCCAGGCTAAAATTCATTGTGCTTTGGGTGGTGACCTTGATTGCTGATTCCATGGAAACTTTTGTCACCTTAAAGTGCGTACTAGAGGTGCAATTAGATTTAAAGATTTTCTATAAAGCAGACTTTCCCTTTGAAAAAATACTGGGTTTTATTATATGGCCATTATCACTCCAGTAGCTTTTCTGTACCCTTTAAGATGTTTAATACTTGTAACTAGAAATTATCATCTGGCTTGCTTTTTTTTGTTCTCTTTATCAAAAAGGAATACAGCATGAACATGCAAGTGTCAGATGCTTTGGATGCACTTATGATGCCATCCTGCTTTTGTGTTCTGCAATGGTAGTGACCAAACATACTCATTTTAGAGAATGATAGGCTATGTGCAAGGAACATAATTGTACAGAGAATTTAATGCATTTGGATTAGTGGAAGCCACAGACTGTTAAAAAGGCAGTTTAATCTGAAAATTTAAGCATTTGAGCCCTTTGAGTTGGTTTGGTCTCTGCCTTTCGTTGTGTTTGCAAATGGGGTTCTCCACGGTGACGTGGCCTTGCTAAATGTATAGTTGCAGACTGCCCACTGCTTGGTGAGTTGTTCAGGCATGAAACCATTAAACAGGCAGCTGACTTTTTGAGGGCTGCACACAGACCCTGCCATTGACCCTGGAGCTGTTCCATCTCTCCTTCTGGGTCTCTTGAGTTTTATAGACTCAGCTCAGCTGCTTGGTAGGGTATTGTCTGCTCTTCTACTGGAGAGATGGTAGGGTTCTAGAGATGGCATCCAAAAGCCAACCTTTCCTCATCCCTGAGGAATCAGGCCTTGTGTTATAAAGAAAGCATCTATAAAGTGTTCTGCACTGGTGCTTGCTATGTCCTGACTGATCGAAGCATGTGCCCTGCCAAAGAGCTTTTTGGCAACTTCAGATGTGTATGCAAAATGTCCGGGAGCTGCATGCCTTCCTCTCCTAAAGTCTCTCCTGGTCTCAGCAAGAATTCTTCTATACCCTATAGTATAGGGGTAGAAGGGATGTCTATGAAAAAAGTAACCAATGAAAACATCCCTTCTGCCCTTGACAGGCAAGTAGGCAGAGTTCTGAAAGACCCTCCCCCTAGCAACACTCTGCAGCCAACACCAATTGAGCAATTCCAGCTGCAGAGAGGAGGGCGCTGCTGTTCAGGAGCAAAAAGGTACTGTTTTGGGTGCTTTTTAAGGTAAAAATCATCACACTTGGTGGGTAGGGAGGGAAAAGGCAATGGTGGATGGGGCTGCCTGGGCACTGGGGTGAGCTCTTCTAGAGGAGGAATGTCTCCATGGGTGGTGGCATGGGGTTCCTAGTGGGCTGAGGTGGAAGCAGACCAAGGTACGGTTAGGAGCCCTGTGATTAATGTGGGCATATCTTGAAAGTTGGGTGATGATGGAAGCTCTGGTTTGGGGAGGGAGTGACTGGAATGTCTAGCTTGAGAGAGGAGCCTTGGTGGTGGAGGGGGAAAGAAAGCCCAAAGCATGAAACAACCTTGGGAGGAGAGCTGAGTGCATGCTCTGGGGACGGGAAGGGTTGTAGCATGCTCTCCTAGCAGAAGAGGGGGAAAGAAAAAACACCTTGGCAAGATGAGGTAGCACTTTAGAACATTTCCATGTATTTAGATATCTTTGAAATAAGATGGGTTTCCTTTAAGTCCTGTTAAGTGAGCAACAATTTCCTGAGGATCAAGTTACTTAAAAATTTCCAAGACTGGAACAGTTAGGTGAAGCTGGCAGCCTTTTCAGGAGGTGGTAGCGATCTGTACAGTGTTCAGAGGTGCCTGTGCTGTGATCACAGTGGTTTCTAAAATGCCTTTGAATCTCCTCTAATTGTTCAGTGTTGAACTGTTGTTGCATATCACTGGCGAGCTTGAAAGTGGTGTATGGGCTTGAGAGGTCCAGCCTTCAAAGTCTGGGGACAGTGGTGGCCCAGAGAGACCTTGGCTGAGGTCTGGATGTAAGCATAGCTCATGTTCAAAGACTTACGAGTAGTGTATGCTTGCACTGACTCACCAATACCATGTGAATTAGAAAACTAAATTGACTTATGCTGAACACATGGGTTACAGTGTTGTGGCCTGACAGTGAGCCTGCTTCTGAAAATCTGTGCTGCCTTCACAGGGGCTTCCAGCAGCTCCTTAAATCACAGCTGTACAATTTAACCATCTGCCATCCACCATCCACCACCAACTTTCAGATCTCGAGGTCTGAGAGAGGTGGATACTAAAAGGGCTGTGAATGCAAGTGGTATTAAAGAGCTGATCACTGGGGAAACATTGGAAAACCACCTTCTTGCTATATACCCTTGCTATAAGTGATTAAAGCAGCTAAGCCATGGGCTTTTATATTTGAAGCAGCACTCTATGTAAATTTAGGTTGATAAGTTAAGGATTTGTCTCACTTTGAAGGTACGCAGGGCAAGATAAATTTCAAAAGTGTTCCTGAAGCAGTGTGAGGCAGATACATCTGTGTTACAACAGTGGTGGAATAAATGCTTCTGGAGAATCCTCATCAGGTACTGAGGATAATTGGAGTGGGGGAGTTTTAGAGGGGCTCCAAAGGGTGAAGAAAATATCAGCAGAAAACCACGTATTGCCCTGATTAATACTGCTTCAGTCACCTGTCAGTCAGGAAGGGATTTTTGTGTGCCTTTAAAGTTTGAATGCATTTCACAGATTTGTGATCTTTGTGATATAGGTCAAAGAAGTTGTCTGTCCCAGCTTCTGTCGTGTCTAGAATAATGGGAAGAGGTGGGTGCAACATCACAGCAATTCAAGATGTCACTGGTGCCCATATTGATGTTGATAAGCAAAAAGATAAGAACGGAGAGAGAATGATCACTATAAGGTACAGTATCTAGAAATTAAAGTCTTGAGCTAGTCCACAGTGTCATTTATTAAGAATTTTTTTTTGCTTTTTAAGACAGGACATATTTAACTGCTTGGTACTAGAACAAAACATATATCACTGCTCCCAATATATGCTGAAGGTCTACTTCTCCAGAGATAATCCTTAAGATACAAAAAGTCAAGAAATAACTTACTGGAGTATACACGCAATAGACTTACAAATCAGTATAAAATTGAGGCTATGGGATGTTGCACAAAGTGAGGTTTCCTTTTACAAAAGATAAATATGTTTGTATTTTATCTAGGGGTGGTACAGAATCAACACGATACGCAGTGCAACTCATCAATGCCCTTATTCAAGATCCTGCCAAGGAACTGGAAGACTTGATTCCTAAAACTCATATAAGAACACCTGCTTCAAGTACCAAATCAATCCATGCAAACTTTTCATCTGGAGTCAGCACTGCGACTGCTTCAAACAAGAACTCCTTTCCTCTTGGAGCACCACCCCTGGTCACATCACAGTCATCAACACTATCTACTTTCCAGCCTACTAACAAATTAAACAAGAATGTCCCAGCGAATGTGCGCTCGTCTTTTCCGGTGTCTCTTCCTCTAGCTTACTCTCACCCTCATTTTGCCTTGCTGGCTGCTCAAACTATGCAACAGATCCGACACCCTCGCTTACCTATGGCCCAGTTTGGAGGGACTTTTTCACCTTCACCAAACACTTGGGGACCATTCCCAGTGAGACCAGTTAACCCTGGCAGCACAAACAGCTCTCCAAAGCATAATAGTTCAAGTCGTGTAGGTGGTCAGAATGGAAATATTTTACAGACGGAGTCTCCTGGATTAGCTACTTCTAGTTGTCCCATTACTGTCTCTTCTGTAGCTGCTTCCACCCAACCGCTGTGTGTAACCAGTAATCGGACTCCCTCTTCAGTCAGAAAGCAGTTGTTTGCCTGCGTTCCCAAGACAAGTGCTGCAGCAACAGCAATTTCAACTGTGACGAGCACCTGCAGCACTCTGCCTTCTGCTTCCTCTGCCCCCCCCAACAATGGGCAAGTGCCCACTGCATTTCTGCCATCTAATGCTTCACAAACGCAGCATTCTGCACTTAAAGCGGACTCTTTCTCGGCTGTCTCAGCACCCAAAGAGAAGGTGCCAACACCAGACCAGCCCACTGCAAATGCATGTGCACCATCTTCGGTTGCAAGTAGTTGCAGTATGTCAGCTAGCAGCAACTCAGGAGTCACTGAAACTCACCCGTCGAGCAGCCCTGCACCGCTAAATAACGTCCAAGATGAAATACTGCCAACCAGCATGTCAGAGATGAATCCTTCCATGTCGATGTCTTTTTCATCCAGCTCAGAAACTGCTCCTTTAACCTTAGCATCACCCAGGTCAGTTGTTGCAGATAATCAGGACAACAGTAACTTACCTCAAGTAGCTGTACCAGCACCTCGAGTTGCTCACAGGATGCAGTCCAGAGGTTCTTTCTATTCAGTGGTACCAAATGCAAACCTCCATCAAGATCCTCAGTCTATTTTTGTTACAAATCAAGTTTCTTTAACACCTTCTCAAGGTCCACCTGCTGCAGTGCAGCTTTCATCAGCCATGAACGTTATGAACGGTTCTCAGATGCACATTAACCCAGCAAACAAATCATTGCCTCCTACCTTTGGGCCAGCAACGCTCTTCAATCACTTTAGTAGTCTTTTTGATAGCAACCAGGTGCCAGCTAACCAAGGATGGGGAGACTGTCCACTCTCTACTCGAGCAGCAGCTGACCCATCTTTTACAGTTCAGTCTACCTTTCTGAATAACTCTGTGCTAGGACATGTGGAAAATGTGCATCCTGACAACTCCAAGGCTCCTGGTTTCAGGCCACCTTCCCAGCGGGTTTCGACTAGTCCTGTAGGTAAGTCATTAAGATCATGCACTGGATAGAATTCTTTCTCCACTCATTACACTTTGATCATCTCAAACTGATTAAGTAGTAGTTTACAAATGACAGTTAGAAAATACTAATGTAATGAGGATGGCCTACTTTTTACAAGTGCTCTTTAAAATGTTAATGATGATTTTTTTCCTCTTCAGCTCTTCTGGAATGTTAGGTGTTGGAAACATTGCAGACAGTGCATTACTTGTCCTCCGTAAAACCTGTTTGTAGTGTTCAAAGTAGCGTTGATTTTTAGCTTTTGGGTTGAAATGAAATATAGGGTTGGGTAATACCAAACCTGAAACAGCAGAGCCAGGACTCTTGACAGGTTCCAGCTGCAGGAGCGACTGCATACAGTTGTTCAATATTTTAGCTGAGACTCCATCTTGACTCAGTGAGGGTAAACTCTCTGTACTTTTTGTCTCTTGATATGGCTCTGAGATTTCAATAAGCTTGTGTTGTGCTTTGGGAAATTGGTGTGCTACTGCATGGTATGTTTTATTAGGAAGTTACTGTCCTTCTGCTGTTAAGTATAGCAGTTCAAGTTTATCTGCGTTTATTTGAAATGGGTTAGGAACATTCACAGTGAGCTCCCTGCCCTTGCTGTGCTCTGTCTAAAGGACTGTTATCATCACGTTCAAACTATGTTGCAGGCACCTGGCTGCACCCATTTGGCTGGAACGTACCCTCGAGATCTAGTTTGTGCCACCCTGTTCTCCCCTTCATTGTTGCCATAATGGCTTTATGGTGCCTTGTAGCTGGGTAGCTAGGGAGCCTTGTCTTTACCCCTGCAGTGTATGTTCAATATTTGGGCTAACACTCCAGGACTTGAATGCTGGACTGGGACAAGTCAAGTAGTTTGATTTTCAGACTGAAGGAGAGGGGGCATTTGAAAGATGTGGTGATGAAAAAGGATTTTTCAGCATTCACACTCGTTGTGATTGATTTACAGATGTGCAGGACTTCTGAAAACCAGAACACTTCTCTCTGACTTTAACCACAAAACTGGGATGTGTGCTATGACTGTAGTTTTCTTAATAATTTAATTTGGGCTGTATAGCTCTGCAAAGCAAGTGAATACCTAGAGCTCTTGTGCCACATCCAGTCCCACAGTAAGCAGAACCAGATGTAACTAAGGCTCTGGAAGGTAAACTAACTGGACCTTGTTTATCAGACAGGCTGCTAATAAAAGAATTGCCAGACCCTCCTCAACAGACTCCGGAAACACTTTATGTTGGCTCAGCTTTTTCTCTGCAGTGCTCTAAACTGGCAGCTGGCTATTGCTGGAATTATGGCAAACGGGACCTGCTGATTTTTCTGATGGTTGCATACTGCATATAAAAAGATGGCTAACTGGGGCTTCCCATAGCAGCAAAAAATTTTGGTGTCCCCTTATGCTAAGGTCATTGTTTGTCATCGCGAAAAATTTCTTGGTCCTTTATATATCCTTAAATGACTGGAGGTAGTCTAAATTTGTTTCTTCCCTAAGTTAGGAAGGTTAGGTAGATACTCAAAGAGAACTCGTGTGGTTGACTTTGGGGAGATAAGTGTGAAGTTTTCAACTAAAGTGCAAAAATATTTGGACAGAACACATTTTTTTTTTCTGAGCTGGAATTTGATTAGGATGTTGCAAAGTGAGGAAAAACTGCAAATAGGTAGATGGGCCTCTCAAATTCTAACTGGCAGGAGGTGATTGGTTATTCAGGTCCTTAGCTGGTTCATTTAATATCATTCCACTTAATACTGCTTTTGATCACCTTAGTTTCAGAATCTAAATTCTCTTTCACACAGGAGGAGGAGGGGTTAGGAGAGCCTGGGGAGAAGGGGATGTTTTGAAGGTGTGATAGTGAGGGAAGGAACGGGGATGGTAGGCTGAGGATCTTTCCAATGCCTTTCCCTTGGAGCGTAAGTATGGTCCTGTGGTCTGTCCAACGATGTCATTCACTAGCTCTTCCCAGGCAACCAGACTTTTATGCTCAGCTCAGGCTCCAAGGTGGGTTGAGCTGGGGGACTACCTTGGCTGTTTCCATAGGGTTCACTGGCAGGTTTCATGAGATTTTGAGAAGGGGAAAGAAGGCCAGTCACTGCCAGCTTATGCTTTGGCCAAAAGCAGTGCGATGGGCAAGGAGCAGTCTGGGTCTTGCTTGGCAATTCAGTACACTTTTGTGTAATGAGAGGGAGTAGTAATAGCCATTAAAACAGGTAGGCACAGATTCTCTAATCTCAGCTGTAACTTTACACCTGATGGAGCAGAGGTTTCTCTTTTGTGCCTGTCTTGCGCAGTTGGGCTGTGGCAAGTTTCTCCACAAATCAACATCTCTTGGTGATGACCTCTGAGCTGATTTGGTGGAGATTGAACATAATTTGATTGTGCACTAAACCAGCTTTTTTTCTTAACAAGTTGTCACCTCAGGGTGGAGTTTGTACTCTGCTTTTCCTATCCGTGGGTAAGCTCAGTTGCAGCTTGAGTTTTCTCTGACTCACCAGTTCCTTTGAGGCACAGATACACATGCAGATCTCCTCACCAGCTGTGGATCAGTTCTGGAAATGGCCTTTTGTTGCATTTATGTCTTTCGATCTCTTGTCCTAGCAGCTTGCAGATTGAGGAGAGACTTAGCCCAACGACTTGGGGCAGCTGTGGAGAAGACCAAAAGAAGTCTGTCTGTTACTTCTTTCCACTGCATTTTAAGAAGGGGTTTAAAACCTTACTCACATGATATTATAAGTATCACAGACTTGAAATATGCTGGCCTAGGAAGCAGCACATGAGTATGAAGTTGCATGAAATGGCTGGGTTCTCTGTTTGACATGGAGTAACCAAGTGTTGCGGCTGTTCCTCTAAAGGTGGAGGGATAGACCTTGCAGTTACCAGTTTCTGCAGAAGTGCCTGTGGGCTTTGATAAGCTGAATTTTGAGCAGAGTTTTGTGAGTTTCTTATACCAGTCTTGAAAGCTCAATTACACTTTCAGAGCATGATGAAAAGTTTGAATTCACAGCCCAAGAAACTGCAGACTGTGGTATTGCAAAAGGTTTTGCTGTTACAAAACCTGAATTTGTTGGTAAGTATAAAAACAGGAAGCTCATTTTTTAAATTAGGATTCTGTAAGTCATTGTTCATAGAAGCCATTTTTAATATTGAGCAAAGGTTTTATTCATCCACTTTTCTGAAAGGCAAGATAAGGATAAAAAGTGTTCTTTACAACCTGAAAACTGACTGCTCTGTTGAATTTGTGTGTCTCTGGCTGTCACTTCAACCTGTAGAAAATACACAGTGCTAAATGGTCTTGGCTGCGTATCATCATTGCACTTTGAAAGCTGTGTACCCATCCTACCAAACCTTCAAAAGACTCAGCTGGGCATCTCTCTCTTGCAGAAGAGCTATTTTTATCATAATTTCTGCCTTGTTCTCTATTTGAGCAACCAGCAGTCCCGATGGGCAGCAGCAATTCTGTTAACCCCTTCTGTGTGGGGCAGAGACTCGGGATCTTCAGTGGTTTGTCAGCTAGCTGGAAACTCGTTTTTGATTTGTGATGGAATCTGTCAATATAGGGGCCTTTTGACTACCTCCAAATTGACTTTTGTGGATGGAGGGTTAGCAAGAGTCTCCCATTGGTAGCTCTATGGCAGATGCACAGGGAGGGCCCTCAGCTGGAGGTGCTGCAATCTGTTTACAGCTAGGCACCGTCCTAGTGTTCAGTCTGCAGCTCTAGACAAATGCAGAGTAATCAAACTGCGTTTACGGGCAGCCTGCACAGGCATTAGCATCTTTCTTATAGCCATGGAGTCTTGCACTTTGTGCTATGACAATCCCTGAAAGATCGTCCTCCCGTGCGCAAGTTCCCTCATCTGAGCATCTCATGTTCTGGTGGTGGTGATTGATTTCTCCTTGTATGCAATGAAGACTTCTCTTTTAACCTTTGGGGTAGGGCTATGGAGAAAAATCGCTCCTTCAAATCCAACGAGTCATTTCTGTCAATGGGAGCAGGTTGGATCTGGCACTTCTGGAAGCAGTAAATCAGGTTGAGTTGGTTGGTAATGTTGGGGGAAAAAGACCTGGCTTTTGGGAACATGTCTGGGTGATGGAAGGTGCACCTCTAGTTTGTGACCTAAGGTATTGCCTGTCACCACTGCTGTTTGCAGACTGCTGTGGTTTAAGTAAGTGCAACCTTCAACCTTGCTCTGCAGCAACATAGGCTGGTCCTGGTTGTGGTCATTTTGAAATGTTTAAATGGTTTTGAAAGTAGTCTTGTTTAATAGGCCCTTGAAACTAAACCCAAAACTCAGGTGAACATATGGCCATGCCCATTTCTGCTTTCAGGTAATAATGTGTGATAAGAGCTTTTACAACATTTTGAAAAAGTACTTAAAAGCTTTGGCTTAATAAAAAAACTGTAATCCCCCCTTGCTAATATTTTTTGTGGGACTTTGAACTTTCTATTCATCTGTCCCTTTCTCTCTCACATTCCTGTAGAAAGCAGCCCCCCTCACCTATTGTGCTGTGCATCATCAGCCGTGTTTCTCTGGACACAGCATGCTCTGACTGATCTATATGTGAACATACCTATAGGATGGGAAAAACCATTCTGCAGTGAACTACTTCCCTGGTGCCAGATTCCCCTGGGACTTTCACAGAGCCCTGTATCCCTGTTTGACTTGTGTGGCTTTTTTTTTAAGCAAAGATCCTTGCCACTCCCAGCTTTCCTCCTTTGCCCTCCCTGCTAAGATCATTTCCTTTCAGCGACCAGAGGGATGGCTGTTTTTGTTAAAATGTCAGGCAAAACCAGAGAGAGCGTACAGAAATGCCTTCTGTTGGTTTCTAAGGGAGAATCGTGCACCTGTAAAATGAACTTACCATGTGCAGATACCCCCGAAGGTGATGAGATGCTTTAATTATATTTGGAGCACTAGCTGTCTCTGGTGCTTTGAAGCAAGTTCCCAAAGAGAGATATTTAATCAAATTTATGTTTATTTCAGGCTTACCCTCTCTAGATCCATCCAACAGCTCTACAACTTCTTCTTCAGGTCCTTTGACAGGCTTTTCAGCAAACATACAAGGAGCACGGGTTTACCTTCAAGGGCCAGCGCCTGTTGGGACTCCCAGCTTTAACAGACAGCATTTTTCACCACATCCTTGGACAAGCGCAACAAATTCATGTAGGAACTTCATGGGTCTGTCTTAGTTAACTATAAATTCATAGCTGTTGTCTTTAGTAGATTTGTAACTTGAGGGGAAATTACCCAGTGATGCACAAAATGCTTTCCAGTTGCATTTAGCAGCTGTGAGGATGGCGTGCAAATCCCAAGAGGTACTATTTTATGTGTTTCTCCCATATAAAATGCCACTAGTTCTGGTAGCATTACTAAAGGCATATTTGGGAAAAAAAATCAGTCATCATAGGCTCTGAGACGAAAGGGCATGAAGCTGTGGGGGAGTGGAGGTGATCAGACCGAGCTAAAGATTCCCCTCTAAGTAGTATGAGCATAATATTAGGTGAAAATGTCATGTTTGCCATGGTTTGAAGTTTCACTTTTTTTTTTTTTTTTCCAATTGGGATTCTGGAATTATTTCATAAAACTTAAAATGTTCCAAAATCTTTAAGCATCTTCCGAGGTAACAGTGCGTTTTCCTCCTAATTGGAAGAACATGGAAGTAGCTTTACAGAAAATATGGGTCTTTGATTCAGAATCTTAAGTGAAGAGGCTTTTCATGTCACTGCATGCAACTTCATTGCCACTCTGAGCTTAAGAACCAAAACGTTTAAATGAGTGCTCAAAGGAAGTTGGATTTCACAAGAAGAGTCAGTGACGCTTCTGAAGTTGGTGGGACTAGCACTCTTATGTTACACATATGGCTTTGTGAAGCTGTCTGATTTCTCTTCTGCTGGAAGTGGTGGATACCAAAACCAGGCTGTTCAGATATTGATGGTATTTTGGCTGATGTTTTCACCTCTTCCTGAAACTCTTCCATGTTTCTTATTCTTTCTTGTAATTAATTTAGATGTATTGCTATGTCGTGAGAATATCACACGATTCTGATGGCTGAAAGCATTTGTGTTGTTATGTTGATTTTAGAGTTGAAATAAACTCTAAACAGAATTTCTGTGAAAGACTTTAAGAATGCTTGCCAAAAAAGCCTTTAAAATCTTTTTATCATGTCCTTTGAGATAATACGGGGGGGATAGAGCGGGTAGCATTTATGCTCACTAGCTTGTGTGCTTTGTGTTTAATTAAGCAAAAGAAATACTCTTTTCAGCAGGTGAATCTCCTATTCCATCAGTTTCCTCAGGATCATCTTCGCCCCTTTCAGCTGCTTCTGCACCTTCTAACTTGGGCCAGCCAAAAACGGGTAATGCCAATCAAGATCGAAAGGTACCTCCTCCTATTGGGACGGAAAGGCTTGCTAGAATTCGACAGGGAGGATCTGTCACTCCTACACCCTTAGGAACCAACTTCACAGCTCCCGTCGGACATAGCGGTATTTGGTCCTTTGGAGTTAACAGTGTATCTGGTAAGTCTGTTGTACACCCTGGGGTAGCCTAAAGAAACTTCTAGGGCCTTTTGGAAGTACTACATTTGAAAAGAAAGTTGGGGAAGGAGAATAAAGTTCCACAGTTTGTAATCGACTTCCATGTAGTATGTCCTGAAGGGAAAACTGCTGTCAGTGGTGGGAGAGTGCATATCAATGAAAATGTTGTGGTTTTCCCTTCTAATGTAGATGGTTCTCACCCAACCTAGATTATCTGTCAGTGTACACTTGTAAACCTGGAGAACAGTTCAGAAATCTCATATTGAGTCCATTGAATAATACAGAATTTTAAAATGAAGCAGCTTTTATCTATTAAGGAGGTCCATTTCCAAGTCTGACCATTGGCCTACGAGGACAACTACCTCCATCCAAGTTTCTGGCTTACTTGCCATTAACATTTTAAAATGTGAGTTGTGGTACAGCTAATGGATCCAGAAACAGTTGTGGATGCTGATTTTTGTATTGATCTCCTCATGACACATGAATAGTATGGGGTAACTTCTGTTCCAGGCAGCCCCAGGTTCAAAAGAATGACTTTGTAACAGCTGAAGTTTTACATTCAGTTTCCTGATAATTTGATGTTCTTGCGGAAAGGAGGAGCTGCAGCGTTTGAGGTTTAAAGTGTTTCCATTGGTAACTTGAAAGACAAATGTTTAACAGTATTGTATTTGTTATATTTTTTCAGTGAAGCCCTCCATACTCAGTGTCTCAGCTTTGCTGTGTTTTTTCAATAAAAGCTTCTATGTGCTCCCATGAGCTGGAGGGAAAGTGTGTGTGTGTGTGTGTGTGTATTTGCATTGTCTGTAATGGGTTATTAGCCTAAAAACTACAGGTATCTTCTGGCTTTGTGTAGACTGTGGAAAGTCTGCCTTTGCTCAGAGCAGAGCCTTAAGATACGTCTGTGGCTGTGTGGTTTTGGGGAACCTCGGGATGTATATAGGTATGTGCAGCAGCTGAATTCTACTCCAGAGTCTCTTCAGTGAATTATAATCAGCCATTTTCAATCTCCTCCTTTCCAGAAGGCTTGTCAGGTTGGTCTCAGCCTGTCATGGGAAATCATCCAATGCATCAGCAGCTGTCAGACCCAGGCACGTTTTCTCAGCATCAGCCAATGGAGAGAGATGATTCTGGAATAGTGGCTCCCTCTAACATTTTCCACCAACCTATGCCAAATAGTTTTGTGGATTTTTCTAAAGTAAGTTACAGAGTTGGCTTTAGTCTATAAAATGACTAAGGGCTTTCTTTGTTGTATCTCCAGTTCTGCCTATTTACACTGTATGTGCATGCCTCTTCTACCATTGCTTGCCGCACCTAGTCCTGAACCTCCTTTCATCCCAGTACTGACTGGAAAAAGTGCCCAAGCCTGGTGGTGTTTAAACAAAACCAGAATTTGTAGATTGCAGATGTTCTCTTGTCAAGTAGCTGAATGCCTCCAATGCTCTTTGGGGTTTCCTTTCTTAGGGGCTTGGTCGCTCGGAAATATTTCATAAGGCTTGCTCAGCTCTTGAGGCTGATTAAAAGTTTTCTTAATGCTTTCAGCACAAATCATGCCTGTGAATACTACATGCCTTTCTTAAAGAAGTGGCAAGATGAGAGAACTCCTTGTAAGTCTGCGTCTTTTATGTTAATGCTGGAAAGTAGCTTGAGGCAGATGGATGTAGCCAAGCCATAGTCAGCTCAGCCACCACTGGAGGAACGTCCAGGAATATCTGGGATGATGTACTCAACAGCAGATCTGTTCACAGCAGGTTTCAGAAGTACCTGTAGCAGGAGCTTTTGGGATCTTCTAAATTGCAGAGCAGCAATCATTCAAACACAAGAAAGCAATCTCATAATTGCAAAAAGCTGCTCTGTAACTTGCTCTTTTTGAACTGGAAGAATATTTTAGATGGCCATTAGTAATTTATAGAAAATCTTCAACTCAGAGTCGTGTGGGCTCAAGCTATATACAGGCTTTGCTGAAGTGCAGCCCCTGGCTGCAGCCCTCATGCACCAGGGTTGTTAAATGCTGTAGGAGTAAGAGGAAGCACTGACATCCCTTGTACAGCTGCTGTGTCTGGCTTTATGGGGTCATCTGACAGTGCTGTGCAGAGGCAGCCACATACTGGCAGGGTGTAATTTCAGAAAAATGAATAAACTGACTTGAGGCTCATGCTCTGAAGAGTCACCATATTCCATACTCTGCCTAGGTGTGCAGAGATGCCCTGTTTCCTCACAGTGCTGAGATGTGAATTGCTTCTGTCACCTTGGCAAACGTGGTACTATGGTCATCCTTCACAACCACAGCTGCCTTCACTGATGGTACTTTCTCTTGTTCCCCAGGGCCTACCAATTTCCATGTATGGTGGCACTCTAATACCCTCGCACCCCCAGCTAGCAGATGGGCCAGGAGGCCCCCTCTTTAACGGGCTCCATACTCCAGATCCCGCCTGGAATCCCATGATCAAAGTTGTCCAAAACTCAACAGAATGTACTGATGCTCAGCAGGTAGTGTGGCTGCCTTTTTCTACCTTTGCTTACCTGGGGCTTCTTATGGTGGTGTGCTTTGTTTTGTTTTTCTTCAGTTTTGGATAGGTGACTATCATCTCATTTGGCAGTGGAACTGAGATGATTTGTGTGATTTTTTTTTTTTTTTTTTTTTTTTTTTTTCCTTCTCCCCCCTACAGTGTGTGTGTGTATTTATGAAAAATATATGGCACTATCTGTACCGAACATTTCAGGTAAAATAAGCAGTATTACAAGACTGCTCAGTCAGGTAATCAACTTTGTAATAAGTAAGAGGGTTTATATCCATACTTGCCATCTTGCAGGTTGTCAGTCAAACCTTGGCCACGGCTGAAGAGGGCTCCCAGCTTTTGGACAGTCTGGTTGTGTTTTGGCAGGAAGCCTTAAGCTTGCCCTCTCGTGGTGAAACACTCTCTTAAAAGATCCTTTATTTGTTTTCATAATAGATTTGTCTTTTTATTTCTTGCTGTAGATTTGGCCTGGCACCTGGGCACCTCACATTGGAAACATGCATCTCAAGTACGTCAACTGATATAAGGGGGTCTATCCTTTTTTAGCCTTGTTTGGGAATCTTTATGATCTTGAAGAACCCTGGGGATTTTTTTTAATGTGCCTAACTAAGCAATTTTCTGTGGGCTGTAACAATGGAAACTTGATTGCCCATTGTATAAGGACAGATTGATTTACCTATACAAACTGATTCTGTTTTCCAGTCAGTTTAGCCATTTTGAACTTAAAAATCAGATGAAACTAGTGCTTTTGGCTAAACACTACTGAATGTTCCTTGTATGCAGCAGAGAACTAGCTGATTACATGATTTCAACCTTTTAGGGTGGTAAATACATGTATAATTGTTTACGTACTTAAAAGGGAAAGCTGAGTAAATTTCATGTCGTATAGTGGCTCTACTTTAGCCTGTATTAATGTGAAATATTTACCTGAATATTCAATAAAAGGCAAACAGTATTTATAGGTTGTGTGTGAGAATTTTGGGAGAGGCTGTATGTTGTTGTCATTGATAGCTGCTGCTGTATGCAGTGATGTATCTTTTCAGGGTCACATGAATAGCACATGGATGCAGTTAGCGTTTGGGGGAGGGTTTTGATCCACAGTTGTCTGTGGTACAAGATAGGAGTCCTTCCCCCTGCCACTTGTTAGCCTTTTTTTTTTTCTTTATGTAAACACAGTTGTGCAATTTTTTCTTCCTTTTTTTTTTTTTTTTTTTTTTTTTTTTTTTCCCCCTTTATGGATTAGTTCTGCTGCTTCTAGCAGTCTTTTTCCAGTTGGGTTGCCTGAGAGATCAGGTTTTGTTCAGGGGCTGGGAATAAGGGCTGAGTTGACAATGTGGCAACTGATGACATATTAATTTGCAGAAGGTAAATATGTAGCTCAGAGGTAAATGCAGGGTTTCTTCACCTTACTTTCTGTGATCAGCTGACTAGAAGCAGATCTTAGGAAGGCAGAGACCACTTCCCACTAGACAGAAACGTAATATATTCAATTCTAAGCTTCTTGTAACCCTTTAAATTTGGTTAGAGCTCAAGTCCTTTCCATGAGGAAGAAGGGGATTTTTGCATACTGCTTAAGATGAATGTTCATTCTCTACCCAGGTGCAGAATTTCTCCACTTTCTGCACTTGGACTATGCTTATTTCTGCTTTTGCTCAGTGTTGATGCAGTAACTACACTGAATATTTGGTCCATTCCTCAAGCAGGTAACTACAGTGCACATAGTGTCCAATCTAATGGACCGGTTTCAGTGGTGTCTTAGCCTAGATGGAGACTTCCCCACCTTCTTCTACCTTCAGGCAAATCCATACATGCAGCAGCAGAATTTCTCCAGGAAAAGCATGAGGAAGGAGTACTGAAAACCCAAAATGCACAGGCAATATCCAAGTACTGCAGGCAAATAAACCTCAGAAAATACTACTGGATGATAGCTTCCAATAGAATTCCTAGTATTTGAGGAGGAAGTGCAAAACAACCATTGAACTGCTGCTGCCCCCCTGATAGTGTAAACACTAAAGGAGAAACACTCGTGTTAATAGTAATTGTATCGAAAACAAGTGGTATTGTAGTGCGATAGGTGTGTGCTCCTCCAGTGAGTGGCAGGGGTGGGGCGGATGGGCGAGGGCCTTGGGTCTCGCTCCACCCACCCGGGCTCCATGGCTGCAACAGGCACAGCCACCTCCTCCTGCCCCATCCCGGGGAGCGGCCGTCTCCCCACCCCAGAGGGCTACAGCTCCACGCCCAGCGGCACAGTCTACTCTACCACACCGGGGGGTAAGACCCAGCATGGGGATGGGGTTGTCCCTTGAATGGAACGGTGGCCTCAGCCACCCCATCTCTGCCAAATTTAGGCAGCTGTTTCCTCAGCAGGTCCTTTCCTGGGCTTTCCACCTTGCAGCTTGGCCCTTGGGGGCATGGGTATCTGCCCTGGGCACCAGATCCAGGCAGGCCCATGGGGCGGTTGCTTCCCTGGCAGCCCAGGGCTGGAGTGGAAA
Organism: Tyto alba; assembly: GCF_018691265.1. Taxonomy (NCBI): domain Eukaryota; kingdom Metazoa; phylum Chordata; class Aves; order Strigiformes; family Tytonidae; genus Tyto; species Tyto alba. The sequence continues at coordinate 23,118,603 of NW_024881279.1, forward strand.
AGGGAACCCTAAAGCTTTGTAGGAAGATACTGCTAAAAGTTAGGGCTGTTGCTGCCCAGGGGTGCCTGGGGGAGCGGGCAGAGGCAGTGCCTGGTGCTTGCACTGCTGGGGAGCGGGCTGCCGGCAGTGTCGCGGAGGTGGTAGGTGCAGCACTGGTCCCTCAGGAGTAGGTCGTGCCTGGGCACAGCTGGCTGGAGGTGGGGGAGGTGCAGGGGGCTAGCACAAGAAGTCTGCTCCCACCCAAGTTCACCAGATTCGTGGGAAGGTAGTGGGTGGCACAGCTCCCTGCAGAGGTACCCCGGGCCTGCCCTCTTGCCCCTCTTCCAACCCCCTGCCAAAGACCCTGGCTCAGCTGTCAAGCGGGTCTCTTTCTTTGCTGTTTGTCCTCAGGGTAGCGTGTGCTCTCTCCTGAGCTGGGCATGTTTCAGTTGAGCCTCAGGCACCCACCCTGTGGGCGCTGACTCCATTGTGTGCCTCTGATAACCTTATCTGGGGCTGGGGAGCCAGGCGGGGCCGCAGCAGGCACGGGTTGCACAACATGCCTATGGTGCCAGGAAGGGCCCAGCTGCACAGGGGCGCTGGGCTCGCTGCCGGAGCATGGCAAGGGACTGGTGCTGGGCTGCAGGGGAAGGCAGGCCCAAACCTGGTGCAGGGCAGCAGATGTGGCACGCAGGCTGGCACTGCCACGGGGCTGTACACCCAGGAGGCTAGCACACTGGATGAGGTGTCCCATGAAACCCAGCACGTTGTCTTCATGCAGAGCACAGCAGGGTGGCTCGCTGGCTGAGCTGGTGGGAACAGGTCCCCGGGTACAGCTCCCCAGGGTGCCATCAGGGTGGCACCTAGCATTTGCTGTTTGATAGCTGCAGGGAGCCGCCCCTGAGCCAGCCACCTCGGCAGGGTGTGCTGGGGACCTGCCTGCTGCCTGGCTGTCAGGCTTGGGCTGGGTGCTGAGTGCCCCAGGGCTGGCCCTGCCTTCCAGGCAGCACAGGTAGCTGTGGTGTCAGCTGCCACAGGGAACCTGCATCAAGGCTGACCCCACTGCGCTGTGCCCTGGCAGAGCTTCAGGAGCCTCAAGGGGAGGAAAGATGTGGGGAAGAGCTGCTGGGCAAGATGGGTGTGTCTGCCATGTGGGAAGCCCCACAGTGGCTCCAGAGCCAGCCGTGTCCCTGGGCCACGTCCAAGCACGGGGTCCCACTCCCTGCTCCAGGCTTAGGCTGTGGTGCTCAGAGATGGGGGCAGCCAGGGGCCAGCAGTGCCTGACAGACCCCTGCTTTTGGCAGGTACCCGCATCATCTACGACCGCAAGTTCCTGCTGGAGTGCAAGAATTCACCCGTGGCCAGGACCCCTCCCTGCTGCCTGCCCCAGATCCCCGGTGTCACATCCCTGGCCCAGTCCAGCCTCGTCAAGCTGGAGGAGCTCAAGGAGCAGAATGAGAGCAAAGAAGCCATGCCAGGTGAGCAGGCCAGGCACGCAGCCCCTGGCTGCATGCTGCCCTGGGGCGTGGGGCTCCTGCCTAGCCACAAAGGCAAGAGGAGATCCTGGTTCCAGCTATCTGTCCCCTCTGCACGTTTCTCCCAGGGCAGCCCCATCCTAACCCTGGCCCTGTATCCCTCTCTACCATTGCAGATCAAGACCAGTTTGAGATGGACATCTGAGTTTCCAGCTCCCTGTCTGCAGGCCACGGCTGGGCCTGTTCCTGGGCCTCGTGGAGGTGCTGGCACCACGACCAGCTGGCTGCAGCCCTCTCTGATGCTGGGGATGGACATGTGACACTTCAGGCTCTAGCACAACTGGCTGGTGCAATTGCCTAGGAGCTCATGCTTGATGAATAAACACCATGAAACCCCTGTGCTGCCCTGGTGAATCTCTGTTAGGGCTCAGCTGGGTCCTCAGAGCCTGGGGAGGGGAGCTAAGAGGAGCTGAGCAGCACCAGGAACCCTGGGAGAATGCAGAGGATCTCTCCCTCTTCCACCAAGACCCTGCAGGCTGGAGGTGATGAACACGGGGCCTCATGGTCTGCTCCGAGGCTCGGGGTGCCACAGGCAGCCTGCAGCTGGTGAGGCGAGCACAGGAGGGAGCAGCACAGTACACTCTGCTTGCTGGCTGGGGTAAACACTAACACCTGGGCTTACCCAACCTGGTGGACATCACTAGTGCTGGGATGTTTTTCCCTGCACCTCCCTGTCCCTGAGGGCACTAAGGTCACTTGGGTCTGAGCTGTGCCAGGACAGGTAGGAGCCCAGATGAGAGCACAGGCTGCAGCACAAACCCTGGTGCTGCCAGGCTGCTTGGGGGCGGGCAGGTCAGCCTCCCCAGCCAGCCTACTGCTCCTCAGTGGCAGCAGTCTCCTCCTGCTGCTGTGGGTTCACTCCTGCCACTGCCAAAGGATAAGGCTGGAGGGGGCCAGGCTTTACCAACCACTGCAGCAGGGAAACACTGCTGCCCGCTTGACCTGGGTGATAGTGGGGGTGCTGCTAGGGGACTTCCTTACCTTTGTGTCTTGTGGGCTGGGGAATTCGCTGCCAGGGCACAAGAGCCTTGGCCAAGCCTGAAGCTGCCCTGGCCTCACCCAGCAGTCCAGTCTCCTGCTGTTCCTGGGAGAGAACCAGGACCCGTCCAGTGCCAGAACCCCAGGGCAGGCTGGGGCAAGGGGCAGGTTAGTGCCGTTTATTAAACATCATGTAGTGAATCGCCACTAAAATGTCACAATGATTAAAATTCCCTTTTCCTGGGTGACGCGTGGGAGGCAGAGGAGGTGCCCAGAGCCCCTGGGGCAGCAGGGACCCTTCTGCCGCTGGCCCTGGACATGTGCTGCCCTGCTCAGGGCCCGCAGCCCCTGTTCCCGGTGTCAGGGATCCTCCTGGCCAGGACTGGCCACGGTGTTGCCATGACTTGCTGCGGCAGGCAGGTTCCTCACCTCCGCGATCAGGCGCTTGACGCCCACCAGCCACTGGCTCACCTCATTCACATGGTCCACCATGAGCGAGCGGTGGATCTCGTCAGCGGCATCCCAGTGCTGTTGCTGCAGCTCTGCCAAGAACAGGGAACCCGTCAAGGGTGGGGGGGTCAGTGTTCTGGAGGCACCCCCCGCCCCCAGGCCTGCCAATGGCCCAGATGCAGCCCCCCCCCATTGCCCCCCACCTTGCACCAGGAGGCTCATCCTCTTCCTCACTGGGGCCGACAGCTTCCCCTGAGCCCACGCATCCCCCAGCACTGTCAGCCGCCGCCGAATGTCCTCACACACTTGTTTCTGGAAGCAGAAGTGAGCTGCGGGGGGGGGGGGGGGGGGGGGGGCTTGCCCCCCACCAGCTCTGCGAGTCCCCGGGGCAGGGGTGGCTCTCCTCTCTGACAGCCAGCCTGGGAGCAGGCCCCTGCTGCCCCCCGCAGCGTGGGGCAGAGGTGGAGGAAGCTGCCTGGGCCTCACCTGCACAGTGGGGCGGCAGGCATCAAGGGCCTCCTTCAGCGGGGCAAGGACCGCGTCAGCCTGCACGCCACACTCCCGCGGGCTCCGCTCCTCCAGGCACGCTGCAGTGCTTGGCCGCCTTCGCTCTGCCCAGGGGCCCGGGCTGATGGGCCCGAGGGGGGGTGGCCCCAGTGCTCGGGGGGGTGGCCCTGGGGAGCCAGTGGCGGCAGGAGGGGTACGGGCCGGGTCTGTGGGAGCACCTGTAGGGGAGAAGCACCAGCGCAGAGTCCCCTCAGCCTAGCACCTGGGCTGCCAGGTGCCAGACACTGCACCTTCACCCCCCTCCAGCAGGGGCCCCCTGCCCTCCCCCGCCTGCAGGGGGGGGGGGGGGCTGCCATTGCTGCGCCGGTGCTGCCCAACCTCTGCACCCCCACGGAGCTGGGGGAGCTACCCCCCGCGCCGCGGCCGAGCTGCAGTCCCCACCGGATCCGGGCAGGGGGAAGAGACCCGGACCCGCGGGGGGGGGGGGCAGAGACCCCCAGGGTGCCGCCAGCCCCCCGGGCCCCGGGAGCAGCCCCGGGTCGGGCCGGGGGTGAGGCGGGACGGGCCGGGGGCTTTGCGGGTGCTGACCTGGAGGGGTTCCCGCGGGTGGAGGGGGGGCCCGGCGGGTCAGCGAGCTTCGCCCGAGCCCCCCAGCCTGCGCCTGCAGCCCGTAAGAGAACTGGGGGGGGTCGTTCCAGCCACGTTCCTGGTTCCCTGCGGCAGCAAACGGCGCGGTGAGACCCTGCGGAGCAGCGGGGCGGCCCCCCCGCGGACACGGGGCACCCGGGGCCCGGCACCCGGGATGGGGCTCCTGCTCCTCCGCCACTGCCTGCCCGGGGCTCCCCACACCCACACACGGCCCCCCCGGCTCTCCCGCTCCAAACCCCCGCATCCCCCCCCGGGGCTCCCCGCGCCGGGACCCCGCTTCCCCCACCCCCCCGGGGCCCCCCAACTCCCCGCCGGACCGGAAGTTTGCCCCCACCCTACCCGCACCTCCTCACCCGGCTTCACGTAGAGCTCCGCCATCCCGCCACGTCACGCCCCGCCCCCGCCCCTTCCGGCCGGCGGGGCGGGGCGGGGGGGGGGGGGGAGAGCGGGGGGAAGGGGCGGGGCTTCCCGCGCCCCCGCCCCGCCGCGGAGCCCGGGGGCGGAGCGGGAGGCGGGGCGTCCCCGGGCCCCGCCCCCGGCCCCGCCCCTACGGCGTGTGGAGGAGCGCGCGCCGGAGGCGAGCGGCCGCCAGGAGGGGGCGGAGCCCTGGCCTGCGCGCGCCGGGCCCCGCCCCCCCGCCGCCCGCCTTGCTCGCCCCGCTGGCCCCGCACGCCCCGCCCCCCGCGGGCGCCAGCCCAGCTCGGCCCCGCCCCGCCGCGCCCTTCGCCTTCGGCCCCGGCACGGCGGCCGCCAGGCACTTCTGGTACTGCACCTGCGGGGACAAGGCGGGCGGGGAGCGGCCACGGCGTGGGCGAACCGCGTGGCAAACACCGTGGGGCCCCAGGGTCAGTGCCGCGGCGGTGGGTCCGGGCACAGCCCCGTGGGTCAGCTCCCTGCTGCCGCCGCCCTGTCCCCCAGCCCGCGGCTCTTCCAGTGGGGGTCCCCGGAGGGCTGGGGAGCCGCAGGGGTCAGGGGACGCCCCACTCCCACTCACCACGCAGGCGGCCTGTGCTGCCTCCGAGATGGCGCCGGCGTCGGGCTCGCACCAGAAGGCCGTGCACTGGAAGCGCCGCCCCGCGTCCACGATGAGTGCGAAGGTGTGGGCGTCCCGGCCCACGCCCAGGAAGGTCACATAGCGCACCTGGCACTCCCAGATGGGTGCCGCATTCTCGTCCTCCTGCGGGGACCTCCATGGGCCCATCCACCCCTGACCGCACCCCAGGCAGCCCCGCCACCCCCCCCCCCCCCCCCGGTTTGCTCTGCCAGGAGGCCGGGCCCCCCCCAGGGGGTTTGCCTGCCCCACTCCTGTGGCAGCAGGGTGCCTGCCTTGGCCGGAGCCCCCCCGTGCCCCTCCCCACCTGCACAGGGTGCGCCCTCATAGCCGTGTCAGACACGTGGATGAGGGCGGGTGTCCAGCACTCCCGCCCGGGTCCCTTCGTCAGCTTCTCAATTGCCTCGTTCAGCACATCCATCCCTGGGGAGCAGAGGACCCCATCCGATCGGCCCGCGCCCCAGCCCGCGGGCAGGGTTCAGGCAGGGTGCTGCCAGCCGGCCCCACAGGCAGGGACTGCCCTGCACTGGGACACAGCTGCTCAGCCACCCCGCGGCAGGGGGGTCTTGGGCGTCCCGCAGCCGCAGTGGGGCCAGCAGTGCTTACCCATGGCCCTGGGCACGGGCAGGCTGCCAATGTACAGCGCCTCGTAGGTCTGCACCGACTGCCTCACCGCTTCCAGGATATCCACTGCCAGGACAGCAGAGGTGGGGGGAGACCCTCCGTGTGACACATTCTGTCCCCAAGGATGCTGGGGACACAGCCAGGCAGGCCAAAGGGCTCTGTCGGCTGGGCATCCTGCCACCCAGGGGCAAACTGTGGGCGGGGGGAACAGCCAGCAGCGCTGGGGGGACGGTACCTTGCAGTGGCAGGTCCTCGGTGGAGACAGGCTCCAGCGTGGCACTGTGCGGCAGCCTGCTGCTTGTTATGGCTCGCTCGGCCATGATCTGCAAGAGACAGGGCTCCCGGTGCCCACCCTCATCCCCAAGACCCCTGGGCAATGCCCACACCCGCCGGGGCCCCTGACTCCCACCTTGGAGCACATCTCATGCAGGGCCTTGGCAATTCCCTTGGCGGGCACGTTGCAGTGGAAGACGTGACACTTGAGGACACAGGTGTCCTTGTCACTGGCTACAAAGGCGAAGTCTCTGTGAGGCCATGAGCAAGACAGTGAGACCTCAGCAGATGCAGCTTCCCCCCACCCTGCCCCGCTGTTCCCCAGCCCTGCGACCTCTTACCTGTCCCTGCAGCCGTGGTGGCAGCCAGGCAGGGAGGAGAGGGGACATGTTATTGCTGGGGTGCCTTCCCCCTCTCAGTAGGCAGAGCCCCCCCCCAGCCCCTGGCTCTGCCCCGGCCCCTGGCACCTGCCATTGTTGCAGCCAACGCCCCAGACACGGATGTTGAGGATGGGCTGGCGGTGGATGAGACTGTGGTCGAGAGGGTCCATGAGGCTCATGGTGTCCTTCTTCAGGATCATCACCAGGTCCTGGCCCTGCAGAGGGTTAGTGGCTCCCTCATCCTGGCAGATGGCCTGGGCACAGCCAGCACCCAGCCCACACGTAGGGACACTCCCACACCCCCAGCCTCCTCAGCCCCAAGTGTGGGGACAGCCCTGTCTGCCCCCACAGCCCTCCCCAGGTACCATTTCTGTGTGTGGGGACAGCCCACCCAGGCCCCCCCTGGCAACTGTCCCCAAGGAACAGCCCTGTCAGACCCCATGCTTGAGACCACTGCATGGATGCCCTATCTGGAGAGAGTTGGCTCCGTCACTAGCACTGGTCCCTGCCCTGCCAGGCACAGTCCCTGTCAGTGGGGACAGTCAGCCTCAGCAGCAGTGGCCCCGGTGTGGGACCCTGCCTGGCAGCACCATCCCAGGCTCTCACCTGGCCCCCGTTCTCCACAGAGCCCTGGCCCTTGCTGTTGGAGAGCTGCTGGATGCAGTTGTTGACGGCAATGCTGCTCTTGCCAGGTGCCAAGTCCTCCTCAGGAATCTCCACCCAGCCCAGCGAGCGCACAGCAAAGCACTGAGCAAAGACACATGGGCCTTCAGTGCCTGGCCAGCACAGCCACCCCTGTCCTGTGCCCCTCCCCGTTCTGGCATGGCCACCCTTGCTCTTGCTCCCATCCCTGTCCCTGCCAGCCTCATCCTCTGCCAGCCCCAGCCCACAATGCTGCAGTGAAAGCCCTGCGCGCAGTACCTTGGAGCCAGGCTCTGTGCTCTGCTGCTGGAAGTCATCTTCGTGCCAGGGTAGTGAGGCCCTGCAGAGGTACAAGGCAATGAGGGATGGCTCCCACTTAGGCAGCATGGACCTGGGGCACCCAGGGAAGCGCCAGGATGCCCTGACACTGGCAGACCCCTGTGCCACCAGCGGGGAAGCATCCCACAGAGGACCAGTGTGATCCTGCTGGCTCCAACATGTGGTGCTGTTCTGGTGGGGGAGCACTGGGGCCCAGTACCCAGTAGTGGTGAAGGGTCAGTTGTGCCCCACAAGCCAGCAGAGCACATGGGCAGCCCTACCTCCGGGACAGTGAAGCCATGGGGCTGGGAATGGGCCTGTCCTTTGCTGAGTGCTTCGCCACAGGGGCCTGGCAGCCCTGAGAAAGAAGAAAGGGGTGTGGGCAGCAAGAGAGGCTGTCAGGAAGCACCAGGTAGGACCCCTCCCTCTCAGGACAGCATTGTCGCCTCAGCTTGTGGGCATTCCATGTAGCCAGGATGAGGCCAACATAGGGTCTGCTGGAGTCTTTCAAAGGATTTAATCCTGGCCAGGAATGGGCTGAGCAGGAGTCTGGGGGTCACCGAGACAGGCCTGGTCCAAGGGGAGGCTGGACCAGCAATGTCCAGAGGACCCTTCAGCAGGCTCCTGCCAGGGGATGGAATCCAACAGCAGCCCTCCCCTCCCTGTCCACAGCCCATACCATTCCTGGGAGTCTCTCCTCTCCATCAAACTCCGGGTGCCCTCCTGGGCTGGTGGTGCATGCGGGGTGCTGCCACTGCGTTGTGCCAGTTGGCACATGCCAGTAGTAGGTGCCCAGAGAGTCACGGATTTTCCTCCAGCCTGGGGGGAGGTCGGGGTCTGTTTCCAGGCTGTGATCACTCCAGAGGTTGTCTGTGCAGAGGGAGAGTGTGTGGGATGGGGCAGGGGAAGGTCCCCCAGCTGCAGGGCACCCTGAGAAGTGAGCAGCTTCACCCAGTAGTGAAAGGGTCCTGCAGTGTCCTCTGGGTGCGCAGCTGGGCACATGGCCCAGGAAAGAAGCATGTCGAGGGCAGGCTTGGTGAGGTGCCAGAGGACCTGCAGTAGTGGCAGACCCCAGGCAAGCAACCAGTGCAGGCAGCTGCCTGACTGGTGCCTGGAGGGATGGGGTGACCCTGACAGGGGCACAGAGTACAGGCAGCCTGAGCCTGCCAAGGAAGGCACCCTACAGGGGTGCCCAGGCAGAGCCCAGGGATGCCAGCCCAGAGCTCCCCCTGCCAGCATGTGGTCCCAAGCCCTCTGCCCACACCCCAGAATGCCAGAGACCAGTTTCTTCCCAGCTTGGCCAGGGAAAGGGGGTTTGGGTACAGACCCCTGGAGCCTAGGAGGAAGAAAGCACCCTTGGAGGGTTGCAGCTAGGAAAGGGGGATTAACCGCCTCCTCCTTGCACCCCAAGCCCTGGGGAGGTCACGGAAATGAGCCCGTGGTGCAGCACAGCAGGAATCTTTGCTCCTCGGAATGCGGCCCAAAATCCGCAGGGCTCGGCACACCCTTCTTGGCTGCTCATCCCGCGGAGCTGCGCTGCCGGGGAGCCGGGCGCTGTGCGGTGGTCCGCCACTCCGCCTCCCACGTCCCGCGGGGCCCCCGACTCGCGAAAGGGTGGGTACAGGGCTGTTCGGGTGCCCCCCGCGACCTTGGGAGGGGCGGGGAGACGGCGCGGGGCCGCCCCCAGCGCAGGCGGCCGCGGGCCCCGCTCAGCACCGCGGACAGCGCCGGGGCGCGGCCGCCGCTCCGGCCCGCGGGGCCCGGCCCCGCACCCCCCCGCACCCCGGCCCCGCACCCCCCCGCACCCCCCCCGCATCCCCCCCTCACATCGGCACCGCACCCCGGCACCGCACCCCGGCCCCGCACCCCCCCGCACCCCGGCCCCGCACCCCCCCCTCACATCGGCACCGCACCCCGGCACCGCACCCCCCCGCACCCCCCCGCATCCCCCCCCTCACATCGGCACCGCACCCCGGCACCGCACCCCGGCCCCGCACCCCGGCCCCGCACCCCCCCCTCACATCGGCACCGCACCCCGGCACCGCACCCCCCCGCACCCCCCCGCACCCCCCCGCATCCCCCCCCTCACATCGGCACCGCACCCCGGCACCGCACCCCGGCACCGCACCCCGGCACCGCACCCCGGCCCCGCACCCCCCCGCACCCCCCCGCATCCCCCCCCTCACATCGGCACCGCACCCCGGCACCGCGCCCCCCCGCATCCCGGCCCCGGCACCGCCCCCCGGCACCGCACCCCCCACCCCCTCCGCACCTCCCCCACATCCTGGCACCGGCACCGCACCCCGGCACGGCTCCCCCCCCTCCCCCTGCACCCCCTCCATACCCTGGCACCGGCACCGCACCCCGGCACCGCACCCCGCTCTCGGCCCTGCACCACCCCGGCACCCCCCGCACGGCACCCCAACACCGGCACCGCACCCCCCCACACCCCGGCCTGCAGCCCAGGCACCCCGGCGCGGCTGACCGTCGCAGTTGACGAGGACGATGGCCAGCATGTAGTCCTTGCCCAGCATGGCCCCGGCGCGGCCCCCCCGGCCCGCACCCCGCGGCAGCCGCGGCGAGAGGGGCGGGGCGGGGCGGGGGAGATGCGGGGGGGGCTGCCCGGGCGCGGGAGGGACCGGGGCGGGAGGCGGGGAAGCGAGCCGGAGCTTTGGGGAGCAGAACGAGGCGTCCCGGAGGTGTCCGGGAAGGGGAGGGAGGGTTTGGCTGTCCGGCGGCGTCAGGGGAGTCTGGAGGGGCCGTCATGTCCTTCGGGTGTTTGAGTGCAGAAAATGGAAGCACGGGAGTGAGGAAGGCACATTTGCAGGCAGGAAAGGAAGTTTCCGAGTGCGGAACGTGTCCAGGTCAGCCCCTTGTGCCCTTAGGTTTGTCCCCTTCCCCTCCACACACCCTTAGTTTCCTTCACTCCCCCTCCCAGCCCCACAGATCACCTTTATTCCTCTCCATCCACACTTATTCTATGTTCATTCTCTTCCACGCATGCTCAGATCCTCCCATTTGCCCCCACCTGTGATCCAACCTCCTTCAGTCAGTACTGAAGACACTCAAGTGTGCATGCTGGTCACCTTCCCCTTCTCACCAGCAGCTGAGCGCTTTGCATCTCCAGCTTGAGAATTCTGTTTCCCATGCTACCCTGAGTTGACTATCCTGGTTGATGCTCAGTACCTGGGAACAGCAGCTCTGGAGACATTTGTTGTACACCTCAGTTCCCCCATGTGCTGCTAGGGACAAAGTCCTTCCAAGCCACAGGTGCCTGAATCATATTCCAAGACAGTTTGCTATCTATGGCATGTTTGGACAGTCCATCATGGCCTCTTAACCTTTCCTTCTTCAGAGCCAGAAGCTAGTAGTTCTGGATGTAGCCTGTGTCCTTGAGAGCCTCCCATGCCACCTCACCTGCTCTGCTTCTTCCCACACACAGTTGTCCACAGAGCTTGCAGTTTTTGGCAGTGCAAAATTAATCTTCCGTGCCTGATCCCTTGCTTTCAGCAAGGCACTGCCTCTTTGCTTGGCCTCACTCATGCGCTCTGTGGGCTAACATGCCCTTAATTTTGTGAGGCACCCTTCCCTTCAACCCGCATTTTAACCTTGCTCACATCTGCTGGCCTAAGAAAGGCACCAGCTGCATAAACCAGTTTTGTAGTTATACACAATCATTTCTGTATCTTCTGTTGTAATCTGCTTTTTTTGGCTACAAGCTATTTATTCTGCATCTGTTCAAATCTAGTGGGATTTCTGAGACCCCATTTAAGCACTGTGTCCCTGGGACATGTCTTCCCTAACCCTAACCCTAACCCTAACCCTAACCCTAACCCTAACCCTAACCCTAACCCTAACCCAACCCAACCCAACCCAACAATATCAAGCTGGGGATGATGGCTCCCTGCATTTAGACGTGTCTCAGGCAATGGAAGTCAGATGGGGTCGTGGACCTTGCCTTGACCCCTGTTTTGCCCAGCTCAAGTGATACTTTTTGCAGTGCTCAGGAGTGAGCTTGCCCTGATCAGGAACAAGCTTATGGTGACTTGTAACACCATGGTACCCTCTGCTGGACATGTCTCCTTGTCCTCAGTTCAATATGCATTTCACTTCCAAAAACCAATCTTGGCTGATCAGATGGGAGGCAGCAACCAACCGTGGCACAAAATGTTCCCACTCCCTTTCCTGCTCAGTATATCCCACAGTGTGTCAACAATCTCTCCTGTCCATGTCATGAAGCTTAAGGTGAGATGTAGAGGGAGGAGAATTTGGGGATGGCACAGAGCAAAACCTAGGGACTGTATGAACCTATATACAAGTTCTTTAGGGCAGTAGGCGTAGGAAGGGGAAAGGGAAGGATCAGGGAAGGAACAAGCATGGGAAAACAGAAAGAAAAGGGAGGAGAGGGCTCAGTGGTATGCTTGTCTGCCTGAGCACCCTGTTTCATCACTGCAGTCTGTCCTATATTCTTATTAAATCACATTACTTCGGTGCAACCGTGCTCCCCCTTCCAAGCTTGTGTTTTTGACCAGCTGATGAACCTCAGACTGAACCAGCTGCACCAGGAGATCCTGATGCCCAGTATGGCAAAGCCATGTAGGGTCCAAGAGACCTGAGTGTCTGGGTGCTGGCCTCAGAGTCCCATGCTCAGAGTCTGTAAGTCTTCACACACATGTGCCCAGGCGTTTGGCCTTTTCCCAGGCAGACCAGCCAGTGCACAGGACAGCCAAAAAGACGCTGGGCCAGGTTTCCCCAGTTGTTCCTCTTCAAAACCAGTGATAGGCCTGTCCCGATCCGGTATCGGGGAGGGTTCTTAAAAGATCCCAAGAGTGAGATTAAGACACAAACGAGGTCAGATGCCGGATAACCTTGTGAACTTTATTAAACAAGCCACTGATAAGAGCGATAGGACAGGGAGAAAAGGAGAGGAAAGTCAGAATCCCTAAGCTAGAAAGCGGTAGAGATGTGGCAAGATTAATCACCACCACCACGAGCCCGTGATGTCCCGTTGACTCAGTCTCGGTGCAATCGATGATGGTCCAAGCTCCAAGCTCCGCCAAAGTCCACAAGAGAGATGTTTTGGGAGCCCGCACATGCACACACACGCACGCGCACACAGCAACACACTGCACTCACCAACACACATGTACGCAACGACAGCACACAACAACTCGCAACGATGCACACGCACACCCCAACAAGTACAGAGTACACAGTCCTTTTATCACCTCAGTCCCCAGGATTTCCCGGAAAAGTCCACCCATTTCCACGGAGCTCATTGTAACATGTGCCGCCCCGTGGACCTCCATGCGCGCATGCCCAGGAGTTCGTGGTGGTCTCGCTGGTGAGGGTTGGCCCACGGTGCCTTCAGCCTCCGCACATCTTCCTCGCCTCGATTTCCTCCCGACCCGGCTCGCGCGCAGGTGCAGTCTGGCTGGCACTGCCAGGGACGTTGTTATTTGCTCTTCGGGCAGACGCCGTGGTTTCTTCGGGGACTACCCGTCTCCTTCAAGGCGTACTCTGTCGCATCAGCAGGATGCGGGGGCCAGGAAGTGGTAGTGGTGCAGCAGCGATGTTGAGAAAAAGTCCTGCACAGTCTCCTACAAGGCCATGCCCTGGTTCCTACTATTCACCAGGCTTATCTACGGCTAAGGTAAAACCCATTTAACCGTGGCTTAAATTGATGGTCTTCTGCCTGAGTTGTTTGCTGTGTGCTGTGTCCTGCTTTTTTAAATGACTGTGGGTAAGCCTACAATTAAGGATTTTAGAGGTCTGTGGCACACTACTTTAATGTCTGGAGTGGACTGAAGAGTGTGAGGGCAAGGGTATGATCCTCTGGCTAATAAGAAACCCATTTCTAACCTCAGACAAAAAAAAAGGCAAGTCCTTACAATTGGAAAAGTGTGGTTTTGGATGTCAGTGTAGTGGAAAAGAGGGCTGCTGTCTCAGGAATCCCAGTAAGCCTGTGAACTGGGGCATTGCGCAGCTTATGTACCTCCTTGGGAATACAGCAAATGAGGCCAAATGATCAGGATAGCCTTTCCATCAACTTGGAGGTAAATAATATCTGTAGATGCTTTATCTTTCATTGCTAATAATTTTAATGTCTTGATGAATTTTTTTTTTTTTTTCAGCAATTTGGGTGCTTCCCTGTATACAAATCTCACAGGGCTGAGATTTGGCTAGATGTTTCCAGCTGCATGAAGACCCACATGTACAAGGTGGGGACGTGGAGGTGATGGAGGGGTGTGTCCATGGTTTTGTGCCCACATGGCACGGTGCACCCCAGGGTCAGCCTCGCAACCAGCTTTTCACAACACTCACTTCTCACAGGCCACCAAGCCAAATTAGCCTGGCTTGGTGGTGGGATTCACTGCACTGGCTGCAGCCCTTCATCAACCCCAGCAGTTGTGCTGTGCCTGGAGCTGAGCTGGGGTGGCGTGGAGAGGGGATTGATCTGCCCCTGCTTCTTCTGGGCATCATCTAAGCATGCCTCTGGTCTTGCAAGTGGGAATCTGAAGCAGGACTCGTTCTACTGGAGTTTTGCCTAATCTCAGCTCTTCAAAGACCAGACTCTTCACCGATCCCTTTATTTCCATTTTCTCTCTGGAGAGCTGGTTTACAGAGCAGGCGTTACTTACCTACACTAACATTGTTTTTTCTGTCTTCAGGCAATGCTGTGTGGCTCTGGGGCTGACAAACGCTGAATGCCAGCTGCCTGGGAGAGCTTGGGAAAGTTTTTCCTTGGTTCATAGAGGATAGTATAAGGAAAGCCCTCATACTCCTCAGGGAAAGGTATGAGACAACTAGTAATTCTAAAGTGCTGATAATTTTCTGGTTTGGGATTGGGTTTGGTTTGATTTGTGCTTGAAGAAGAAATAGTGTGACAGGTGTCTTTTTTTTCTGGCCTGAATAATGAAATCCTGGAGAAGGGGCCTGGTTTGAGCCTGGTCAGCAGCCAAACACCACACAGCCGCTCACCCACCCTCCCTTGCCTGGGAAGAGGGGAGGGAATTGAAGGACTAAAGGGAGACTAACAGGTTGAGATCAAAACAGTTTAATAATGGTAATAAAATAAAACAATAACAATAATAGAAAGTATAAACGGGCAATGCACAATGCAATTACTCACCACCTACTGACCAATACCCAGCCCATTCCCAGCTCGTGATCCCAAAATCTCAAGGTTCCCCAATCGCAATCCTGGAAGTGAGAGAGAGAAGCCCTTCCCAGCCACCCTTCCTTTATACACTGAGCATGAAGTTCCATGATATGGAATATTCCACTGGACAATTTGGGTCTGTGCTCTGGCTTTACTCCCTCCCCGCTTCTTGTGTACCTGCGCACGGGCAGGACATGGGAGATGGAGAGTCCTTGAAATCTCAGCAACAGTTGAGAACATCGGTGTGTTATCAGAATTCTTCTCATACCAAACTCCACACTGAATCCAAAACACAGCACTATTCTAGCTACTAAGAAGAAACATTAACTCTCTTCCAGCCCAAACCAGGACAGGGGATCTCTCAGCACTTCTCTAAATGAGAGGTAGGAACAACCGTGGTCTTCCCTTGCTCTCAGTTGCTTCTTGCTGTTCAGATGGGGAGGGAAAAACACTTGTGCATACAGCACTTATTCCTTAAATATATAGAGCAGGCCACAGCTAAAGCTGATAGGAGCCCTCTCTAGCTTGTGAATCTGTCCCAGGATGTCTGCACAGCAGCTCTGCAGTGTGTGCTCCTCTTCAAGAGACAAGAGTTGGTTTTCCCTTTTAACTGCAGTCCCTTTTGATCCAGAGCCTGAGGTTATTACTGTCCCTTCATAGCACTGACCTCAGGGCAGATGGTTTATTTCTCCCAAGGGTGCAGGCAGTGTGACTGGCTGGCTAGCAGGGGCTTTCTGTTTACCCCCCATAAAGCCATTCTTCTGCTGTAGTAAAGCAGGAGTGAGTGTGCTCCCTGCTAGGCCCTTGGGTGGGAGCAAGCAATAGCAAAAATGGCTCTTGCAAACAGACTGATAATCAGAGGGAACAAGAAAAATCAAGCACTTGGCATTTTTTTTTGTGGGAAGTTTGTCATTGACATGATTTCTGCACTGTGTTTTCACTAATAAAGTGACACACAGTGAGACTTATTTAGTCTGCTTCTCTCTGCAAGGGATGGGTGCGTTCTCTTTTCCTGCTTGGGCTGTGGTCATTGCTCCTCAGTGGAGTGCTGGGTTCTCTCTGACACATGTAGCCAACCTGAGTCACCTTTGGCTGATGTCTCTTAGACACTGGAGAGCACAGGGTCTTGGCATCTCTGAGGGATGAGGTTCTCGGCAGAAGCCTGATGTTCTTAGTAGGAATAAAATCAACAGGTACTATCTTGTCTGTTGTCAGGGGGGTAACAGCCCTTGTGCTATGACAATGCAGTTTTATCAGACCTCAGAAATTACATTGCCACAGTCATTTTTGGAGTAGATGCCATGTGAAAGTCCCTGTCAATTGACTTCCCCTCCTAATAAATGAAATACAGCTGTTGTGGTGGCTGGGTTGATTCAGCCCTGCTGGCAGATGCCTGAGGCCTGATGAGCAAGGTTATCTGTGGATGGCCCTCACGTTCCTGGTAAAAGGCAAGAAAAGCATTTTTGGTTCATTACCAGATCCCATTGAAGATAAGAGGGAGAAGGTTTTTCTGCTCCTCCCCTTCTTGGTCCCATTCAGGGCACAAGGAACAAGGTGATGTGCTCCCAGCAGCATCTGACTGAAGGAAACTTGTGACCTTGTGGTGGGGGGAAGAATTACTGGAGCAGAGCAGATCTGTTCTCAGTATAGCCAGAATAAATGATGGGCCAGTTGTCAGGGAAAACGCATGCTGTAGCTGACTGTGCAACTCCTTAATGTTTTCCAGCAGGGGAATTGATACAGCTAGTTGTAAGGGGTCTGGCTGGGATGGAGTTAATTTTCTTCATTGCAGCTGGTACTGTGGTTTAGGTCTGTAACCTAAACAGTGTTGATAACACTGGGATGTTTTAGTTATAGCAGAACAGTGCTTGCACAGCGTCATGACCTTTTCTGGTCTTCACACCACCCCACCAGCCTGCAGCCTGGGGCTTCACAAGAAGTTAGGAGGGGACACTGCAAGACCTCACTACAAGAAAGACACTGAGGTTCTGGAACATGTCCAGTCAAGAGCAACAAAACTGGTGAAGGGTCTGGAGAACAAGTCTTATGAGGGGTAGCTAAGGGAACTGGGGTTGTTTAGTCTTGAGAAAAGGAGACTCAGGGGAGACCTTATTGCTCTCTACAGCTACCTGAAAGGATGTAGTAACAAGGTGGGTGTTGGTCTTTTTTCCCAAGTAGCAAGTGATAGGACAAGAGGAAATGGCCTCAAATTCTGCCAGGGAAAATTTAAATTGGATAGTAGGAAAAAATTCTTCACTTAAGGGGTTGTCAAAGCATTGGAACAGGCTGCCCAGGGAAGTGGCTGAGTCACCACCCCTGGAGGTATTTAAATGACCTGTAGACGTGGTGCTTAGGGACATGGTTTAGTGGTGGACTTGGCAGTGTTAGGCGAACAGTTGGACTTGATGGTCTTAAGGGTCTTTTACAATCTCAGTAATTCTATGATTCTATGACACAGACAGGACATCTGATCCCAGCTGAGCAAAGAGATATTCCATACCACATGACATCATGTTCAGCAATAAAAACTGGTGGAAGAAGAAGGAAGAGGAGGTGTTCACAGTTATGGTGTTCGTTTTTCCAATTCACTGTTAAGCATGATAGAGCCCTGCTTTCCTGTCAGTGGCTGAACACCTGCCTGCTGATGGGAAGGAATGAACAAATTCCTTATTTTGCTTTGCTTGCACATGCAGCTTTTTCTCTGTCTATCACACTATCTTGATTTTATCACATAAGTTATCACTCTTTTACCCTTCTGATTCTCTTCCTCTTCTCACTGGGGGAGTGATTGAGGTAGTGCTGAGCTGCCCACTGGGGTAAAAGCACAACACTTGTGCATTGGGCTTTGTAAATGGTTTTCAAAGGTGAAACAGGACAGCTTACTTCAGGTATTTCTGAAGATCTTATTGAATGGGTTTGGCATTCAGGAACAGAGGGTTTGGGCACTCTTTTTGCAGTATTTCAACCTCTCAGTTATACACTTAAGATCTTTATTGTGGTAAGCTTGTGAATATCGTCATGCTGATAAGTGACCACTGCATTTTTTTTCTATCAGCTGATGAGAGACCAACAATAGTTTAATATGTTGTCACATTTACAGACTTTGATTCTCTTTTTTTCACTTTTCTTGTTTAATAATTTTGGAGTTATTTAATAATTTTCTGACATGCAGATATGGTTTGAAAAAACCCATAGGGCTGATGGAAGTGGCTTAGTCCCTGAGAAACCTGCTTTACTTCATCTGAACTAAGCAAATTCACCATTAAATGGACATATTGCAGAAGCTGAAGATGCACCGAGTAATGCTGATCCAGAGAAGGATCCTTTCCTTTGGGGGAGGGAATAATGAAGTCAGACCAAAAAGGGATCTCACTGCCTTGCTGAGAGACAGAGGGAGTAGGTGGACCTGACATAAGAGGTTTTCAGGCTGAGCTAAGCTTGGCTGGATGTGGTGGAGCCATTTCTGTGACACCACATTCAATAGGAAAATTATACAGAAGATAACAAAATATAGAAGAAAATGTATCACAGAAGAAATTAGAGAGACCAAGACCTGTGTGGCTAGCCAAAATGAGGAGGTTTGTGTTTTGTTTTGTTTTCTTCTTCTTTTCTTTCCTGGCTTCAAAGTGACTTTGTAAAGCTTTTGCCAGAGTGAAAGTGTATCTTAAAATTGTACCTGAGAGTCACTAGTGTGCCAGAACAGTTCTTTGATGTGGATGTAACTGCACATGGGTAGTAGTAGGTGAATGGTGTCAGGAATGGAGTATGAGGAGGGTTCACTGTGCACGCTTAGGTGCCCATTATTTACCTGGAAGCTGGCCTTTCACATGACCCCTTGAAATCTTAGGCTGATCACCATTCAGCTGTTTATATCCAGTTAGTGTCTTTCATCGATCTTTTCTACAAAGTTGAAGAAACACAGCTTTTGAAGGTATCTTCCACTGGCCCTTGCAGAACGGTCTGATTAAACCAGTTCATTGGTAAACTGGTTTCTTTTTTGTCCATCTTTACATTTGTCCGAATGAGGGTTTTTTTTTCCCCATTTGTTACTTAAATGAATAGTAACTCAGCAGTACTTCTAATGAGTTGTCTGTGACATGGTGCGGTTGTGTGAGGTCTGAAGGTTTTTTTTGATCAGGCATTGGAATTTATGGAAAGTTTAGTTTGTGGTGCAAAATGTCAAGCTGTGCTTCTGAGATGGGAGCAGCAGCTGTCATTGCAAACTCACAATCTGGTCAAGTGTGGTGTCTCAGATTTAAAACATAGCAAATTCCCTGCTTCAGTTTTCACAAGCTTGTACATGCCATTTGAAAAGCCTTTTTTTTTAAATTCAACCTTCCTAACTAGGCAGGTAGTCTCAGGATGTTGTTTACCATCCATAAACTTATAGCCCGTAAACTATGTAAATCTCATTGCAATTGAAATTTGCTTTCTGTTTTTGCTGTGAGCACTTTTCCATCTTTCTGTGTGGGTATCAAATGTGCTGATGCTTGTGGCCCACAGAGGAATTGGAGGGGAACAGTTGGATCAGGTACAGAGTCTTTTTTAATCCAGGTTTCTTTTGGTTCTGTGTGTATATCTTCCAGGCTCTAGTAGTGGTCAGGGGGTGGAAAAAAGAAAAAACTCTATAGTCTCTGTGTTGGGGACACAATTGCTTGTGACCGATTCTGGGGTCACAAGCAAATTTCAGGGCAAGTGCATTGTCTTTGCTTGTGGGTTTGTAATGTACCTGATCTTTAATGAGGAGGCTTCAGTTTTTCCCCATGGAAGTGCCAAGGATCAGGATGAGGAAACCTGTCAAGCCCAGCAGGACTGAGACAGTCTCTGTGATCTACAGGATGGCTTGCATTTGACCAGGAGCATAAAAAAGTAACATGTAGCCAGGTTGCCTGTCTGTTGGAGAGAGATCTGGGCCAGAGGACCCTTTTGAGTTAACCACTGAGGGCAACAGTGGGAGCTGGGATGGGTTTACAGTGGGGAAGAAGTGAGTTTGGTAGCAGCAAGTATGGCCACAGGGAGAGATTTTCTATGACAGTCTGATGTGTGCATCCTTCCACAGTAATGCTCCCTTGAATGAAACCAGGAGAAGAGACCATGCAGGTGGAGGGAAGAGAGATTTAAGTTGTGGCAATGCTCTTTTTTTAAGCTGAATGGGGCTTTTCCCTGCCTTAAAAGCTAGCACTACTTTCACTGTTGTGTACTGAAACTTGTTACCAGCTTCTGTTAAGTCAAGGGGAGAAAAAGGAAGTAATAGGCTGATGGGCTATGGTGGCTTCAAGGCAAAAGAATATTTTCTTGCCTTTTTTTCAGGTTTATCTACCAACTGAAGCCATTTGACAAGACTTGAGATATATACTCTTCTTACACTGGATTGAAGGCCTTTAAAGCTCACTGAGTGGGAAAGGATAAGTGTCTTCTGTAGGCTTCCTGTGCTCCTCCCTCCAACATGAAAAAGGGGATCTTGTTTTCAAAAGAGAAGAGACATCTATAGGGCCAAGTTTAACATCTGTGTATTTGCTTGGTATTCAGAGTCTGTATGGTCATAATGATGCTGCTTCCTAAATGGGGATAGTCCCTCACCTGCCCAGCCTCTAAAGGGGCAACGTTTAGCCACCCATGTTGCATTCAGCTTGCTGACCTTACCTTCAGTAAGCTAATGGTACTCAGATGCAAATATAGCTGGAAATGTTCATGTTTTACTTTGTGGTGTAACACTTAGCTTGTATGATTTCCCACCAGAATATCTCAGTGTGCTTTCTAGTGGAGGTGCTGGCTGCTTCCCTCTCTTCCAAGTCATGAAACCAATGCAGAGTGGAAAGATGATGGCAGGTATTGGTGGAAGAAAGTTGGAAAGGTTAGCCTGAGTCAACAAAGAAGGAGATGCTATTGCACGTCAGAGTATTTTATGCTAAGAGGACCGGTGGTTTATTTGCCTTCGTTAACAGACTTGGATGCAAACATCCTGTGCTGGCTGTGGCTGGGATAATTTTCTTCATAGTAGCTGGCATGGGGCCATGTTTTGGATTTGTGCTGAGAACAGTGTTGGTAACATAGGTCTGTTTTTGTTATTGCTGAGCAGTGCTTACACAGAGTCAGGGCCTTTTCTGCTTTTCACCCCACCCCACCAGTGAGCAGGCTGGGGGTGCACAAGGAGCTGGGAGGGGACACAGCTGGGACAGCTGAACCTGACTGACCAAAGGGATATTCCATAGCATATGACATCATGTTCAGCAATATAAAGGTTGGGGGAAAAAGGAAGGAGGGGTGTTCACAGTAGGGTGTTTGTTTTCCCAAGTAACCATTATGCATGATGGAGCCCAGCTTTCCTGGAGATGGCTTGAACACATACCTGCTGATGGGAAGCAGTGAATGAATTCCTTGTTTTCTTTGCTTGCTTGTGTGGCTTTTATTTTAGCTATTAAACTGTCTTTATCTCAACCCATGAGTTTTCTTACTTTCACCCTTCTGATTTTCTCCCTCATCCTGCTGAGGGAGAGTGAGTAAGTGGCTGGTGGTGCTTGGTTGCCAGCTGGGGTTAAACCATGACACAACCATATTTCGCTTAAAACAGTCTTTAATAAGTGGTGTTTCAGTGTAATTGGTGTGCTCAGTTGGTTTGCTTCACGAATCTTTTCCCCTAATCGTGTGTTTTAGGTCACTGAGGGGGTGACCATTGCTGCATTTCATAAAGGCAAGTCAGATTGAGATCATGAGCAGTGCCTTCAAACACCACTGCATGTGGGAGGGCACCCACAGATGCTGGTTTGTTGGTTTAATAGTAAAATTTTTCTGGTTTTGTGGTGACATAAATCTTGATGCAGCACTGCAGTGTTCTAATTGAGAATGTATTTAAAAATACCCCTTGACTGCATACATTATGTTTGTTTTCCAAATATTTCTCCTGAGGGTCTACAGGGCAGAAAGTGGACCAGTGGTGTGGCTCATCTTAAGATGTAGGAGAATTGTAAAAACAGTTACAAGTGGAGGAGGCTTGAGTGCAATAAATAGAAAGAAGACCTTATTGAGGTGGCTTAACATATATGGAGAGTACCTGTTTTCTCTAGACCCTATGCTGGTGCCAGCCGCTGCCCTCAGATTTTGATGAGTTCTGACTGTGGGAGAGGGTGCACAGTGATGCAGCCCTCTGCTGCAGGGGGATGTTGATGGTGATGGTTCCTTTATGGATGCCAGCAGCTATTTCTTTTTATCTCCCCTTCAAAAAGGGGCTCTCAGCTCCAGGCCTGCATCTCTGTTGCTTAGGAGATGTTTCAGCCTGGTGGTGTTCCTGGTCCCCATCACTTGCCACCCTGGGCCTGGAGTCCTCCTCATGGCACCCTCTGCCCCACTCCTTTGCTCTCCCACAGCACCCGAGCAGCTCCTCCCAGGCAGGAACATGACCTGCTGCTGTGTTGGTATAGAAACCAGGATTGCACAACGCAGAGCTGCTGTGGCAGCTGAACCCTGTGAAAGTTCCACCAGGATACATCCCACAGAGCAAGCCCAAGCAGCTCCAGCTGACAGACCTGGAAAACTCAGTGCACAGACCATTACCTGCTTCCAGAATGGTGGTGCCATGGTCCTGGGCTTGAGGGTTTGGATGTGGGGGTACCCCACCATGTCCCCACAGGCATGGGGACAGGATATCAGGTGAGACTAGGATCCAGAGAGGAGCAGAGGCACAATCCCCTCTGCTTCAATCCCACTAACAAAGTGTGAGAATGTCTTGCACCAAACACTTCTTTAGGGGATGCTTGGTGTGACCTGGGTGTGTTACAAGTGCTTTGAGGAGGGCTGTGTGGGGTGCTGGCATGGATGCCCTTTGTAGCACTCAGAGAGAACATTGCTCTTCAGGGACATGACAAAGGTTTCTGAATTCATGACAGCTTGTCAAGATTGCAATGCTATGAATCCACACTGTCCTCAGCTTTCCAAATGATAGGTGGAGTGGAGTTGGGGGAAGAGATTTACTGTTTGCTTCTCATAGGTTTGGTTTTCAAAACCAATGCCTGTAATAGAAATTGCATGCTGGGAGGGTTTATTCTGACCTGACAGCAGAAAAAAATCAGCACAGTTCACAAAGGCAATAGAGGTTGCTTTGGTTGGTATGGTGGGCACAGCCTTTGAGAAAAGGCAAAAAACAAGAAGAGGGAAAAAAAGAAACCCAAAGACATTGGCAGTTACCCCCCGCAAAGGAGTCAGCTCTCCCCTCACAGGGTGAGTGCTCCAGCCCGGCCATCCCGGTGACCTCCCCTGAGCCCTTCTGGTCTGTCAATATCTCTCCTGTTGGGCCCCCAAACAGGATGCGGTGCCCAGAGGAGACCCAATGGGCGCCTGGCAGAGAGCATCCCCCTGTCCTCCCTGGCTTCCTGCCTGGTGCCCTCACTGCTCACCAGCCCAGGCAAGAGCTTCACTAGTGCAGTGACCAAGTCAGGTCTGAAGAAGATGGTTTAAGATTCAGGGTTAGAAAAAAAAGCAGAGCAAAGATCCATAACCGTAAAATAAGTTTCAGTTGCTGGAATACAAGAGAGAATAGAAGCAAGATTAGGTACTACAGGAAAATTTGTGAAAACAATAGCATTATCCGCACAGAAATGCTGGACAAAATGTTAGGTGTTCTTCCCTGTTTTTTTAACAGCTAAAATGGGAGTGTTATAACGGCTGCAGATATGAGTAATGATGCCTTGTTGCAAAGGGGAATCAATAAACAGTCAAGTATCTTCCTCAGATTCCTTTGAGATAGAATACCAAGGAACACACAGGAGAGGCTTTTCCTGATTTAAAGTAATTTGGACAGGTTCAGCACTTGGCACATGACCTGCTTCATAAGCATCAGAAGACCAAAGCAGAGAAGGTACTTGCTCTAAGACATCCTGGAGAAAAGAGAGGTCCAGCGAGATAGGAGTCAATCTAGATCAGATGACAGAAGGTGGAAGAGAGTGCTGAAGTCTGCCTACAGCCTTGCTGGAACATCCAGGAAACAACTGATGGTACATCCAAGTTTGCACAAGAAATCTTTGCTCAACAAGTCAATAGGAGCAGTAGGGCTCTAAAGAAAAGCTGCCCTGTGCTGATGGGTGACGTGATTGTGGCCCAAAGGCATCAGGTCTGTGAGTACTAGAAGAAAAACAGGAGCCAGTGCTGTGAAATCAAGGGCAAAGATGACATTGACTGTCGGCAGGCACAAGATGAGTAGGTTTCGAACAACGTAACCACCCTTGGGGGCTAGATACTCTCCTCCCACCCTTCCCAAAGTGGCTGTAGTCGTTTTCTAATTGCTGAATTTGTAAAACCATTAATTTAGCATTGCTGCATTCCTTTGTTTTCTTAGCTTTGTTATAAAAATGTTGAGCAGCTGATATATGTTAGCAGCAAAAGGAGGATCAGAGATAACATCTGTCCATTACTTGGTGAGGTTGGTCACCTCACAAATAGGGATGTAGCACAGTGGGGACATTTAATGCCTTCTTTGCCTCTGTCTTCAGCACCAGTGATGGACCCTGGTACCCCTGGAGCCCTGTGTTGGAAGACTGTGACAGAGGGGTGGTGGCGTGTGTGGGTCAGGTATGAGAAACGCCCAGCAGACTCTGAACTTGTTCTAAACTTGCTGCTCCCACTGGAGGTGCGTAATTTCTATGGGACCTGGTGGGATTCATCCCAGGGTACTGAAAGCTGGCTGATGTCATCATGAGACTTCTCCCCGTTATTTTTCAATGGTCTTGGGAGTCTGGAGAGGTCCCAGTTGACTGGAAGCTGGCAAAAGTTGTCCCAGTTTTCAAGAAGGGTAAGAAGGAAAACCGTGGTAATTACAGGTCTGTCAGTCTCACTTCAGTGCCTAGTAACATTACGAAGAAAGTTATTTTTGTTGAAAAACACTTGACTGTGTTGGTCATAGGCAGTATGGGTTCATGAGGGTAAAGTCCTGGTGAATCAACTTAATTTCCTTTTATGACAAGGTCACCCATCTAGTTGACCAAGGGAAGCCAATAGATGTGGTGGATTTGGATTTTAGCAAAACTTTTTATACTGTCTCTCACAGTATCCTTCTGGATAAAATATATAGCATACAGCTAGATGAGCCCATCATATGTTGGATGAGCAATTGGCTGATGGGCTGGCATCAAAGAGCTATAGTAAATGGGGTTACATTAGGCTTATGGACAATCACCAGTGGGGTTCCCCAGGGCTCGATTTTAGGACCAGTGCTCTTTAGCGTTTTTATAAATTATCAGGATGCAGGAATCAAAAGTACATTAAGTATGCCAACTGAACCAGGAGGAGCTGTGGACTCCCCTGAGGGTAGAGAGGCCTTACAGAGAGATCCGGATAGGCTAGAGAGCTGGGCAATCACCAACTGTATGAAATGCAAGAAGAGCAAGTTCCGGGTTCTGCATCTGGGATGGAGTAATCCTGGTTGTATGTACAAAATGTAGGATGAGAGGCAGGAAAGAAGCCCCTCAGAAAGCAATCTGGGGGGTTGGGTTGATGGCAAGTTGAATATGAGCCAGAAGTGTGCCCTGGCAACCATAAGGACCAGCTGTGTCCTGGGGTGCATCAAGCACAGCATATAGATAGCCAGTCAAGGGAGGTGATTGTCCCACTCTACACTGCACTGGTGCAGACCCATGTGGAGTACTGTGTGCAGTTTTGGGCACCTCAGTGTAAGAAGGACATCAAACTGTTAGAGTGTATCCAGAGGGTGACCAAGATAGTGAAGGGTCTTGAGGGCAAGACTTACAAGGAGCAGCTGAGGTCACTTTGTTTGTTCAGCTTGGAAAATGCTGAGGGCTGAGCTCATTGCAGTCTACACCTTTCTCAAGGGGGGCTGTGGAGGGGGAGGTTCTGATCTCCTTTCTCTGGTGACCAGTGATAAGACATGAGCAAATGGAATAAAGCTGCATCAGGGGAAGTTCAGTTTGGACATTACAAAAAGGTTCTTTATCAAGAGCGTGGTCGGTCGCTGGAACAGGCTCCCCAGGGAAGTGGTCACTGCCCCAAGCCTGTCAGAGCTCAGAGGAATGTCTGGACAATGCTCTTAGACATATGGTTTAATGTTAGGCAGTCCTGTGAGGATCAAGGAGTTGGACTTGATGATCTTTATGGGTCCTGTCCAACTTGAGATATTTTATGATAAAATTTCCTCTACTTTTTTCCCTTCCAGCCAATTACAGTATTTGGATATTTTCAGAAACTTTAGAACCCAAGCCTTGAAAAAAATTGAAACAAGTGCAGGTCTTGCATGTTCCATAGGGTTTTATATTCCTGCATTACTTATAAACATTTCTCTTAATCTATCCAAGTAGCCTGCTGGATCTTCATCCTTGAATCATTTCCATGCACAAATCTTAGTCCAGGCTGTTTTCCTAGGACATACTTGGGAAGCAGAATTCAACACAAAATCTTTGCATTGTCAAAGATCAGCATTTGGAACAAGTTGTTCTGGCTGCTTGGCTGTGTCATAAAGTCTTATTAAAACACCTTGTGGCACTGCAGATACTGAGGATAGACCACTTGGACATGTGCCTCTCCAAGTACAAGACTGTGAGTGAAGTGGGTTTCATTGTGAAATAAACCCATCCATCCTCCCTGCAAGTTTTCCTACTTGACCTAACCGCTTTAGTATTACATTAATTGTGACTGCTGAATTCAAAAGTATATGGTGATGATACAGGTAAGCAGATTGCTGAACAACACAATTACCAGCCTGTCTCACTTATGTCACCCAGAGTGACAACTTCTTCCTTACCTCTTGTGGCCCCAACTGTGAGATACTCTGCCCATTCTTTGTCTAAAGTAGGGACAAAAAAGTTTCCAATACCCAAAAGCACCTAAGGCATCATATAAAGTGAGAGTTATTGTTTAAGCAAAGACATTGTAATCCTTTAAGCCTGGTCAGCAGCTAAACGCCATGCCTTTGAACTCACCCACCCTCCCTTTGAACATCCAGCCCAGCACTGGCAGTCGGGGTGCCAAGAGGAGCTGTGCTTCTGTACCAATTACTTCTGAAGCAGCTCAGACCCCTTCATATGCTGCCAGTATCTCTTTTTCAGTTGGAGTATAACGGGCTTCGGATCCTCTATATCCTCGACTCCAGAATCTCAGGGGTCGACCCCGGGTCTCCCCTGGTGCCCTCTGCCAAAGACTCCAGGTAGGGCCATTCTCCCCATCCGCAGTGTAGAGCACATTTTTAACATCATGTTCTGCCTGAACTGGCCCAAGGGCTACAGCATGAACTATTTCTTGTTTAATTTTTTCAAAAGCTTGCTTTTGCTCAGGGCCCCATAAAAAATCATTTTTCTTCTGGGTCACTTGATATAGAGGGCTGACGATCTGACTGTAATTTGGAATATGCATTCTCCAGAAGCCTATCACACCTAAGAAAGCTTGTACTTCCTTTCTGCTGGTTGGTGGAGACATAGCCGTTATTTTATTAATCACACCCATTGGAATCTGATGACGTCCATCTTGCCATTTGATTCCTAAAAACTGAATCTCCTGTGCAGGGCCCTTGACTTTACCCTGTTTTATGGTGAAGCCAGCTCTCAGAAGAATTTTAACTATTTTCTCTCCCTTCTCAAAATCTTCTTGTATTGTATTGTAATCAATGTATTGTAAATGTTCTGGAGCTTCACCCTGTTCCAGTGCAGTGTGGATCAGTCCATGGCAAATAGTGGGACTGTGTTTCCACCCCTGGGGCAGTCTGTTCCAGGTGTATTGGACACCCCTCCAGGTGAAAGCAAACTGTGGCCTGCATTCTGCTGCCAGAGGGATGGAGAAAAAGTCATTGGCGATATCAATTGTGGCGTACCACTTGGCTGCCTTTGACTCCAATTCATACTGAAGCTGTAGTATGTCTGGCACAGCAACACTTAACATTGGCGTGACTTCGTTCAGGCCCCGATAGTCCATTGTCAGCCTCCACTCTCCATTAGACTTCCGCACTGGCCATATGGGGCTGTTGAAGGGTGAGCGAGTCTTGCTGATCACCCCTTGGCTCTCTAGTTGACGAATCAGTTGGTGGATGGGAACTACAGAGTCTCTGTTGGTGCGATATTGCCCTCGGTGCACAGTCGTGGTAGCAATTGGCAGCCGTTGTTCTTCAACCTTCAGCAGTCCCACAGCAGAAGGATCCTCTGAGAGCCCTGGCAGAGTGGACAGCTGTTTGATTTCTTCTGTCTCCAAGGCAGCTATGCCAAAAGCCCACCGGTACCCTTTTGGGTCCTTAAAATACCCTCTCCTGAGGTAATCTATTCCAAGAATACAGGGAGCTTCTGGGCCAGTCACAACGGGGTGCTTTTGCCGCTCATTTCCAGTTAGGCTCACCACAGCCTTCAACACAGTCAGCTGCTGAGACCCCCCTGTCACTCCTGAGATACAAATAGGCTTTGTTCCTTGAAAATTCAACGGCATCAGGGTGCACTGGGCACCAGTGTCCACCAGAGCCTTGTACTCCTGGGGGTCAGATGTGCCAGGCCATCGAATCCACACAGTCCAGTAAACACGATTGTCCCTCTCCTCCACCTGGCTGGAGGCAGGGCCCCTCTAATGTGCTCATAGTATCCATTATCAATGAAGGGGTTAGTGTGGTCTGTGTGAATCTTGGTCTCATCCTGGTTACTCACTTCTTGTAAGTATGACTTGGAAGTTCTCCTCATAGGATCAGGAGCAAAGTCAACTCTTCTACGTGGTTTGGGTAACTGATTGGCAGAGGCTGGAGCGGCACTTTTCCTGAAAGAACCTTGATTTGTAGCTGTTCTTCCTTCCAACTCTCAAACCTGCTCTCTTAGAAGGTAGGTGGGTTTCCTATCCCATTTCCTCATATCTTCTTCACGGTCACACAGGTAATACCATAGGCTCCCCCGTGGTGTATAATGTCTCGCTTGAGTAGGGAGCTGTTTGCTCCTGATAACCGAGACCTTAGTCTGTGGAGGTGGAGAGTAGGACATGTACTCTTTGAGTTGTGGGACTTCTTGTGATAGTTTCTCCACAGCCATGACAATGGAAGAAGACTTTCTTCGTAGTGCCAGAGTCGGCGAGCCAAGTCGTCCATAGTTGGTCCCTCTTCGTCTCTCCAGTCAAATACTGCTAATGCTTTGGAATGTGATGATGGAGCACTCCGTATAAACTTCTGCCAGATGGGCGGGGTGCACTGGACTTCATCTGGGTCTGTGGGTAGCCGCGCATCGTCTGGATCATAATAAACCATCTCCTGCACAGACAGTTCCCTCAGGTATTGGATACCTCTCTCCATGTTTGTCCACTTACTTGGATGACACGTAAGATCTTCCTTGAAGGGATATCTGTCCTTCACGCCTGACAATAGTTGTCTCTAAAGGCTGAGCGTTTGTGTCTTTCTTCCAATAATCTTGTCAATGGCTGCATCCCTGGACAGGGATCCCAGTTGCCTGGCTTCTCTACCTTCTAATTCCACACTGTTGGCCCCGCTATCCCAGCATTGGAGCAGCCAGGTAAGGAGGTGTTCACCTGGATGGCGGCTGAAATCCTTTCACGTCTTGTAGTTCACTCAGGGATAGAGATCGGGTGATTACCACTGGCTCTGCCTCCTCCTCCTGTTCTTGTGAGGGCCCTGGTTCACCATCATCTTTTACAATGCGAGGGGATTTTTTAGTGTATTTCTTCTTCTGTATGGGAGCAACTGACACTGTTGTGGATTGATTCTCCAGTTCACCCACAGTACTTACCGTAGGGGTTGGATTTGCTGCAGTGTCTGTTGCCCGAGTTGGAGTGGCTGCAGTGCCTGGTGGGGGTGTCGGAGTGGTTGCAGTGCCGGTTGTTTTGCTCGCAGATGCTGAGACGTCTTCCTTTTGAGGATACTGTATAGTGACAAGCAGGGTTTGGTAGGCATGGGCCAGGCCCCAGCATGTTGCAATGATCTGCGTCTCTCTTGAGGTGTCAGGATGACAGCACACCTTTTCTAAATATTTTACTAATTTCTCAGGATCCCGGACTTGTTCAGGGGTGAAGTTCCAAAACATTGGAGGTCCCCACTGTCCTAAGTACTTCCCCATGCTACCCCACACTCCCAGCCACTCATAACTCTCCAACCTTGGGGTAGACCTTTGGGTGGCGTTCAGAAACAGTTGCTTAACCTGAAACAAAACCTGAACCACATTCAGGAACACTACAGCTTCCAGCAACAAGACAACAACTTTAATATGAGTATTTCATGGATATTCAGAGTTCTCAGCATTCTCAATTATACTTACAAGTAGCCTGGAGAAGGGGAAGATGGAAGAAGCTATCTCACCCCTTGGGTGGGCTCTCCAAGGAGATAAGGTGGAGGGTATAGTTACTAACCCATCCCCCTAGGTGCCCCCCAGGGTACACAGATGATGACCATACTGAGTACAAATACCCCACTACTCCCAGGACCGACGATTTTATCATGCCATAGATTAATGTTACATAATACAGCAAGGCAAAAAATCTTAATCCAATTCCCATGGGTAATAAGCAGCAGCATGGGGCTTACATATGGTAAGTAATGTGATGTATCACACAACTGCAGCA
The DNA here is from genome assembly GCF_018691265.1 of Tyto alba. Taxonomy (NCBI): domain Eukaryota; kingdom Metazoa; phylum Chordata; class Aves; order Strigiformes; family Tytonidae; genus Tyto; species Tyto alba. The sequence continues at coordinate 23,148,678 of NW_024881279.1, forward strand.
ACAAAACCCATGATTTTAGGAGCCAAGCAAATGACATAACAGGATGGGCACTCGGCATTATAATAAACTTGATAGCACACACAGATCAAACCTGTTGTTATCTCAACCCTTTGTGCTCCACATTGGGACCAAAAACTGTAGTGGTTTGATCCGGGTTAGCAGCCAACTACCACAGATGGTCACAAGCAAAAGGCAGACTCGTTAGGGGAAGAACAAAACCCATACATTTATTACAGACACTAACAACATGTAACAGAGTAGGACAGTGAGAAGCATTGCCACATCTTGAGAACACCTTCCCCCCACTCCTCCCTTCTTCCCGGGCTCAGCTCTGCTCCCCATATCTCTACCTCCTCCCACCAGTGGTGCAGGGGCAGGGATTGGGGGGTGCAGCCAGTGCTGCCGCTTCTTCCATCTTTGGTGTGTGTGGGGGGAGCTTCTGGAACTTGCTCCCCCTGCTCCATCATGGTCCCCCTCTCCCACAAGACAGTCCTCCACAGGAGTCTCTCTCCCACAGCTGCTGCCTTTCCCGAGCTGCTCCGGCGTGGGGCACCTCCACATGCTGAAATCCTCCCAGTGCTGAATTGCAGTAGCGGGGTCTACCTTTTTCCCACAAGACCCTGGTCTTCTTCGGGCACAACACTTTGCTCAGCCAGGTGAAAACAAACACATGCTACAAATCAACGTCTGCTCCACCGTAGATCTTCATGGGTGGCAGGGGGGGTCGCCCTGCCGTCGCACCACAGGATACAGGGGGGTCTCTGCTCCGGCACACCTCCCCCCTCCTTTCTTCCTCCGTTCCTCCACTGACCTTGGTGTTCACACAGCTGCCGCAGCTCCTCCTCACAAGTTCCACTGCTCGTCACCACGTCCCTTCTTAAATACGTTATCACAGAGGCATAGCTGATTGGCTCAGTTTCCAAACAGAGGTGGAGCTGACTTGGAGCTGAGGAATCTTCGAGAAGCTTCTCACAGGGGGCCACCCCTGCAGCCCCCTCCCCCACCACCAAACAAAAAACCCCCACCACTAACTCAACCCAGGACAGACATGACGCTCATGATTCTTTCAGAAATGTTTTATTGCCATAACACTGTGATATGCATCACTTCAATGTTATTCCATTTGGCGGAATACAGAAATTCCTCTACGTTAATGTGCATCTAGTATTGAATGCACCACTGAAATATGCATGCATTTCCACTTGAAAGCGATGGCTGCTTGTCTGTACTCTCTGTACTCTCTGCCCACTAATTACTGTGCCCCCACCCCCCCCCCACACACACACTTTGCTCCCAGACAAGGAGAGCCAAGGGCATGCAAGACCCCTGCACCAGCCTCACTGCATGTTGCTGGGCAGCAACACCTGCCCAAGCACCCCCCACAACCTCTATGTTAAACCCAGACAGTTGCTTTACTGCTGGTTATTTTTCATCCTGGGCAGGTTCCTGGCTGGAGCCCAGTGTCACTGCTCTCCCCCAGGAGGGGTATGGGAAGCCGGAGCGGGGCACCCAGCCTCAGTTGCCCCACTCAGCTGTGCAGCAAGGCCACCACCATGGACCTGCTCAACAGGGAGATGCTGCTGCCATGGCTGTGAGACCCGAACATACTGACACCTCCAGGCGCAGCCCCTGACAGCGGCCTCCCAGCCGCTTCTGGGTGCAATGCCTGGAGTGCTTTGCCAGGGGAATGGAAGTGTCTGGCCAGGAGCGACCGAACCCGTCGTCCACACCCTGCGTGGGGCTTTTATACCTGTCATCAGCACCCGTGTAGGGCCTGTGTCCTGTCACTGCCTTCATCGCCCCAGTCTCTCCTGGTCACACTGGCCCTCAGGAGCCCCAGGCACTGTGACACAGAGGGACCAGGTGAGGACCCGTGGAGGAGGAGCAAGGCAGAGTATGCCAACAGTGGCCCTGCATGCGTCCAGAGGCCAGGCAGGACGCATCCATGAGGGAGCTTTCTCATGTCCGTGCAGGAACACTCCATGACATTTGAAAGGTCCCAGCAATGGGAGAGGTTCCTGGTGTCTTCAAGAAAGCAAATGCCTCTTCAAGAAGAGCAAGGAGTGAATGGGGGAACTGCTGGCCAGATGGCCTCACCTTGATCCTAGGGAAGGAGATGGCACAACTAAACCAGGAAGCTATTTCCAGGGGTGTGAAAGACAGAAGAGGAGTCAATATGGCTTTGAAAAGGGCAAGTCATGCATCGCCAACCTGATCACCTTCTACTGTGAGGTGACCACATGAACCCTCAGCACACAGGTGATACAGAACTGGGAGGGGTGTCTGAAACACCAGAGTATCATGCTGCCACCCAAAGGGATGTAGACAGGCTGGAGAAATGGGCTGAGGGGAACCTTGTGATGTTCAACCAAGGGATGTGCAGAGTCCTGCCCCTGGGGAGGATCATCCCCAGGCACCAGGGCACACTAGGCGTGCCCAAGTGGAAAGTAGGTCTGAGGAGAGGGCCCTGGGGGTCATGGTGGACACCACGTTGAACCTGAGACAGCAATGTGCCCTTGCCACAAAGAAGGACACCAGTGTCCTGGGCTGCACAAGGAGCAGTGTTGTCAGCAGGCAGAGGGAGGGGATCCTTCCTCTCTGCTCAGCACTGGTGAGGCCATACCTCAAGTACTGTGTTGAGTTCTGGGCTCCCCAGGACAACAGAGACAGGGACAGACTGAAGAGAGTCCAGTGAAGCAACACCAAGATGGTAAAGGGACTAGGGCATCTCTCCAATGAGCAGGGGCTGAGAGAGCTAGGACTGTTCAGCCCGGAAAAGAGAAGACTCGGGGAATCTTCTCCATATCTATAAATATCTGAAGGGAAAGTGCAATGATGAAGAAGCTCAGCTCTTTTCAGTGGTGTCTAGTGTCCACCCAGCTCGGGGTTGCCCTGCTTGAGCAGGGGCTTGGACCAGATGACCTCTGGAGGTCCCTGCCAACTCCAGCCACTTTGTGAGTATGTGATTCTGGCACAACCAACAACAACAGAGACTGCCTGAGCAAATGCAGAGGTGTGAAGTATGGTGCTAGATGGTCTTTGCAAGAACAGGGTCTGTCTCAGGCTGGGGGAGTTTCTGGGATACACTCCTGAGAGCCCAGTCACCCCATGATGTCACTTATGGTGGGCAACTATAGAGTCCTACTGGTGGCACCTGAGATGTCAAGTTCTGCCAGCCAAACTGGAGGCATCAAGTCCCAGCAGTGGCACTGGAGGTGGCCAGTCACGAGCCAGCTGCCCTGGGCACTGCCACAAGTGGCATCTGGGGAGGGGAGATGTCCCATCTGCCAGGGCCCCTTTGAAGACCCTGCCTTCATGACTCTGTGTTGGCACATCTTCCACATTGAATGCATCCAGCACTAGATGCCACTGTTACCAACATCACCTGTCCACTCTGCCAGCAGCCCATCATCTCCATCCTCCACTGGGCAGAGGACAATGGTGATGGGGAAGAGGCCTCTGTCCATCGTCCCCAGAGCTGGTTCCACCCCTACTCAGTATCAGGGCTGTGGCCACAGTGCCCTTGAGGTCCCTGGATGGGCATGCAGATCGCAGCTCTCACAGGCCCCTCCAGCAGGCCCAGAACCTATCCTGGCACTGGGACTGGGATGGGCACAGCTGGCTACAGCCCTGGCTGGTGGCCCTTGAGGATGCCTCGTGGCTGTGGAGGGTCCAGGAAGAGGAGCCAGGCTTGGGCAACGAGGTGTACTGCCGTGCCAGACCCTGCTCCTGAGCAGGGAGGCCAGGCACCCTGGGGCCTGTTGGAAATAAATACCCTCGGGATGCTGAAATGGGCCATGCCTGGGTTCTTGCACACTGGTTTGCTCGCTCCTGCAGAACTGGGGGAGTGAGAATGATAGGGCCCTGGGAACTGCAGGAGACAGTGAGAAGTGGCTCAAAAACTGTGGGAGAGGGAGGGATATGCCTGTGAGAACTGTGTGAGAGGGACACTTATGGTCCTGGAAAATGCGGGGAGAGGGATGTGGCCCTGGGAAGCCTTCACAGCCCTGGTGCTGACACTGCCTCTAGTTTTGGATCTGCAGCCAGGGAAGGGTGGCCTTGCAGGCCAAGGAGGAGTTTCAGGGCTACTTTATTCCCTTTTTGCAGTTTCCCCTGCCCCACAAAGCTAGGTTCCACGCTTCTGCAGGCCTCAAGGAGGTCACAGACCAGGAGCATGACAATGAATCAGTCCCTTGCCCTCTGCCTGCTCCAACAGAAGCAGCAGCAGGAAGCATCACTCAGAACCTTTCTCTCCCATGACAGAGCCCCTGGGGAGCAATCACTAGTTTTCTCGGTCTCTGCTTCTAGCTTCCAGCCCTGAGTGGAGATTCTCTGAGGTATCACTTGCCTGACCTCTCCCCTGCTCTCCGGCCCACTGGGGAGATTGGGTCCAGTCTTGCTCAGAGCCCAGGGGATACCATGGCAGGTATCACAAAACCTACAGGGGAGAGGACCAGGCAGAGCAGCCCTGTAAAGTCTTACTTGACAAATGGGCCCTTCTCTCATGCTTTTTGCCTACAAAGCCAGAGGCCCTGTTTCCTGCACACAGCACTTTAAAAATGTGCCATGTCTTCCATCAGAAGGCACCAAAGCTCCCTGGGAACAGAGCCTGATTCTGGGTCAGCTTTCTCTACCAGTCAGCCGTGACTTACTCCAAGGGCACAGGACAGCCCTGCAGAGCCTCTCCTTGGGAGCAGTAGAGATGGCAGCATGATTCAGCTCTAGCTGCACTCAGCCAGACACCTGACAATTGTAGCTGGTACAGCTCAGCTACATGCCACCACCAGGTTCTCGGCAAAGACCAGGGACAGGTCAGTGCTTTTTTCACCCCGCTCAGGACAGAGGTGGGGAAGTTTTCAACTGAGACATGCAAGCGTCTGGGAAGCCTTTCTACTTACTATCTGGACATTTGCTCTATCAGTTCTTCATCCATGGGCCTGTCTCCTCCATGTTCCTTAGCCACCTCACCTGTCAAAGAAGGGAAACATGGTCTGCACACCCCTCTGACCTGGTCCAGTCCTTCCCTTTGCTCAAGCAGAGCTGGACAATGTCCCATCTCAGGGATCATTTCTCAAACCCTGTGCCAAGCAGCTGTGAGCCTGGTATGGAGCCAACTACTAGACAGTCCTGTACCAACATGCACACAGAGTTTCAGACCTAACTCTACAGGTACAAAATGAACACCAGGCTGTGAGCTTGGGGTGAGTGTTCCTTCCTGCAGAGACACTCCTGATATTTTGAGGACCTCAGTAAACTGTTCAAATAAGACTTCAGTGCCTACAGTCACCCCCTATAGGAGTGTGAGGTGGCCTGGCCAAGTTATAGGTTTGGGATATGGTAACAGACATCAGGGCAAAAGCTTGAGAGATGAAGAATTTGTCCCAGAACTACATAATAAATTCAAATCAGCAACACAGTTATCCAGGTTGAAACAACAGTAAATCCACTCATTCACTAATATTGGGCTAAGATTAATATCAGGGTGTGCAAAAACTTAGTCATGGATATCAGGATGGCAGGAAGCAGGACGTGGTTTCTTTGGATGAGTCACTCAGACCAGCTAACAGATTTGGGAAGGTCCACATTCCCTGACTTGGCAGCCAAGCACCACACAGCTATTCACTCACCCTCCCCTGACAGGGGAATGGGGGAGAGAATTGGAGGGGTAAAGGTAAGGAGACTCACAGGTTGAGATAAAAACAGTTTCATAATGGAAATAAAATAAAATAAAAATAATAATAGGAAATACAAATGGATAATGCACAATATGATTGATCACCACTCACCAACCAATGCTCAGCCTATCCCCTGCTAGTGATCCCAGAGAAGAGAAGATCCCAAAACTACAATCCTGGAAGCAAGAGTGAGCTTCCTGACCAACCCTCATCTATATACTGAGCATGACATTATATGATATGGAATATTTAATTGGCCAATATGGGTCCACTGCTCTGGCCATGTTCCCTCCCAGCTCATGGGCAGGATATGGGGAGTTGGAAAGTCCTTAATTTCTTACCAACAACTGAAAACAGCAGTGTATTACCAGCATTCATCTCATACCAAATCCATAGTGAATCCAAAACACAGCGCTGTTCCAGCAACTAAGAAGAAAAATTAACTGTATCCCAGCCAAAATCAGGCATCATATTTTATTGCTGAGTCCTAGAAGGGCTACCGGGGCTCGTGAACCAACCACCACACCCCACCTCTGCTCTGTCTGGACTACTTAACCAACCATCACACCCCACCTCTATTCCATCTGGACTAGTTAACCTATCATCGCACCCCACCTACATCCTACCTCTTATCTTTCTGGACTCATCAACCAATGGCTGTAGGAACTGAGGGTGGAAGATGGGGTATGGTTCTGGGAACAGGGGACAGGGAGGGACATGACCCAGGGCTTCGGAGAGAGGGAAGGATATGGCCCACAGCTCTGGGGAGAGGGAGGGATTTGACTGTGGGAACTGGGGAACAGGGAACCAGGTTGCCTGTGGACCTGGGGAGAAAGGGCTATGGCTCTGGGAATTAAAGGGAGAGAGATGGACATTGCACGTGGAAATCTGGAATTGCTTGATTTCTTTTCCCTTCACACCCACTGCCAAAATAAAGTTTTTACTTCGTAGAGATGTTAACTTCTCAACATATTCTAATGGAGGCTGAAACCACCTGACTGAGTAGTAATGTAAGGCAAAATGACACTAGAAGGCACTAATGCTGCAGAGGAAAGCACTGAGGAAGGGGATGGCAAAGAGCAAGGCTGCTTGAGGAAAGCTTAGCTTGGCTCCTGAATGGAAGCACAACTGCATTCTGAAACCTAGCCTGCACTGTAAGAACTGAAACATATGGCTGAAACATTTTCCCCAGTAAATTCAGCAAGCTCTTGTGCGAGTCTTCAATTGTTTAGTTCAGCTCAAAGTTATAAGGAGTTTTTTCTCCCATTCAGTTACTGACTGGTGTGTTGTAGGCCTTGTTGCCAGGGTTTGAATGCCACAGCAAGCCTCAGCTGGGGCAGGGTGTCTGTTAACATCCTGCCCACCCATGCTGTCAGCTGGAAGAGCCAGCCCTTCCCTCTGTGTGCACCCTCCAGGGAGAAAGCCTGGAGCAGTGCTTGCACTTCCTACTTGACACACTGGTTCAGCAAAGCCTACCTCAACTCTAACCTCAGGCTCAGTATTTCCCACCCACCCACCCACACATGCAATGATTCCAGTTTGGTTTCTTTATATTACTTTGAGATACACAAACACAGCTTTTCAAATATCTGCATGAGCAGAGTATTCCACAACACTTAGAGGGCAAAATGTGCTCTGCACAGGAAAACAACCTGGGCCTTTACACAGATGAACAAAACCCACTTGTCTGATGAGCAAATGACAAAGTTGGGGTTTGAAAAGCTTCTGACACCAACACCTCAGTGTTCAGGCCCCAGGAAGGAGCACTTCTGCCCTCAGGTGGCAAACAATCGACATGGCAGGCAAAGCAGCATGAAGGTGGTAACAGGACTCGAGAAAAAGTTCCCAACGTTTTCTTTAGCAGCATTAAGGAATACAGGGGAACTGTAACATCAAATAAAGTAGCACCTGAGTATCCAGCAGGCTCAGGGAGAAAGGCACCAACCACAAAGGACTGGTATGTAGTCTACAAGCTCAGAAAGAGCAGGACCTTGCATGCTGAGGTGCCTGCAGGGTACAGTTCTGGCAAGCAAGCAGATCTAACTAAAGCATCACCACGCAGACCTGCAGGAAGAAGAGAGCAAACTGTAACATAAAATCTCATGAGTCAATGTCCACAGTTTGACTAACACAAATTGTTTGCAGAGAACACTGAAGTGCTTTAGATAGAAATGGCCCAAGATTAGAGCCAAACACCACTGTACACTCCCTGAACACAGAGCGAAACCAAAGTGCACACACAGGGCAGAAGGCAGCAGTACCTCTGCACATAGGGGTGCTTTGGTCTTCTGAGCCTCCTTTTGCAAGTCCTATCTCGAATCCCAAGCCTGGCTCATTTGTCCCTCCTCATTGCCGTAAGAGAAGGGAGGAGTGAGTAGCTGTGTGGTGTTGGGCTGCTGACCAGGCTCAAATCACATGGAGTGCTTCCAAGTGGATCAGTTCACTTTAAGGAAAGACCTTGTGAAAAAGAAAAAAAACTTGATTATCACCTCTTTCCAGGCTGCCTTCTGCCCAGAATTCCTGGACCTTTTTGGTTACCAGTGTTCTTTGCCTTCTCAACTACTACCAACACAACTTTCTATAACAATACTCCATAGCTTTCTTGAGGGGAGAGGAGAAACAGCTTAAAAAAAGTCCCCACACAGAACAATTTCTTCCCTCCCACCCCAGAAGGTAGATATTTTCAGTGATGTGTAACAGCTACTTTGCAACTTTGCTTCCTTCCTAAAGCAGGACACAGGAAGGGAAAACATGTAAAGCAGCTGAGGATGAGGAAGGAATGGCAGCTTTCTAACCACCTTCCTGAGTAGCTAAATGCCATTTGACCAGGTAAAGAAATGGGGAATGGTCTTCTATGACTACCATAAAGGACTACATGAAGGGATAAACTTTCTAGTGGTGTTTATGACATCACTACTCAGATGATGGGATCTGAGAAAGGGAGAGGACAAAGAGACACTTTGCTATTTTGTAAATCTAGGGATTTACTCATTAAAAACTGTATGTAAGAAAGAAAAAACCTTATGTTTACAAAGTCAAACATTTGAAACCTAGAAAATACCAAAAATAAAGGTTGTTTCTGTCATCTAAATTTGGTCCTTTTTTGCTATGAGTGATACAATCTTGAATTACATTATTGTGCACATACCTTTTACCACAGGGCCCCATTTTATCCAGTACACAGAATGGACAATGCTGGTGGAACAAGTACCTCTTTAATAGTTTTAATCTTCATTGTTCAATCTATGGTGAAAACTGTATTTAGTGAATATTACTGCCATTTTGAGCTGAGAAAAATAAAAATGTCTTTCTGAATTCTTCTGCTAGTTCTTATTTTCATTTGTCTACATGAACAAAATATGACTTCACATGTCCATCTGAGATGACAGGGGACATTATGCTACAGAAAGGATCTGAGAAACAGAGAACAGTATGAGTTGGAAGGGACCTTAAAGATCACCTAGTTCCAACCCCTTCCCCTCCCCCCCATCCACCCCCCACCCCCCAGCCGCCTCCAACCCCCACTGTGGGCAGGAGCGTCCAGATTAAGGTAAAAAGGTATCACCTAATTTTACATGTCCAATTTGAATGTTCAATTCTGGGATGCCAGAGAGATTCTAGCTTTGTTTGGATTGTTAGGAAAGCTGTACAGCATTTGGAAATTTTAATACATCATGAATCTTAAAGAAATACAAATCACATATATCAGTACTGTGAATGTTAGTGTTTTGATTTTGGACTTGTTATTAAAGATCTAAATACTATTAAAAACATAATATTGACAAAGATTTTTAAGCACTTTTCTTCAGATGAACATACTTACAGAAAAGCATGTGTCTGGAAAGTATTTCCACTGTCCTTGGAGCCATCAATAAATTAATGTAAATAGGAAAGAGGAACATACTTGTAATTCTGAGTACAGAACTGACAACAAAGGCATTAGAATTCAGCAGTTTGGTTACATTTGCCTTGAACAAGAAATTTTACCTCTCTCTCTTCTTAGTTTTCCTATTGCTAAAATAGGAATTGCTTACTTCAAAAACATTTCAAGAAGAAATTTTATCACAATTATTGAGGTAGGTAAGATACTGTCAGTATATAGTAAAACATCCTCACAATGTGGGCTGCTGTGACAAGCTGGTAATCATAAAATGAAAGATACAGCATTGTTAATATAGTGTAATTTGAAAGGTCATAGCACTGCAAGCTGTCATTATTTTCATATCTATCATTAGGAAAGATTGTCTCCATAGCATGTTTGCCTAGCTGATTATGGATTTGACTTCTCTGATTACAAATGAAACCTAAAATACTCAGAGAAGTGTCCTGTTCCATTCACCAGAACAGAGCGAAATTTTGCAGCAGATTGTGAGAGCTCTTCTGAGGGAGATACTGTATCTGTTGTGGAGCAATGGATGCTAGAAACCTGGTGAGAGCAAAGTAAAACAAACACTGCAGTTACAACAGCTTCCCAAGATATCAGAGACACTGAATTTTGGGTGGAGAGAGATGAGAACACCATGGTGGAACAAGGAAGGTGGGGAAAAGGGTTTTTTCCTTCAGACCATTCCTACACTTTTCTTCATCTCTTCCTTACTGTATTATATAGCCAGTGTTCACAATCCTGCTTGGCATTTCTGCATTTACCCCTGCCTCAGAAAGGAAGGGAGTAGCTTCCTGCAGATCGATCTTCCTGAGAGAAGGGAGGTAGCTGATGTGCGGAAAACAGACTCCACAATCTGATAGATTGTAAAGTAGGTATGTTTATTCAGTGCTGGGCACACAGGAGATCGCTCCTCCTAATGTGTGTGCTGCCATGTGGCACCGTTGCCTTAGATTTATAGAGCAAATGATTACATATTCATAATATTTCGCAATACGCCTATACATACGCATTACCTATCCCCGCTTCGTATTATAATTAGCATTTCCATAATCTCCTCCCAATTGAGTCTGCGCAGTGTCTTCTGGTGGTGGTCGTGGGGGTCTTTGGGGATGAAGTCAAGCTCCTCTTCCTCCTGTCCGCTCTGTGACCCCAGGTTTCGCGCAGACTCAGTCTCTTACTGGCTGTTGTCCAAACCGTAGGTCTAGTCCCAACTGGCTTTGTACTGATAAAGCCTAGAGAGCTCACCGTGTTTTATAAACTGTCTGCTCACTAAGCAGACAGTTAACCGTTATCTAAACTATTTCCCTTGAACTATTTTCTTTTGTTATCCCCTTCTTGCTATTATCCCCTTCTTGCTATTCTCATGTTAACCCTTACATCCCCTGTTCCTATCTTGGCCCTGTATCAATCCCCCCTTTTCTTATTATACTGAGTAAATTCTTTTACTTCAGCAATCCCCCAAATAATATAAAGCCTCATGCATCGCTGTTATTCTTTTAAACATTCTCCAGACCCATAAATACAAAATGATGGTTAGTACTAATAAAATTCCTAAACTACCTAGTAGAATCACAATGGGGTGTATTATAATGTTAAGAATCCTTGTTGCAGAAGGCGACCAGCCGAAAAGAGTATCCCACCAGTTGTGACTTGCATCTTGTTTTGTTCTTTGCAAAACCCTGTTTATTTCTTTTGTATCATGGTGTATAGTAACTAAAGTTTTCTCTCCGTTTCTCTGAATTTCTCTCAAGATCCCTAACAGATCTTGATGTTTAATCAATTGCCTTACTAATGTAAGGTTCATTCCAATAGGTGTAGGTATTCCTCTCTGTACCCCGTAGGGTTGTCCATATAAAATTTCAAAGGGGCTCAGCCCTTCCCTTGCCCTTGGCCTTGTCCGTATGCGTAAAAGGGCCAAGGGCAAGGACTGAGGCCATGTCAGGTTTGCTTCTTGCCCCAATTTTACAATTTGCTGTTTGATTAAGTGGTTCATCTTTTCCACTTGACCGCTTGACTGAGGGCGGTACGGGGTGTGAAGCTGCCAATCTATACCCAAATGGTGGCTAATTTGTTGTACTACTTTTGAGACAAAGTGTGGTCCTCTATCTGAGGATATGATTGCCGGAACCCCAAATCGTGGTATTATTTCTTGTATCAGTACTTTAGTTACTTCCCGAGCCTTAGCGGTTCTAGTAGGGAATGCTTCTGGCCAGCCTGAAAAGGTATCAGTCAGTACCAACAAATATCGATACCCCCCTTTTCTTGGTAATTCTGTAAAATCTACTTGCCATTGTTGCCCAGGCCCGTTGCCCTTCCCAATCTGACCCATTTCTAGTTTGGGGGCGTTTTTGGGATTAGTCCGGAGGCAGATGTCAGCATTGTTGAGTCACCTGCCTTACCGTGGTATACAAATTCCTGGCTACAATCTCTTTTATCAAATGACTATACAAAGCTTCTGCTCCCCAGTGTCTCTTCTATGCTCCTCTCGTGTGAAATGCCATAGTAAACGAGAGGGGATAATTAACTTCCCCTGTGGGGTATAAGCCCACCCTTCCTTGTTATATGTCCCTTCCAGATCTGCAATAAAGTTTCTGATCCTCCCTGGTATATTCTGGTTTACTTTCCAGGGAAATTTGCCTATCGGGAATAAGTGCTCCTTCAGTCTTTATCTCTATTTTGGCCGCCCGTTTTGCCTCCCTATCCGCCAGCTCATTTCCTTTTTCCAATTCAGAGCTCACCTTTTGGTGTGCTTTAATATGCATAATTGCCACCTTCTCAGGAAATTGAACAGCTTCCAATAGCTTCAAAATTTCTTCCGCATGTTTAATGTTTTTCCCTTGGGAGTTCAATAGTCCCCTTTCTTTCCAGATTGCTCCATGTGCATGCACAACTCCAAAAGCATACTTGGAGTCCGTGTATATGTTTATGATCTTACCCTTAGCTAGTTCCAGGGCTCGGGTTAAAGCAATTATTTCTGCCTTTTGCGCAGACGTATTTGCAGGCAGAGGTCCTGATTCTAGTACCTTTTGACTGGTGGTAACGGCATACCCCGCATATCGATTACCGTTCAGGACGTAACTGCTTCCATCCGTGAACCAGCTCTCTTCATCCTTCATGGGGCTTTCTTTAGGTCAGGGCGACTTGAGTATGTCGCCTCAATTGTTTCCAAGCAGTCATGGTGCACTGGTTCTCCCATGTTACCACTGAGGAAAGAAGCTGGGTTGATAATATTAGTGACTATTATCTGTACATCATCTTGTTCTACTAGTGCAGCTTGGTATCTCAGAAATCTTTGTGGGGAGAGCCAATGCCCTCCCTTCGCTTCCAGGACTGCCGACACTGTATGTGACACATAGACAGTCATTTTCTGGCCCAGAGTGAACTTCCGAGCTTCCTGTATGTTCAGTATCAGGGCAGCCACCGCTCGCAGACACCCAGGCCACCCTTTTGCAGTTGCATCTAGTTGTTTAGAGAGATAGGCGACAGCTCGTCGATATGGACCTAGGTCTTGTGCCAGTATTCCCAGGGCAATGCCCTGCTTCTCATGAGAAAAGAGAAGAAACGGTTTACTCACATCTGGAAGTCCTAGAGCCGGGGCCGACATCAAACCTTCTTCAGTGAATCGAAGGCTCGCTCAGCCTCCTCATCCCATTCGAGGTGCGTCTGTTCGGTGTTTGTTAGCGCATACAGGGGCTTAACAAGTAGTCCATAATTATAGATCCATAGCCTGCACCACCCCGTCATTCCCAAGAAGGTTCTTAATTCTTTTACTGTCTGAGGTTTCGGGGTTTGACATATGGCCTCCTTACGGGACTGTCCCAAAGTTCTTTGCCCTGCAGTGATCTCATAACCCAGGTAGTTTACTTTACGTTGTATCACCTGGGCTTTCTTCTTAGAAACTCGATACCCCCTGCAGTCCCAAAAAATTTAACAAGCTCACCGTCCACGTTGCACAGTCCTCTTCTGTCTCAGTAGCGATCAAAATGTCGTCCACGTACTGCAATAATTTTCCTTTCTCGGATGGGGCTTCCCAGGATTCCAAGTCCTTTGCAAGCTGGTTGCCAAAAAGAGTAGGGCTATTCTTGAACCCTTGTGGCAACACCGTCCAGGTGAGTTGGGTCTTTCGACCAGTTTTAGGATTTTCCCACTCGAATGCAAACAACTTTTGGCTGGCTTTATGGAGAGGAAGGCAAAAGAAGGCGTCCTTCAAATCTAAGACAGTAAACCAAATCAACTCTGGTGTTAATACAGTTAACAGGGTATATGGGTTTGCTACCACTGGGTGGAGATCTTCAACTATTTTATTCACAGCCCGTAAGTCCTGAACCACTCTATACGACCCATCAGGTTTCCGAATGGGCAGTATAGGGGTATTGAACTCAGACTCACACTCTTCTAATAACCCTAATTGCAAAAATTTTTCTATTACTGGTCGGATTCCTTCCCTATCCTCCCTTTTTAAAGGATACTGTTTAATTCTCACCGGTCGTTGACCTTCCTTAATCTTGATCCTCAATCGGTAGAGCGTTTTTCGCCCTTCCAGGTACATCGGTAGCCCAAACTCCCGGATATACTTGGTCTAAAATTTCCTCACTAATTTCTCCTCCTGACGAAGAACTAGTTAGAGTGAGACTCAGCACTTGAATGTACTGCTGATCTTTTACCTCCAAGGTGACTTCCCCTTTCTCAAAGACAATTTTTGCTTCCAGTTGTTCCAGCAAGTCCCTCCCCAGGAGAGCTTTTGGGGAGTTAGGCATATAAAGGAATTTATGAATTCCCCATTGCTTTCCCAATTTATACTCTAAAGGTTTACAAAAATACGCCTTTTCATGCCGGGGGCAGCCTGGTCTCTCCTTCTAGCAGCGAGATAGAGCTGATTAGGAAGGACGTGCTCAACTTGGCGTCTCGTAATTTGCATAAGCTGTAAGCAAACTGTTACACCCCTGGGGCTAAGGACGATTTCTTCCAGGAGGGCTGGTTTCGTAACTAGAGATAAGCATGTGCTATAGAAACAGGAGTAGAAGTTGTTAAGAAGAAGAATGCTGTGAGCTAGCAGAAAATTAACTGCAGAAAAAGTCAAGCTGACCTTAGACGTTAGCCAATCATGAGCTCAATTTTTGCAATATGTATTAGGTGATTAACCATTGTGCCAATCAGCTTAAAACACGTGTCTCTCTTTGTCTGTTTGGAATATAAAATCGGTTGTTGTGTTCAATAAAGTAGATCCTGACTTGCATCGAGCTGGGTCTCCGTCTCTCAATCGCGGCAAATTGGTGACCCCGACGTGATTCGGGATTAAGAACCACCTATCTGCGTGGCATGCTGCGAGTCCCACAGAACTTTGAATGAGCTGCTGAAAGGAAGCAGGAGCCGGCATTAAGAATCCCTCCGGAGTTGTGAGGTGAGCTGTGGGAGACATGGGAAGTCAGGTGTCTTCCCCAGAGAGGGACGTGTACGAACTTATGAAAGCCCTTCTTGAAAAATATGAAAAGAATCTCTCTGGGCAAGATCTTAAGGTTATGCTCAAGTGGGTACAAGTGAAAATCCCCACTGTAACTGCTTCCAGTATATTAACGACTGAGCTTTGGGATGACGTGGGGGTTAAGCTGTGGGACGCGGCTACAACAGGGAATGCTGAAGCACAGCGCATGCTCCCGTGGTGGAGGACTATCTTTGAAACTCTGAAGGCTCAGGAGACCGTTAAGAATAAAGACACTAAAGACAGGAAAGGTCTCCCGGTCGATAAGAAGACCTCGGAGCCTCTCGAGGTGGGTGCCGCCAAGTACCCCCCAGAGGATGATCCTTTTGATCCAGGACCAGTGGACCCAGAGGAGGAGCCAGATCTCTACCCTCCCGATCCCCAGGACGTATGGGCAAATATTAAACGACAAGCTCTGAAAGAGGGGGACTTGCAACTTGCGAAAAAAATAGTTGCTCCTGTTATCTATCAGGGGAGGGGGGCTCAATGGGAGGCATTATCCTTCCCTGTGGTGAAGGAGTTGCGCTGTACTGTTACCGAGCATGGCCTCTCTTCCCCATATTTCGCGAGTTTGTTATCTTCTGTCTTAGATACTTATGTCATGACTCCGCATGACCTCAAATCTCTCGCACAGTTGCTGTTAACCCCCACACAGTATTCGCTATGGGAGTCGCAATGGGGGAGGGGACTCCAAACGCTTTTACTAACCTATGTGGGCCATAATAATCCTGCTCTTGCTGCATTGACTATTGAGCATCTTACGGGTACTGGCCAGCACACGGACCCGGTGGCTCAGGCGAGGGATATTCCGCGGGAAGCGCTTGACGCCACGCGGAATGAAGCAAAGAAGGCTCTGCTTAAAATACCTGACTCTCAAAAGCCACAAAAGGCTTTTACTACCATTACTCAGGAACCTCGGGAGCCTTATATGCAATTTATTGACAGATTAAAGCAAGCCTTAGAGCGCCAGATAGATAATGTGGAAGCGCGGGGGCGGTGGCGGCAGCGAAATGGCGGCGGCGGCGGCGGTCGGGCGCGCAGTGCCGGCGTGGCGGCGGCGGCTGCTGTGCCTCTGTGTGTGCGCCGCGCTGCTGCTGCCGGCGGCGCGGGGCCTCACCGAGGGGCTGTACTGCGGCCCGCCGGGTGTGCTACGAGGTGCTGGGCGTCAGCCGGCAGGCCAGCAAGGCGGAGATCGCCCGCGCCTACCGGCAGCTGGCCCGCAAGTACCACCCCGACCGCTACCGCGGGGAGCCGGCCGCGCTGGGCGGCGGCCCGCAGGCGGCACACGAGAAGTTCCTCCTCATCGCCACCGCCTACGAGACGCTCAAGGTGAGAGAGCGGGGACCGCCGCCGCGGCCGGAGCCGCTCCGGATGAAGAAATGCGCAAAGATTATGACTACATGTTGGATCATCCTGAAGAGTATTACAGGCATTATTATCACTACTACAGCAGGAGATTGGCACCGAAAGTGGATGTTAGAATAGTGATTCTGGTTACGGTGATCTCCCAGGCTAAATGGCCCCCACAATGGCCTCTGGCCAATGTTTCTCAGACCTTAGCAGGGATTGGAGGTGCTGGAAATAGTCACCAGAGCCTAGAGCTCATTCAGATACTGGGCCCGGAGGGGCATGTGGCCTCTGTTAAGCCCTTTGTGCTACCTGTGCCTATGATCTTATGGGGACGTGATGCACTGTCACAATGGGGAATGGCTATTCAAACGCATTTTTAGGAGGGGCCATTGAGGTGCGCGACACCCTGAAATTAACCTGGAAAACTAATACCCCTGTCTGGGTGGATCAATGGCCCCTGCCGCTAGAAAAGCTTCGCGCCCTGGAAGAATTAGTTGATGAACAGTTATCCAAAAGACATGTTGTGCCCTCTGTAAGCCCCTGGAATTCACCTGTTTTTGTGATTAAAAAACAAACTGGCAAGTGGCGCTTGCTCCATGACCTCAGAAAAATTAATGACGCTATGGAAGACATGGGAGCCCTGCAACCAGGGCTCCCTTCTCCCACAATGATCCCCCGGGACTGGTCTCTGACAGTCATTGACCTCAAGGACTGCTTTTTTAATATCCCCTTGCATCCAGAAGATTCTCCTAAATTTGCTTTTTCAGTTCCAAGCGTCAACATGCAAGCTCCATTGCAGAGATATCAGTGGGTTGTGCTACCACAAGGAATGAAAAACAGTCCCACAATATGCCAATGGTATGTAGCCAAGGTCCTTAGCCCTGTTAGAACAAAGATGCCCTGCGTTTTATTGTACCATTATATGGATGATATTCTAGTGGCAGCACAACATCACGAAGTCATGGAGGAAGCTGTAGCCCTTGTCATAACTGCTGTTAATTCAGCAGGTCTTTGTGTTGCACCAGAAAAGGTTCAGAAAATACCACCATGGAAATATCTAGGCTGGCGCATACGGGCTCAAACTATAGTCCCACAGCCTTTACTAATTCAAGCAGATGTGAGGACTTTGCATGATGTGCAGAAGTTGTTGGGAACAATTAATTGGGTCCGACCTTTGCTAGGAATTTCCAATGCAGATTTAAGTCCTTTATTCGACCTACTTAAGGGGAGCACAGACTTATGTTCCCCTCGCGCTCTCAACCCTGCAGCTGTTGATTCCTTACAAAAAGTTGCTACAGCTATTACCTTAAGACAGGCACATCGATATGCCCCTGAGTTACCTTTCCTTTTAATCATTTTGAATCCTGCTCGACAGCCTCATGCCTTGATATTTCAATGGGACTTGCAGGAGTCTGACCCGCTGCTTATCATTGAATGGGTATTTTTACCGAATCAACCCACGAAAACCATCTCAACACAGCATGAAATGTTTGCATCCTTGATTGTCCGTGCCAGGCGGCGCTTGTTAATGTTGTCTGGAATGGACTTCACTTGTATTTATTTGCCTATGGTCAGTGATTATTTGCAGTGGCTTCACCAACAATCGGAAGCCTTCAGTATAGCGATAGCTGGTTATACAGGCCAGCTCACTTCTCACCCACCTTCTCATCAATTGTTTAATGCTAATTTCCAGCTTGTACCTAGACCAAAGAGGAGTGACCAGCCTTTGCAAGCTCTTACTGTTTTTACAGATGGATCTGGGAAGTCCCACAAATCTGTTATCCTCTGGTGGGACGACCAGCGCAAACAATGGGAATCGGATATAAAGACAGTGCCGGGTTCCCCCCAAATCGTGGAACTGACTGCCGTCGTCCGAGCCTTTAGAAAATGGTCTACACCGCTTAATATCATCACTGATTCAGCTTATGTTGCAGGGATTGTTGAACGAGCTGAGGCGTCTGTGTTACGAAATGTCTCACATTTTGCATTATTTGCTTTGTTACAGGAGCTTATTTTTCTTTTAGATTCTCGCATTCATTCCTATTTCATTATGCATGTCAGATCTCACACTTCCTTGCCTGGCTTTATAGCAGAAGGGAACCGGCAAGCTGACCTGCTTACATTACCAGTACAGGTACTGCCAGACCGCATAACACAAGCAAAACTTAGCCACGCTTTCTTTCACCAAAATGCTGGTGGGCTTAAGCGACAATTTGGCCTTACTACTCAGCAGGCAACCAGTATAGTTGCTGTGTGTCCCGATTGTCAAAGGCACTCATTTCCTACAATAGCAGGAGGAGTTAATCCTAGAGGATTGCAAAGTTTGCAACTTTGGCAAACCGACGTCACTCATTTTTCGGAGTTTGGTCACTTAAAATATATTCACTCCTCTATTGATACCTTTTCTGGGGCATTATTTGCCTCTTGTCATACTGGCGAAAAGGCGCGCGATGTTCAACGACATCTGCTGCGTGCTTTTGCCACTTTAGGCATACCTTCTCAAATTAAAACTGACAATGGCCCTGCATATATTTCAACTGCAATTAAAAAGTTTTTGAGTTCTTGGGGGATCAACCACATTACGGGTATCCTTCATTCCCCCACGGGCCAATCCTTAATTGAACGCTCTCATCAGTCTCTGAAACGCTTATTGCAACAACAAAAAGGGGGAATAGGGACCGTTACCCCCGAGGAACGTCTTCAGAAAGCTTTATATGTTTTTAATTTTCTGAA
This sequence comes from Tyto alba, assembly GCF_018691265.1. Taxonomy (NCBI): domain Eukaryota; kingdom Metazoa; phylum Chordata; class Aves; order Strigiformes; family Tytonidae; genus Tyto; species Tyto alba. The sequence continues at coordinate 23,167,801 of NW_024881279.1, forward strand.
TTGTTCTTTGATAGACAGTAAGCCTATCAGGATGGTTGAGAAGCCTTGTAAAAATGATTGTGTATGCTTTAGAGTTTTTATTCTTTTGTTACTTTGTTTACCCTGTTTTTTGCAGTGTGTGCAGAACCTGATAGCCAGTTCAGTGAAAAGGGTCCTTATTGTGCAACAAGAAGGGGGAGATGCCGGGGGCAGCCTGGTCTCTCCTTCTAGCAGCGAGATAGAGCTGATTAGGAGGGACGTGCTCAACTTGGCGTCTCGTAATTTGCATAAGCTGTAAGCAAACTGTTACACCCCTGGGGCTAAGGACGATTTCTTCCAGGAGGGCTGGTTTCGTAACAAAAGATAAGCATGTGCTATAGAAACAAGTTGTTAAGAAGAAGAATGCTGTGAGCTAGCAGAAAATTAACTGCAGAAAAAGTCAAGCTGACCTTAGACGTTAGCCAATCATGAGCTCAACTTTTGTAATATGTATTAGGTGATTAACCATTGTGCCAATCAGCTTAAAACACATGTCTCTCTTTGTCTGTTTGGAATATAAAATCGGTTGTTGTGTTCAATAAAGTAGATCCTGACTTGCATCGAGCTGGGTCTCCGTCTCTCAATCGCGGCACTTTTGCTTACATAGGATGTCCACCTTTTGCATTTGCATGCAGTATGCATTTTCTCATATTGGCCATGTTTTGTTTCTTGGTGTCTTTTGGTAAAAAAGGTCAAATTAGAATTGGAATAAAGGTGAAACTTCTTTTAACAGGGAAAAGAAAAAGTCCAAACTCTATGAATTTACAAATCATTCTGCAAAGGAACTGATGGAATATAAAAAGATTCAGAAGGAGCATAGGCGTTCATTTTCCAGGTAACTGCCTTCCCTGTCTGCAATGGAGCAGCAGATTGGCTAGAAGAATCAGGAGGAGATCCACTCCACCTCTCTCTCGTTAGGTGGACTGGATGATTCAAGGGATTAGCAGTGATAGGAGTTCCATACGTAGGTTAGTAGCTCCAATATGGTAGAGATTACAGTTGACCGACAGCGATAATTTGGCAGCAGTTCTTCCAGAGCAGGTGTGTCTTTCGGTAAAGCTTCTCTGCAGTGACGTCCTTCACCTCCTGACAGCCGTGAGGAGGCCAGAAGCTGAATAGGTGCAGCTGCTGGATTTTGTGTGTCTCCCTGCTCTGATTGTAACCATTACCACAAAGCACTTCGGAGGAGATATGGGAGAGAAATTGTCTTCATTTCCACTTTTGTTTATCCTCATGTGGATACGTGGAGAGATTTTAACCTGGACTGCCAGCTGGTGGCTTTCACTAGTAATTTGTTGACATTTTAATTTTTTCTTAGGAACTGAAAGGTCAGACTGTTTGTAGAGAAATCTTAAATTGGTAAAGGACTTTGAGAGGAGGCATGATGCTCATGAACATATGTGGAATAATGTGAAATGGCTCTTTAAAAAATAACAAAGAAAACTTGTGAAGAAGAAACTCAGGGTAGCTGATGTTTTTTATCCCCAGAATTCACTTGGGCAGGAGTCTGAATAGCTCTCTCTTAGTACTGCTGTCAGTATCTTTCCTTGAGTAATGGCCTCATGGCATATTACTAGACTCTGAGTTTAACAGCTTTTAGATATGCCTTTTCCTTGAAATGCGGGCACTATCCTTGGTTAGAGCTAGAGCTACGTGCAAAAATTTGCTAGGGCATCTGTCTAGAAGTCCTGTATGTAAGATTGCAGCACAAGTACTTTGCATCCTGTACAAGGTCCCAAATAAATAAGTAGGGAAGTTAAACAGACTAAGCTGGCACTGTAAAATGGAGCTTTACTGTCTTCAGGTTAAATCGTGTTTTCTTGATATTTGATACTGTGCTGTAGCCATTAAAACTTGCTCTTTCTGCATCTTACTGCAACAAAAATGATTTGCACCGCAGGTGGTTGCGGAGTAGTGAAAATGTACACAGTAGCAGTAGAAGCCAGTAACACCCCCTTAAATCAGTCAATAGCTCTGGTAGTTCACGTGATAGAAGTAAGTGGAAATAGATGTACCCTTCCTGTATATTTTCACACTAACAAAGCAGCAGTTCTGTCTTGTAAGTGGAAACCTTTGCGTGTTGCCAAATTCTTCCGTGTGCAGTAGCATTATGTCAGCATCTGAAAGAAGCTTTGACATGAGCCTATGGAGAGGGAAAAAAGCCAAACCAAATTTGGGAGGGAAAAAATTGGGGAGAGTTACTCTTTTGAGTTAATTTCATTTATTTTTACTGTGTTGTGTCTTTCTTAAGGTCCAAGTTTCCCTGCAGTGCTTCATCTTACAGTAGAAGTTTGTATAGCTACTCCGAGGCAAGATCGGGTTCTTCCCGCACTCGCTCCTACTCTCGATCATTTCGTCGTTCCCGTTCTCGTTCCTACTCGCGATCGCCACCCTACCCAGGAAGAGGCAAAGGGAGGAGGCACAACCATCGTTCTAGGTCAAGGCCACGTGGTTATGATCAAGGTTCAAGGTCAAGATCACCCACATCCAGAAGGTCCCATTCACGGTCAAGGTCTCCAGTATTTAAAGGCCAGCCTCCCCCTAAACTTAGAAGGAGAGAGGGAGCATTTTAACAGATATACAGAGCTCCACCATATGATATGAAAGCTTCTTATGGCAGATCTGTTGGCTTTAGCAATCCATTTGACAAAGGACTGACGCAGAGAATGGGAAACGGAACTATAGCGAAAAATTTTACAAGGGCTGTGCTGTTGGCGCTCAACCTTGACCTCCAGTAAACAGAGAGGACTTTTCTCCAGCTAGGTTTGGTCCACCTGGGATGAGATGGGAGGCCTCACCAAATGCTCGGGAATGTAGGGAGAATTATTCTGGTGGGCAGAGCTACCAAAGTCATAATAGAGCTGGAAATTACGCTGAAAAACCTTCTGGAAGAGAGAGCGATGGCATCAAAGACCCTACAAAATCCAAAGAGAAGGTGGTGGAAAAGCCACTGGAAGATGACGAAGGAAAGAAACATAAAAATTACCAGAAGAGAGGACAGTGGGAGGAGAATTAAGGATTTCCCAGTCCTGAGTGGTATGGGAGGTGGGAGACAACCAAGGGAACCAGTTACAGCAGCAGATGTTAAAACGAACTCTCTGTTCCCAAGCAGAGATGATGCCACCCCTGTGAGAGATAAGTTATAGAAGCAGATGCTGTTGCTTTCAGACCAACCTCTGAAAAGGAGAAAAAAGAGAAGAATAAGCCAAAAGAGAAGAATAAGCCAAACCCAAAAATTGAAGCGACAGAGGAGAAAGTAGAAGTGGCCGTTCCTCCCAAGAAAGACAATATAGTAACTCCAGCTCCAGTTCCCAAGAGCAGGTGGACACCGATCATGAAAAATCTCCTTGACAGGAACCTCCTGTGAAAAAAGTGGAGGAGTAGACAACTTTAATTCCTTTATGTTCTTAATTCATCTTCATATGATCTCTTGTCAGGCATTTTTGAACTTGTGCATGCTCTTTATTTTGAAGAGAAGCACACAGCATCATTTCTCTTTTCTCGGTATTTAGCTACAGCTGCCAACCTTTCCAGAGCAGAGTTATGCTGTAAAACTTTTTTTTTTTTTTGTGAGGAGAGCAAGAGCAATCTCAGGAAAAGATCTGCCCTGTAACAGTCACATTAAGAAGAAAGTGGTAATGATCTGCAAACGTGACTTTCAAGTAACTCAGCTGGGCTAATAGATGTTCAAATAAGCTTACTGCCCTCAGACCAAAATCTTAATTGGAACGGATAATTAAATGGGCAGCTTGCTCTCTAGATTTCTTATTTGTGAATTCATAAGCACTGATTATGTATTCATGTAGTGGTTTGGGTAGTCCAACGTGTTTGTTAATTCTGACTTGGGGAATTGCTCTAATTAGATAGCACTTGGTCAGTGCTGTTTTGGTTCTAGTTTGATTTGAGTTTATAATGGCTTTAATCTTCCTAATACAAGTCTTGGGTTTTTTGTTGTTACGTTTAATACAAATATGAAGACATGACTTCAAACAATAAACAACATGTGATAGAAAGAAACCTGATTCGGTATGTCTTTAATTAGATGTGTTGTATATTACAAGCCATGACAGGTCACTGGAAGATGACTTGATTGGTCAGTCCAGTAGACAGCTCCCTTTTACGTTTGTTTTCTTTCTCGTATTGGATGCATCAAAAAGCTCAAGAAATTAAGGAAAAAGGCTTGAAAGGTAAAAATAAAAAGAGGCGATCGTTATTAAAGACATAAACCTAAGAAAATCGGCGTCTTTGCTGAAGAAAGAGCAGAAGGTGGCTGACAAACTCAGGATACAGCAAGTATATTCCTTCTCCATGTTTTCAGGTTTCTCAGTCTTTGTAATGAGTCTTGAAAGGCCTCTATGTTTTTTTTTCCTCCTTCAGCTCCAAAGTAAGCTTTTTATGACTTCATCATAACATTGCTGCCATACAGCTTTGAAGGACGAAGGATTAAGGGTGAACAGTGAATGAGTATTTTTTCAGGAGTGGGGTGGTGGGTGGGCGTTGAAGGGAAGAGCTTCTTCTTGATTCTCTAGCAGTCTTGGTGGACACTGGCAGGAGAAAGCATTTAACTGACTTCTTTATGGATTATTATCCAAGCTGACATAAAACCTAACTTGGAGGAAATCATACACATGCTGCACCCACAAGCCCCTTTGCACTAAACTCCAGAGGAGAAAGGAGTCCCTGCTTCAACAGCCGTACAGCTCAGGCAGGTGCTACCAGGGGTCCTCCTGCCCCTCCTTCAAGAGGAGCAGCCCCCACGGCTTCCACTGGCGCAGGTGTCCATGTGGATGCTCCAAAGCAGGCCTTGGTTCTGCTGTGCAAAAAGGACAAGGCTAAACAAGTTGAATTCCATGAGTTTGTCTTTAAGAATATCTTTAATTCATTTCCTATCCCTTCTGTTATATAGCAGAACACAAGAATGACACAGCAGATGAGAAACTGGATTGGATGTAATTCAAGTCTTAAAGTGATTAAAGAAAAAAAAAAAAAACACAAAATAAAGCAACAAAGAAAGAGAGAAAGTGAGGATTTAAAAGACGTGACTCGCTGCCCAGATGTTGTTCATTTCTATCAGTTATCAGTATTTCTGTAAAGCTTGTGGCTGGGGATTGGGACATTCTTGCTAACCCTGGTTTTAAGGCTGCAGTGACATAATACGCAATTCAAGCAAATCCAGCCAAGGTGCTCTCAGGAGCAGCAGTCATGTGCGTTACATAGCACCTCTATCCCGTGCTGAACAAGGGTGGGGTAAGACAGAACTCCCTTTGGGAAATGCACTCACATCCTTGTTGAAAATGCTGAATGCAAGACCTCGCTAAATTAGCTGCTGGTCTCACTCAAGGCTGAGCAGCTGTCACCTGCCTCTGTGAACACGAAAAATGAAGTCAATGGGGTGGGCTCAGCACACTGCAGAAGAGAACGAGCACTTCAGGCTGAACCTCAGCAAGACATGAGCACTGAAAACAGATTCTTCAGTGATGCCTCTTACCAGAGAGAGCTGCAGGAGTTTCAGCACGTCTAGTGGAGAACGAACGCTCTGTGGGTGCAGGCATGCTGGTATCAGGAAGGAAAGGTGGGCTGTAATGGTTTAATGGTCTTTATTAAGTTAAAAAGGGGAAGCCTAGCAGGTCAGAGCAAAGCTTCGAGTCACCAGTGCCCGGGGAACTGCTTCAACAAGGAGGTGACGCCGAGCACACTCTCGGTGGTCTCGGTCCAGCCGGGATCAGGGCGACGCGCTGAATAATGACAAATTCTCTTCAGTTTGTGAAGGGGGAGCACTGCCAAGAGGCAATGCTGCCATCCTGTATGCAATCCCCCAACTTATTGCCTCCTGTTTACATCTTTCATTTCTGTATTTCCCATCCTACTGACCTTCAGATCTAGTCTGTTGCCTAGCAACACGTTTCAAATACTGAAATGGGCTCTCTTCGTTGCTCTCAGTGTTCAAACATGTTGGTTTGGCCTGGGCAGCAAGGTATCGGGGAAACATCGCTCCTGGATTTTGAGAATCAAATAGGTTCCCATCGTTCCCCCTCCTTCCCCAAACTGTGTAGGATCCAGCCCTATTCCCCCTGCCCTGCTGTGTGCAGCCTGGCTTCCTCCGTTTTGCTGCCTCCTACCAAGAACACAGCCAACACCTGAGATGTGTGCTGTGTGCTACAGGCCAAGGAAAGTGTTAAGTGGTGCCAGTTTATTTTATGCAGCCGTGCAGCACTGGTACATTTTGGAAGGAACGCTGGGATAATGAATGTATCAGAAGTTACTGAAAATGAGGTGATACAGTAGTGGTTTATTTTCAGTGCCTGGTTTGGGACAGAATACACTCAGATTTTCTAAAATACACATCTATTAGAGAAAAATGAGTGCAAGGTAAAGAGCATCATGCCGCACTTACTGCTAAAGGTACGTTTTCATTTCATTCAAACAAGAAAGTAAACAAAGATTGTACCTGCAGAAGAACTTGAACAGCTGTCTTTGTTTCCCAGAGTGAGCGTACAAGCACAGGGGAGCAGTTGGCAGGATGAGACTGTCAGCCTGCTCTGGGCAATAAACCCTCCAGAGAGGAAAGAGAAACCCCACTTTTTCAAATACAGCTCCACCTATCTTCCTATTTCTTTTTGTTAGATTCTGTTAGCAGTCAGACTCTAAGCATGTGATTAAACTTAAAAAATCAAGACATTTAAAGATTATTTACTGTATTAAAGCCTCCTACAAGCAGCGCTCTCTATTGCCCTGTGGATAGTATAACACCATGACTGGTAATTTTCCTCTTCTCTTCTCGTACAAGGACGCATTTTGAAGGCAAATCCAGTGGTGCCCCACCACAAACAAGGCTGTGAAAATTCAGACATCCACTGTTACAAACAGGGAAAAGCTGTGGGCGTTTGCTTCAGACTCTGCAAAAGATTTACCAAGTCCAAGGAAAGCGACGGTGAAGAAATGCCAGAGCGTCATTCGGGATGGCGGGTGAGATTTCCATCAATGCTCCTCCAACGTAGCAGCCCCGTTCTGTTTGAGGATGCAGCGTTGGAATCGAACTGCAAGAGCAGTCTTCTTTACTGCCCATGGTACTCTAGTGCCAACACCTTTCATGTCCCAAATGAAGTTGCCAAGACTAGTAACCTCTGCAGAACAACCTTAGTGCATGATTTCATTCAGGAGTCGACTCCAGATATGTGGTATATCATAACCCACACCCCACCTGGGGAACGGATTTGATTGATTTTTACTTCAGACTTATCTGCTGTTAGAGATTTTCATTTTCTAGTCAAAAAGCAAAATGCTGATTCTCTGCATTCTTTTTCTCTTTCATAGAGTGTTGTACTATGTTTAGTAATGCTTAGGCTAGAAAAGCAAGTGGAAGAAGAGTGGGGTGACTCCTTTAAATGCAGAAGAGGAAAGTATCCTTTAGGGGGAACAGTTACTAAGCTTGAAGGTGTGGGCACCAGAAAAAATGTGTATGGCCTGGCCCTGAGTAAATTTAAGCTGAAAACTGGAAGAAATCTCCTAATACTTGGATGATTTGGTTCTGCAACAGCCTCCCAGTGGAAACAAAGAAAAGTAGAAAGCAACCAGCCAGCCCCTTATTGCTTCCTATGGAGTTCAGTAAGTGTATGATGGGCCTGGAGATCTCTTCCAACCTCTCCTTCCTTCCAATTAACTGCCTCTTCAGGCATTGTCTTTCAGGATACATGTTCCCTTTTCATATTTTAATTGCTCTGATGTCCTCTTGACTGAAGGACTGAACTGCTGCTGACCAAGTATTTTGATGGCAGAAGGTGCTATGCTGACAGGAGCGCTTCACTTGTGAATTGCGCTGAGGTACCGATTCAGATAATGTGGTTTCATCTAGCAAGAATTACACTTTTTAATCAGTTAATAAGCACGGGAAGAACTTTACCACGTTTGAACTCCTCTACCACTTACTGCTCGCATTGAGACTGATACCTTGCCTGCAGAGTTCTGCTGAGGCCTGGCGGGGGGGAGGATTGGCATTACACGCTATCTGTTTCATGGGTTCCCCTAGGATGTTAAAACAATTGTGCTTAGCATCAGTTTAGGTTAGAAGAACGTTTAAAGGCTTCTGAATTCAATGTTTACACACCCAGTGTCCCATATTGGTAAATTAAGAATTGCTCTCTTCAGGTTGTTTCAGCAATAAAGGATTTGGCCATGCCCCGTATAAGAAAAGCCAGTAACTAACCTGTCCACTTAGAACTCTGCCATGTAGTTCAGGGTAGGATTGACTGTTGCCGATGGAAATCTTACATAAAGAACTACCTCTAGCAGAGTTACTTCTTTATGCAAATTAAAATAAATGCTAGCTCTTACCATTTTGAAAAAAATTAAACAAAACAAACAAAAAAAAAAAACCAAGAAGAACTTGATCACAAGAGCAGAAGCGCAAGTATTTGGATAGAGTTGACCTGTTCTTGCTACTGGCACTGCCCAGGAAACCCCACCAAGATATCCCAGCACGTTGGAGTAAATGCCATGTCCTAGAATGGGTACGTGTCATTAGCCTGTAGTCCTTCAATACCCAAGGACATTCCTTCAAATTTACAGCACCAACTTCACAATCTGTAGAAGACTCAGTCACTTCAGCCTCCAAGTCAGTTAGTTTTGCAATTAAATGAGGCCAAAATTGTTGGTCATTAGCAGTGATGAGCACAAGAATCATTACCACACCTCTTCCCAAAATACTGCTACTCTGAAATTTGCCTGCACTGCTACAGCTACTGCTTCACTCCAACTTCCCCTAAGAAAAATCCTACCAGTTCCTTCTAGCACTTGCTCTAGCCACATGCACAAACAGTATTTTCTTATTCCTTACATATCAACAGTTTTATACTTAACTCGGCTTTTTTATCACCTCTAGTCAGGTTCCTGATAAGCAATGCAGAACCTTCTCTTGTAGGCACTCCCCTCTTCTCCCCACTCTACCCCCATTAAAAAATACACCGAATCCACCCCATGGACAGACCGTGAATCTAAACTAAAAAACAGGTTCTAGTTTGAAAACTCTAATTCGCACAGCTATCCCGAGGGTGAAGTACTTCTAATGCTCTTGTTTCTTCAGCATGAGGTGCCTCTGAAAAGTTTAAAGATCACGAACAATCCCCTTACTCACATTTTGCCCACAGGTTTAATTGCACGAAGAGTGAGCTGGAAGTTCTCTTCATTTGGCTCTAGATGCAGTGTTTCATCAGTAACTCTACAGCCTCTAAGAAAAATTTGAAGTGCAGCAGTTCCTAGTAACAGGCACAAGTCAGTTTTATGCTATCCTGGATCAATAGCTCACAGTTCCTCGTTCAAGTCTATGAAAACAAGTTTGGATGACTTGCTTTGTATTTCCTTAAAAATTACAGATTATACGTAACATTCAGTATCACTCCAGGTAACTGGTGCCCTCAGCAGCTTTTCATAGCTTACAGACTACAATTTTTAATAAAGCCTTTCTAGAGGATTCTGAAAGCTAAGTTTCTTTCAACAGCCAGAAACAATTAAACCAGTCTGTGTTAAACAGTGAGCAAGTTAGGCTTCGGGTATTTTAAATATCTTTATGGTTTTTATGAACTACTACACATTCTTCTCTATCAAATGCTCTACCTATTCGTCTGAAGCAGTTTGTATGGTGAACTGGAACAATGCACACACCCTGATCAAAGAAACATGAGATGCAGGATCTATCTAAACACACCAGCTCCTTGAAACACCTTCAATTTCAGCCCACTCGCCACCTCCTCAGATCTCAAGTATACAGGAGATCAGCTTCTGCAACTTGCACAGAAACCGATGGGCTTGTGCCATGTGCATTCTACACCAAGTTCAGTAACACTTTCTTTTTAAAGACGTGCAAACGTGCTTACCATTCAAGCTCTGCATACATCTCGTATCCAGGCTTCTCAGACACGAGTCACCTCTGAGATCAAGATTATCAGAAACAGTTTGCAGAGACAGTCCGGCAAACATGAGATCCATCTTAAGAGGGGAAAAAAGTGCCAACGGTGAGATATGAGAACGCTGCACTGTTTGCAAACAGCACACCAGTGGGAAAAAAGCTAGTCAAGTCTACAGGAGAGGTTAATATTTGTATTTAGAACTACGTGACTACAGATACATGTCCCGAGAGATTTACTTGCCAGAAAACTCAAGAGAATTGCTAGAAGTTCCATATTTTATTTACAACACCTTCACGGTATCCCCCCTTTTTAAGCTAGGGAAAGGAAGGGGTTTTTTATGGTGAAAAGATTACTCTAAACTTCCAATTTCCATTACAAGGGCACATAAATCATAGAATTAAGATGCAAGTTCAGTCACCTCAACTACTCTTCAGCAAAGGAGAGAGCATTTTCCTTCTGCAGTAAGCCCTTTTGATGCTGAAGCATCTGGTCTACAGCACAGTCCTGAGGCAAGAAAATTATTCTGTGAATGTCTGTACCAGAGAGAGGCCACAAGAAGGTCACTGAAGGTCTTGGCGACAGTGACACCGAGCAGTAACGTGCTGAGGTACTACAGCGTGCAGGTCTGCGCTCACGGGGTAAGATGCAGTCAAGATACAAGGATTCCTGCAGCTGACAAACCTGGGCAGGAGTCAAATGGGGGCTTTCACTTTTCATCTTCCAGACGTTTGTCTCACGACCACTTCATTTTTGATTTGCAACAAAACATTTAGTCTGCTCACATGATCCATACGGTGAGCTACACTATCCCCGTCCCCCTGCAGAAAGCTGGTTTGTCAGAGCTCAGACGGGTTGGCAAGGACACTGCCTCTACTCCCACGCTGCACAATCCCTGTGACATAACTGCTGTTCCAGTGGGCTACCCTGGCCTGCAGCACAGGCTTAGCAAGAGGTGTCCCCTGATGTTCCCGTGCCCACCAGGCTTCCTAGGGGCTTATTTTCCTATCGGCTGCCGTTTTACTGCAGTGTCCTTCTCCTGAGATAGGTTGTGGTCAGGCTGTTTGATTAAGTTTCCTAAATACACTGTAAGGTACTAATAACCTTGTAATATAGCAAGGTCACAAGTCCCTGGAAAGGTTATCCTATTCCAAGAGCAAGATAAAAACCTTCTGACTTAAAGAAAAAAAGCAAAATTCTTACCTCAATGCCATCAAACTCAAACTTGACAACTAGTACACACGTATCTTCAACTGCCTGTAAAGGAGAGGATCACTGTGTAAGAAAACATTCTCTTGCTACTTTAATCTTTTTCCTAAACTATGATAAAATACAGAATTTACACTGCTAAACTATTCAGCATAAAGACTGAGTTGCTTCCGAACCAAAAAACTTGGTAGTAAGCTGCAAGCAGTATAGCACTAATACTGTATTAATACTGGCATCGAGAAGCTATTTAGCCAAGAGATTCTGAGGGCTGATCATGGATTGTAAGGAACAAACAGCGCACAGTGATCCACCAGGATCAGTGGCTGTAAGGTACTTACCTTGGCTAGTGAGGAAGAAAAGCAAGACATTTCTGTAGCTATCTTACTGCTGGTTAACATCCAGAAAAATCTAACAAATTCTGTCCACATTTGCACAGTGTGCACTAGGTCTTCTCTATTTTTATTTTCTACCATGCCCGAGATGCTGTCAGCTGCCTTCTGTCACAGTCTTCAGTTTTGTAGAGCACTTGTTAGAACTGTGCCACAGGCCTGCTGAGAGTCTGTTTTCAGGTGACAGTCACCTAAACAAAGGCTCCTGTAGCTATGCACATGAAGTCTTTCAAACCGTCTGCGTGAGGAAGCCCAGGCTGAGAAACACTTCCCAGGAGCTCAAGTTTTACGTGCGAGGTACGCCATGCATGCACCCGAGGGGCATTTTACACAGCAGTTCTGTATGTTCCCAGCACAGCCCCTGTGAACTTTCTGGAAAGCTGACAGTGTGCATCCCGGCCGCAAAGGCTCAGGATGAGGAGCCAGAGAGGAACGTGGCCAGAGGAGGATGAACGAGAGCTCCTAAAGTCTATCCAGAGGAACAGCACGGCCAAGGGACTGACAGGAGCCTTTCCACATCACCGTCACCTTCCTGAGTTTTCAGGCTGCTCCCCTCCTCCCCCGGCGTGCATGTCCAGGCCCCTTACTGCACCTGAGATGAAAGCAGGGCTCCCAGGGACAGCCTTGCTTTTTGATACAGCCGACTCATTCTCAAACCAAGGGGAGGGGAGAAGCGTACCACAAAGATTCTTACGTGGTGCACAGCCACTGGGGAAAGGAACCAAAAGCTCGACTTCAGCATTTGCATGCTGCATAAGACAGTATTTTAGAAGGCACTCAGAAAAAAATTATTTTTTAATTTTGACTTGTAAGACATCCACTACCATTATGAGTCTTTAACATGAACATTCTTACTGTAGAAGTTGCACGATTAACAGGGAAAGAGCTTACTTGCTCTTAGATTTTTTAATCTTCTCCTGATGTTTCAGTTTTTCAAAGAACAACTGAAAAAAATCTGATCTTTCTACATGTCTAGGAGCAACACAAACAGCATCTATGTCAGCACCTGCAAAGAGATTCCATTTTTTCTGTTATTGTTGGAAGTCACTTTCAAATATCAGAACTATGAGCAGACAATGAAAGTTCTACCTTGAGTGTGTACTCCAAGCCTGTAAGAACCAAAGGTAAATATTCTGACACCAACATTTTCTGCTGATGAAGGGGGAAGATTCTGTGGGTAGAAGAGAAAGCGTTTACTTTAGAACAGAAGATACACATTGACCTATGTGCAAGTTTAGGTAGCATGCAGGTTTCTTAGAAAGACTACAACAGCCTCCATAAACAGTGTCTTCTCACGCCCATACTGAGTTGTTAGTCTAATAGATTGCTGCCATTTTTTCTGAAATGAGTGCCTGCAACTCAAAAAAAAAAAAAAAAAAAAAAAAAAACAAATCAAATAGATGAGTAATGTAGCAGTCCTTTCATTAATTTACACAAATTAAGGACTATTATTAGTCTTCCCCACAGCAGATGCACATAAAGGAACACAGTCTCTGCAAAAGGCAAGTCTAGTGTCATAATTTCAAACCACACTGGGTGCTGCAGGCTGTTTGGGGCGAGATTAGTGCCCATTTCCCACCTAGCTCACCCCACAATACGTTGTTGCAGCTTTGTTAGCTGCCAGAAGTCAACCCACAGAGCCACTTCACACATTTATTCACTGCCCCAAAGAGTTCAAGATTGTGAACTGTAGTATCTTTTATACCTTATTTCAATGGCAGTTGCTACAGCTCTACTCAATACTTAAGGAGAAAGTTAAAAGTTGAACTTTAGCATAAATCCTAGTAGTATGGCCTTTAAGAGAAATGAAAAGGCTTCAGCTGTTTTGGTAATAACATATGAAAAATCCTTACCTTGCTGTCACCAAATTCTGAAATCCATTCTTGGAACAAGTTACTCAGTTTACCAAGAACCACCAGCTTGTAAAGGAAACTCATGTTAAGTTTTCCCTGAAAACCCAAGACGTTAACAAATTTTAGTCTGTTATACCGGTGATTCAGTTCTTCCTCCTCTTCAAATACCCAAAATGGCTTCGTTGCTGCAACTGGCTTCTGAGTATGGATGCAATCCACATCCTTAGGAGGAGCCCAGCTAATGGAGGAGTAATTCCATAGTGCCTGTGAGGCTGCTTCTGCAGCCTAGAAATACTGAGGGAGAAAATAAAATACTGAAGACTTCACAAAAGGGAAAAAAAAAAAAAACAAAAAAAAAAAAAAAAAAAAACAAAACCTCACTGGAAAACACCCTTCAGCTTACAGGTTTCCAAATCAACTTCTGCTTTTACCCAGCATTAATATAAACGAGAGAAAAAAAAAAAAAAAAAAAAAAAAAAAAAGTCCTGCAAGTCCTGCTTATGATTTCTAGGTAACATGACCTAACTTTGAAATCCAACTACTTTTTTAAAACACATTTTTGGATATAAGAGAAGAATCAAGTAGCTACCATCTTAATACAACTTGTCTGCGTTGCTCTAAACAGTTAGAGCTGATCACCAGGAAATGAAAGGGTTTGAAACCCACTAAGGGTGATACTACACACAGCAGACGTTTAGGACACATTTCTGTTTCGTATCAGTTTTGATTTAAGGATATTCCCATCAGCTTCCCGCTAACATTAAACAAGACAATTTAACACCAGCTTCTTTTAGTTCTTTTAGTTAAGTGTATTTATGCATGTCTTAAATCTGAAGAAAAGACATCACTGCGGCTTGGTTTCTCCTTCCTTGCCTCCATGGACAGCAACTAATCCATGAAAACCAAAATCTGTTCACCCATGCAAATTAAAACTGCACGGTCCAAACACCATTCAGTTTTCATATTATTCCTTAATTAAAGGCACAAAGGGGAAGGTTTGGGACTACTGAATTGCTGAGGTTCGTCTCTGCAAGCCTGCTGCTGTCATCACAGCAACCAAAAACTCGTCAAGCAAAACCCCCACTAGCCTGATATATGAGACTGGAATTTGAAGAGCACAACCCCAAGCAGCCCGGATGAAGCTGTGGGGCTCCTGGCTGGAATTGGCGGAGCAGGAGCCGCCCCGGGCGCGGGGAAGCAGCCCCGACCCCCCCGAGCTGGGATTTTCAGCGCCAACTCCCAGCGCTGCGCAGGCCCCCGCTGCCTCTTGCCCCAAGAACGAGGCCCCAGCCGAGCAGCTCGGGGCTGCCCCCCCAGCCGTCCCTCAGGGCGGCCAAATCAGCTCCTCGAGGGGCTTCGGCCGGGACCCCGGGCTGGGGCCTGGGGCGGGCAGGGAAAGGGGCGGGACCCCCCCGGCTCGCAGCCCCCCCGGGCTCGGGGCTCCCCCAGCCCTTACCGGCGGCTCCCAGCCACCCCCCTCCATTCTCCAGCCCCACTCGCCAGTCCCCCCAGCTCCCCCCGCCCCACTCCTCGGCCCCCCGATGGGCTCCGAGCCTTTCCCCAGCCCCACTTCCCGGCACCCCCGGGGCCCGCCCCCCGCTCCAGGGCCACAGCCCCCACAGCCACCTCCCCAGACGCTCACAGCCCCCCCAAGGCACGGAGTCCCTGCCAGCCCCTTCCCACTCCCGCTGCTCCGCCGCCAGGGGGCGGGCCCCGCCACGCCCCTCGGCCCTGCCCCCTCCACAGCCAATCAGCGCACGGCTCCCCCGGCCTCCCGCGCGGGGCATGCCGGGAGTTGTAGTCCCAGCCCCGGGGTGCGCGCATGCGCACGGTGCCCGGTGCGAGGGGGACAGGCGTGCAAGGAGCCGCGTGCAGGTTCCTCGTGCATCGTGTCGCAGAGCTGGAGGTGCCCACATGTCCTCTGTCCTCCTCTGTTTGCTCCTGATGCTTTAATTCTAAATAATAAAAAAGGAGCAAGCTTGGCTCACGGTGGGATTTTAACTAATGAGGCCTCGGTGTCACCTCCCTTCCCCGTGTTATTTTACGCCCCGTGTCGCCGCTCGGGGCACGCCGGGCAGTTCACCTCTGTGCTGAGCGGCGCTGGGCGGGAAGTTCATTAGAGCACATGGATTTGTAGGATGGAAATGACGGATCAGCTCAGCTCAGAAAATCAAGGAGAGCTGGAGGGAGCGGGGATATTCCTGAAAATCGTAACCAAGGAAACTCCCCAAGCCAAATGAGAGTTTAAAAATCCAACGCTTTTCTTACAGTGCTGGGTGCGTGGGGGATCTGTCCCCCTAACATGCACACCCAGGGACAAAAGCACACTCACCATATACAGAAAAAAAAATAAACATTCATAAAAATTCTAAATAAACAATCATATAATTTCTAGCATTTATATAATTTCATTCCTCTAATTTCTAATATAAATTCTAAAATCTAACGCCTGTGAATGTGTCTCTGCACAAGCATACTGAATTGGGGGAGGGTCTCAGGGCGGTTGTTTTGAAGTACAGACCTTAACTCACTTCACCCACTGATGGTCACAGCTCACGGTTGGGGCTGCTGCTCGGCACGCAGACCTGCTGATCTTGTCTACAGAGTGCACACAAAGGAGCCTGCTCCTTGTATCCTTTGTGTACCAACGGAATTGTTCAAGTCTCTGGTATCAACAGGTCTAACTAGAACCCTTACTTTATGACTTTTTCATTTTCTGAAAAAATAGCGAGAATGCCCCCTATTTCCCCTGTGAGGCCAGGAGAGGGAGTAGCAGGTTGTGTTTTTTCCCCTGAAAAATCAACACTCTGGATGGCAAGTGTTACATTCAGGTTGCCCAGCAGGCAAAGATGGCATCCTCAGTTCGCTATTCTTTTTAAAAGGCCATGGAGAGATTTTTTCTCTTTTTTTGGCCAGGAAAAACTGCACTTAAGAGCATCTGCCACAAGAAAGTTTCAGACAAGAACTATACACTGTAAAAAAATAGAAATCTTACCTATTGCTGAATGAAAAGATGTGCAGGTGTCTAATCAGGTTAATCCGTGTAAGCTCTGTGCTCACTGACCCTGCTGAAGGTACAACACAAACCCTGCTCACCTGCAGTCATTAACTGTGCAGATGCTGGCCAAAACATGGTATTACAGTCAAATAAAAATAGACCCTGGTCCTCTTCTGCCTCTGTTTAGACAAAAAGTAGTGGGCAAAAGCCAAATAGGTGTTCCTCTAGATTGCCACCCAAATTTTGAGGCTTTTGTATTGCTGCTGATGGACAGCAAAGACTGTTTGCATGCTTCAGGTTCACCTGCAGGGAAACCTGAAACATGCCTTGAAATTTGTCAAGAATTCTGAGAAATTCACCACCTGATCTTAAGCCAATTAAATTCCTGTGTTAGGAAGCTGGTTTCTGTGGGGTCTGTAGACACTGATGAATGACACAGTCTTTGAGAAGGTGACTCAGAGGAGGAACTAAAAACACCCCAAAGACTAAAACCTTACTTGTGTATTTTCCATCTCTTCCAGGGGGTGATTATCTCAGCCTGAAAACCAAAAGGGAAAAAAGCCCACAAATGAAATCATAGAATGTATCAAGTAAGGTATTTCCAAGAGGGAGAGCAATAACATGGTGGAAGGCACTGGTCAGATACAGTTCATGGTTCTGCTCGCCCACATCTCAGACAGCGCAACCAGAATCACAGAATCCCAGGGTGGAAGGGACCTCGAGGATCAGCTGGTCCAACCTTCCTTGGCAAAGGCCGGCCTAGACAAGGTGGCCCAGCACCCTGTCCAGCTGAATCTTAAAAGTGTCCGCTGTTGGGGGATCCACCACTGCCCTGGGGAGATTATTCCAGTGGCTGATTGTTCTCGTGGTGAAACATGTTCCTCTTGTGTCCAACTGGAATGTCCCCAGCAGTAACTCGTGCCCACTTGCCCTTGGCTTTCCCCTGGGACTCCTTGTAACAAGGGAGTCTCCCTCTTCATTGCAGCCCCCCCTGAAGTACTGGAAGCAGAAGAGCTGCCCAGGCTGGCACCAGAGGATCTGTCTCTGCTGAACTCAGGGACTGCCGGCGGGACTGACAAGCTGAGAGCGGTGTCTGTGGGGCCAGTCACTGCCGAGAGCAGCGCCAGTCCCAGTCCCTCACCCTCACCCTGAGAATCAGCGCTGGCTAACGGGTGCGGGGTTTGGATCCCAGTCCACACTCCCGGGTTCTGTTTCTCTCGCTCAGGCCAAGAGGCAAGTCCCTGCACCCCTGCGATCCCGGGAAATGGAGATGGGTCTGCTCTTCTTGGTACTTGGGAAGAAGTCACCCTAACTATTAACCAAGTAGCATCTGAAATCATAGCCACCTCCTCCTCTGAGAGGCAAAGGTGCTGATGGTATTTAATTGCACTGGTGCTTAATTAACAGACAATAGTGCTATGACAATTGCAAAGTATCTTATTCAGCTGAAAAGACACAAATGTTAAGCAAGCAGCACGGAATGACAACTGAAATTACAGTCTGGGGAGAAATCTCTGGTCAAATCTAGGAGAAAAATTTTTACCTGACCAAATAAGGAAGTTTAAAAAACTGAAGCCACACATACACAAAGTTAACCTACAGCTGTCAAAGAAGATCATAAAATCCTGCTGTATTTTCCTGAAAAAAAGAACTCTCTCTCATGAAAGAAACATTACTGCACCAGAGAGTGAAAAAGAATTGGGCTGATCTCTGATTTCGGGTTTTGGACCATCAGATAAATTTCCTCTAACAGCACTCAGTTACGGTTACTCAGCTACCATACTTTGAAAGAGCTGCACGGGTATTTAGCCACATACCTCCCATTAAAGCTAAATCGTCTTAAATAAAGAGTTGTTGTGTGTCTAACTACCCATGGAGCTCCTTGAGAAATTTTAAGAGACTCCATCGACATTATATTCTCTCCTGTTCCATGAAGCAGTGGAGGGTGTAATCACCCTTCTCAAGCAACATTGCTTGCAAACTAAATTTTCATGCATTGCAGTAGTGGCATTCGGTACTGGCAGAGGCCTTACCCATTTAAAAACCAGTCCTCACACTGCTACAGAGGTACTTGAGGCGGCTGTAGTTAAACTATGCAAGTGTGATTGCATATGCGGATTTTCACCAGCTGAGGATCTAGTCCATCATTTTTCAGTGACAAGATCTAGAAAACCAGCAACAGGAAGAACAGGAAACTAAGTGTTTTGTGAAGAACGTCATTGAATATACTATTTGTGAGCAGTCACACCGAACACTGTGGTGCTCCATCACTCATTATTTAGTGTGATGTGACTTAGCTCATATTGATATTTTTAAAATGTGTTTCACTCCCTAAATTCCTCCATAAACATTCTGAAGCCCACTACATGTTACCCACAGGAGGGAGTATTCCAAAATAAACAAGGATCACCTTACATCAAAACCAAAAAGCACCTTCAAGGAAATCTTTCCTATTGCTCCATCTTTTGCTTTTCCTTCCCAGTTGACAACAGCTGAAGGAGAGCAACAAGTTTTCTATCAGAATTTGAAGAACTAGTTCAGCTTCAGTGGGTACCACTTTGGTCTGAACTTGGCTCCAAATCAAATCCTGTTCAAATTTAGGTGGGGTGCTCCCTTTCTTAGTGACTACCACCCAACGCTTACCTTTTAGAGTAAAGCTGTAGTTTTAAAGTAGCCTTTCATCTTCCTTGTGTTATCCAGATTTTTAGTGGCCTACGTAGCAGTCAGTCTGTATTGTTTCCGCTCCTGTTTAGTGTTACCAAGAGTTTTGTTTTCTTCTTTTCTAAGTGCAAAAGAAGTACACTGGACTTTGTTACTGTTTCCTGAAAGAGGGCTGTGATCAGAGATGGCAATGACTTCATGAAAGATTCAGAAAATTAATTTGACTCAGCCTTTTTCTCCCACCTCCAGGGACATTCACTGCTACACTCCTCTGACCACCGTTTTCATTATTCAGCAGCTTAGTGAGGATATTACTCTGATTTAGAGAATGCTTAGCTGGAAGCAAGTTCCAAAGAGCCTCTCTCTCCTACTACATCCAATGCATTAAGCATTCGCTATCAGCTCTGGGATTTGCCAAGAACTGAGAAAAGTCTGTTCTCCCTTTCCATCAAAGGTTAGAAAATTCAGGTGTTTCTGTAGTTACAAGGAGATGGTTTCAGGAAATCCCTTTCTCGAGAATGAACTCTTCTTCACTGAAATTAGATTCTCCTTATCGTTATTTTAGAAATTCTCAAGATTGTCTAGACAGCATTAGAGGGATTCCACTAGTAACTATGCAACCAACATTTTCTATGCTCTGTCCTCTCCCAGGAAACTGAGGGCTTTCATCTGCTGCCAGCCAAAAAAAAGTCACGAGACTGAAAATCTACTGTATAGTTTTTGGAAAGCTGCATGGCTGGAGGTAAAGGCTGAACAGCGCTGAGGGTTTTTTTTCTAATCTTTTTCAAGTTCTGCACTCCACATCAGGGGCACTGTTGTGGAAACTCTCAAATAAACAAATAACAATAAAAATAAAATTTATTTTCCAGCACAATTATTCATCACTCTGCAGACATACCAAGAGCAGGTTCAGATGTCCATGAGAGGAGAACAAACTGTCACTGTACAAACTCCTAGGGAAACGCTCTCCAGGGTTTAACAGCAACCCAAAATGCTCTCCAGGGTTTTAATGACAACCTAAAATGCTCAATCACTCACCTAATAAAAAAAGGGACTCTTAACCTCGAGGAACTTCTTAGGGCAGTGTCCCAACCTGTAGGAACCCCACGGAGTTTCCTTGGGCGGTGTCCCGACCCAAGGGGAGAGCCCTTCCCTGCAGCACGCTGCTCCAGGCAGGACGAGCTCCAAATGGCTCCCCCAGGGACTCCATTTACACCCCAGCCCAATCTGACCTGTGGGCAGTCCCAGCCCCTCTTGACCCAGAACCCCAATTACTCTCAAGCCCTGAGAACAAGGGCACGGGAGAGGTTCAACAGCCAGGGAGCCACATTGTCATCGGGCGGGTGCACCTGCCACAGGCACGCTCGATTGCTGTTCTTTGCACTACAGCGTGAAACCAGCAATATGGAAACCTATTTATTCTCCATCATAGCTGTTGAGGGTAATTAATACTTTCATCTTCCTATGTGCTTCATTGATGGGGTACATAAAAGGAGAAATGGAATGAATTCACATGTATTTTTTAAAAAATAATCAATCTATAAAGGTACAGTCCCAGGAAAGAGGTAGGACAGCTTACACATTAGTCTCTTGCTTAGTGAAAAAAAACAGAAGACTTGTATATGAGTAAAAATAAACACCAAGTCACTGAGCTGCACATTCCAGATCTGTGTGCATATTATCACTTTAGACCCAGCCTTTAGGACAGGCCTTCACTCAGAAGTTACATTCTACCTCATACTATTCCATGGTAACAGGATTTGCACAGCATACTTATGAAGCAGGTATTTGGCAAGTAGGTTCTTCCCACTAACTAGGGGTGGAGAACACATACCACATAAACATCTAAAGGCCTAATCTCATTATTTATGCCTCAA
Source organism: Tyto alba (assembly GCF_018691265.1). Taxonomy (NCBI): domain Eukaryota; kingdom Metazoa; phylum Chordata; class Aves; order Strigiformes; family Tytonidae; genus Tyto; species Tyto alba. Next base: position 23,188,705 of record NW_024881279.1, read on the forward strand.
AAAAATTATTTTTACTTCCTGTGGTTTTTTTTTTTTTTTTTTTCCTTATGAAATTGTGGGCATTGAAGGAAATCCTAAAGCAAAACCAGACAATGCACAGATACAGTTGCACTCACGTGGAGGCCACATGGAGGACAATTCTCACAGCAGCAAGATCACTGTGGTTGTGATGGTAGAAGCTCTCAACCCTGAGCTTCAAAGCAGAGCTCTTCTCTTACTATGCTGCTCAGGCACATGACCTGGAAATACACGGCATAGCCAGGAGGACCACATACAGAAAAAGTCAGGTTAGAGATCATAGAGAGTCACAGCAGAGTCCACTTCATACAGTACGGCACGTGGAGAAAGATTTCACACCCACAAAAACCCCCACATAAGCCTCTGGAGCCTAAAGTTTATGCAAGAATCATTCATTTTGGCAGCATCACACTCAAGCGACACAGATCCAGTCTACCCATCACCAAAACCTAACTCAGGCATTAGGAAGGTGATTCACGAGCAAAAAGTCCTGCTTAACAGTACCCATTGCTTTCTAGGACCGTTGCAACAAACTGTATTTATCCAGACTGCAGAGCATATTCAGTGATATGATCCATATACATTATGTAACAGTCCCCAGAAACACTCAGAACCTGCTGGTCATCCATCAAGGGAAGGACCTAGCAGTTAAACTAAAAGGATACTTGCAAATATGTGGACTATTCATCAAATTTACAGGCACACGAAGAGCACAGTTACTCCCTTCACTTCCCCCCAAGAGTTGTAACTGAACATTTTTTTCTTCCCAATTTTCCGCCATCTTAAAACAGCACACTATTTTCACAGCCATGTTGATGTGACCAGAATTCTTTAATTTCTCAAGTTGTGTATGGTTTTAGCTGTGTAACTTGTTAATCTCTGTAAGTGCTGGTCGTTTGCACAGGTAATACAGCAAATCATGCAACGCTGAGCATTAAAGTATGACTTCTTGAGCTCACACTTGTGCCTGGTCTCACACTGGGGTAAAATATTCCCAAAGTTTGACGGATGGGAGCATAATTAAAAGCAACCTTGCATGAAATTACTATTATTCCCTAAATAGCTGAAATAATTAAATATTCCTGTACACAATAGTGAAGTACACCTGGAGACTTCTCTGTGAAGAGTGAACTGAGCCACCCCCAAAAGGGGTTGCCATATCTAGTTATCCTCACTTAAATGAGAGCTGCTCAGGGAAAACAGAGTGCTTTAAAGGTGGAAAACATCTCTGGCAACAAATTCCTACTGAACCAATTTTCAGTCATCTCAGAAAACAGAAACACAGTACATCTGAAATCTTCACAGCCATCTTCCCTATGAACACCTCCCTTTTATTACATTGCTGCAAGCAGCAAGCAAAAGAAGGAAGATCTTTCGGACTAAAATGAAATTTGTTAATAGAAAAAGATCAAATACCCATTATTTAAGAGGAACCAGGTGAATGAAAGTACAATAAGGATATAAATGTGACTGCTAGATATACAGTAAGAATTGTGAGCTCCCACAGACTGTGGGTTTATGTGTGCAACTCCCATTTTCTTCTTTTCTTACAGCAGAAAGAAAACTTAAAAAAGGAGTAAGCTGTATTTATGCCACCTGGAAACCCTTTGCCTTTTAGTACACTTGAGGTACCTGAGAATGAGCCCTGTATTCGGGAGCTCCAAACATTTCAGTGTTTCCCCCACACACTGGAACACCCATTTTTCCCAAGAACAAAAATCCTCTGACTGACAATTTTAAGGGCCAGGAGTGGAGAAACGAACTGTGGAAACAAGCACTGGCACTAGGAATTCCTACAGCCGTGATTCAGAAATAACCTACCGGTGGTTCTTCTGAGTCTAATTCAAGCATTTCAAAAATGTAACACTCCGAATACTCCAACTCCTCCACTGCCAGCTCCCAGAGAGAGAAATAACCCTTTCCTCCCTCATGGGGATCAGTCCCAAAACACAAGACCAAAAAACTAATAGTGCCCGGACAGCATTTGGGCAATGGCTAAATGAGAATGGCCCTTACATTTTAATTCCTGTAGGTCCTTGGCAACAATTAACATAATTGATTGAATTAATTGATACGGGAGCACAAATTTCAGTAGTTACACAACGGGATGCCGATAAGCTAGGCATACAACCTGGATGGCAAAAGGTTCAAATTACTGGACTTGAAGGAGCTTGCACTGTGTGCCAAGCAGCAAGAGTTAATTTATGGCTCCCTGATGAAAAGCATCTGACCTCTTTTTGCTTTGCAATCAAAGAGCATCATGAAAACATCCTGGGTTTCGATGTGTTGAGCAACCAGACTTGGTGTTTGCCAGATGGTAGTTTGTAGTCTTTTGGCTCAAATGCCAACCCTAACCCTAATAAAAATCAACAGACTGCCACAGTGTGTGTACTCCGTGCAGCCCCAGTACTTCCCGAATCAAAAATCACTAACGTCTCGCAGTATCCAATTTCTGCTGCAGAACATACTGGAATTTCTGAAGTAATTGCTGTTTTGCCAATTGACGGGGTTAACACAAAGGACACAGACACCAAGCTAAAGAAATGGGTTTATTTTACTTTAGTTTAAAGCAGCAGAAGGAACAAGCAAGGTAATGCACCTAGTCATTGCTACATAAAGCTGGCTATAGTGATTAAGAAAGATCCATCACCAATTGCCCTCCTACTTTACCATCCCCCCGACCCGTGCATCAGCTGGGGAGCCCCGTCACAGCCAAGGGTCGCAAAGCCTTTCCCGGCAGCTGGGAAGTCCCACGCAGGGCGTCCGCTCGTAGGTGAGGTCTGCGTCTGTGCTGTGAGAGGGCCCGGCTTTTGTACAGTTTAACAAACAAGTCTAAACAAAACGCACAGGAGATATCTGGTAGATTGATGTGCCTCACTCAGGCGTGTCCGGATCTGGCCAGGATCCGGGCATGTCTGAGGAGTTTCTGTTTTTCTTTATATTTGGGATTTATAGTTACTTCCTGTTGTGTACTTATACTTTTCAGGGGTTGTTCCCAGGGTTGCACTTCATGCTGTTAAGATGCTGGTCACTGGTCGGGGAATTCACTCAGAAGTCAACTGTGCTTTGAGGCCGATTGTTTAGGCCTTTTTGTTTCACCGTGTCATTCATCAGTGTCTAGAGACCTCACAGAAACCAGCTTCCTAACACAGGAATTTAAATGGCTTAAGATCAGGTTGTGAATTTCTCAGAATTCTTGACAAATTTCAAGGCATGTTTCAGGTTTCCCTGCAGATGAACCTGAAGCATGCAAACAGTCTTTGCTGTCCATCAGCAGCAGCACAAAAGCCTCAACATTTGAGTGGCAATCTAGAAAAATACCTATTTGTCCTTTTTTCACTAGTTTTTGTCTAAACAGAGGCAGAAGAGCAGCAGGGTCTATTTTTATTTGACCATAATATCATGTTTTGGCCAGAATCTGCACAGTTACTTGATTGCAGGTGAGCTGGATTTATGTTGTACCTTCAGCAGGGTCAGTGAGCACAGAGCTTACACGGATTAACCTGATCACACACCTGCATAGCTTTTCATTCATCAATGTGTAGGATTTCTATTTTTTTTACAAAGTGTGTAGTTCTTGTCTGAAACTTTCTTGTGAGAGATGCTCCTAAGTGCAATTTTTCCTGGAAAACAAAACAAAGCAAAACAAAATCTCCATGTTTTTTTGAAATGAATAATGAACAGAGGATGCAATCTCTGCTGCCTGCTGGGGAACCTGAATATAATACTTGCCATTCAGAGTGTTGATTTTTCTGGGCAAAAAATACAACCTGCTACTCCCTCTCCTGGCCTCACAGGGGAAATAGATGGAATTGTCAAAAGGGGGCATTCTTGCTATTTTTCAGAAAATGGAAAAGCCATAAAATAAGTGTTCTAGTTAGACCTGTAGATACCAGAGACTTGAACAATTCCGTTGGTACACAAAGGATACAAGGAGCAGGCTCCTTTGTGTGCACTCTGTAGACAAGATCAGCAGGTCTGCGTGCCGAGCAGCAGCCCCAACCGTGAGCTGTGACCATCAGTGGGTGAAGTGAGTTAAGGTCTGTACTTCAAAACAACCGCCCGAGACCCTCCCCCAATTCAGTATGCTTGTGCAGAGACACTTTCACAGGCGTTAGTTTTCCTGGAAATAGGCAGACGCTTCTTATAAATTTTATGTATATTTATTATTTTATGTGTATGACTAGTGTGCTTTTGTGACTGGGTGTGCACTTTAGGAGGAAAGATCCCCCATGCACCCAGCACTGTAAGAAAAGCATTGGCTTTATAAACTCTCATTTGGCTTGGGGAGTTTCCTTGGTTACGATTTTCAGGAATATCATGGCCCCCTCCAGCTCTCCTGGATTTTCTGAGCTGAGCTGATCCGTCATTTCCATCCTACAAATCCATGTGCTCTAATGAACTTCCCCCCCAGCGCCGCTCAGCACAGAGGTGAACTGCCCGGCGTGCCCCGAGCGGTGACACGGGGCGTAAAATAACACGGGAAAGGGAGGTGACACCCCCGCCTTGCACGAGGACCCTGCACAAACAATCCCATTGCACGCGGACCCTGCACAAACACCCCCGTCGCACGCAGCTCCTTGCACGCCCGCCCCCGTCGCACCGGGTGCCGTGCGCATGCGCACACCCCGAGGCCGGAACTACAAGTCCCAGCCTGCCCCGCGCGGGCATACGGTGGAGCTGCGAGCTGATTGGCTGCGGAGGGGGCGGGGCTGGAGCGCCGGGCACAGCCCGCTCCCTGGCGGAGGCAGCGGAGCAGGGGGAGGGGGAGGGGGGGGTCTGCAGAGCCCGGGAGTGGGGCTGGGGGGGGCTCCGTGCCTTGGGGGGGCTGCGAGCATCTGGGGAGAGGGGCTGGGGGGCTGCGGCCCCCCGGGGGGCCCGGGAGCGGGGGGTGGGCCCCGGGGGTGCTGGGGAGTGGGGCTGGGGAAAGGCTCGGAGCCCCTCGGGGGGCCAAGGAGTGGGGCAGGGGGGAAAATAAAACAGTAAAAATCTCGTTTGTCTTGCTGTGCCGCTCTGGTGTCCTTTGAGGGGGGGAGAGGGGTCGGAGGCATCTTTGGAGCTTTTTAAGGGGCTTTCTGGAGGTGATGGGGGAGTGGGTAGCGCTGCTTTGGGGGAAATCCATCTCCCTGGGCTCTGGGGCAGGAGGAACGCTACGATTGCTGTTGGCTCAGGAGAAGGATGGGGGAAGAAAACGGGGTTTCAGGCCCACGGTGGCATCCTGCGTCCTCCCGGCAGGAGCTGCCCAGAGCAGGGGCTGTGTCGGATGAAATGTCCTGGGCAGAGTCAGTCAGGCCGTGCCCTACAAAGCCATCAAGCTTTCCCTTCCCTCAGTCTGCCCCTCGCTCTGGGAACGGCCCTGGGGATGGAGGGCTGGGGGACGGAGCGCCGAGGGAAACGGCCACCTTCATCTCAGCTCTGCCCAAACCGCTTGGGAAGGAGGAGAGCAACTGAAGCGGAGATGAGATGTTTAGGGCCCCCCGTCCCCCCTGGGTCTCCCCTCTCCTCGGCCCCAGGCAGCCCCTTCCCCCCCTCCAAACTGGCCGCAGGCACGGCAGTGACAGAGGACTTGTGGCCTCCTCACTGGCATGAGCGAGCCTGGGCCTCAGCTTCCTCCTGCGTGGGCTGCTACAAGGGCAGCTGGGGCCTCCCCCTGGGGAGCTCCCTATCCAGGCTAAATAATCTTCATCAGCTGCAGGGGCATCCCAGGGCTGGTTTTGCCCAGAGCAGCCCCCAGCAGGGTGCAGGCACAGGGTGGGTGTCACCTGGGCTGTGGCTGAGCAGAGGCTGAGGGCGGCCATGGAGCGAGGGGGCCGGGGGGACCAGGACCCCATTGCCCGTGGAGGGGCTCACAGCTGGTCCCGGTCCCGGCCCCTGCGTGTGTGATGTCGTTAGGAGGTGATGCCATAATGGGGCACGTTCCAACCCCCCCGGCAGACAGGGTTGCAGGGCTTCAGTGTTCCGGCCATGCCGCCACCGGTCCCTGCCGGCACGCTGCTCTCCGTCCCAGGGCTGCCGGTGTCCTCCCAGCCCGCCCAGCTCCACCCCGTCACCTCCCAGCTGCCACAGGCCAGCGTCTGGCAGGGGGTGCCAGGGCCCATGGGGGCCCCGGGGCAGCTCCCCCCCGGGGTCCCACTTCCCCCCGGGGTGCAGCTCCCCACCATTGTACAGCTCCCCCCTGGGGTACAGCTCCCCTCCGTGGTGCAGCTCCCCCCTGGGGTGCCGCTCTCCCCCGGGGTGCAGCTCCCCCCTGGGGTGCAAGTCCCCCCTGGGGTGCCACTTCCCCCTGTGGTGCAGCTCCCCCCTGGGGTGCAGTTCTCCCCCGTGGCTGCTCCCTGTCCCCCTGCCTACAGCTGGGGACAGCGGCTGGTGCTGGGGACGCTGGTGCCCCACCAGCCAATGGGGCTGGGGCCAGGGGCTGTGCTCCAGGGGGATCCCCTGCACCCCAGGGTTCAGCACTGGGTGCAGGGCCTCCCTGTGCCCCACACCCTGCCCAGCAGCACCAAGAAGCCCTTGGAGGCCTCCGACAGTGACGTGGTGGTCATCAAGGACAGCGTCCTCCACAGAAGCCCCCACTGGCTCACCCCAGCTACCCCCTGCATGGGGCAGAACAAGACAAAGCCCAAAGGTGAGCTCTGGGGGTGGCAGAGCCTGTGGGCAGGTGTCCTGCGCCCAGGAAAGCTCGCGTGGCCCCGGGGCTGGGCTGGGTTTCATTGCTTTTTCCGAAGGGGTGACCATCCGGGAGGCCCCAGAGAAGCCCCTGGACCTGCCTGAGCTGGGGCCAGATGCCTTTGCCGAGGCCTTTCCTGAGCTGGCCGGGGACAACCTGCAGTTTCAGGACGAGCTGTCTTGCACCGTGGATATCATGGATGTACTCACCTGGCTTGACACCGTGGACAGCCATGACACTGTCTCTGAAGTTGCCAACAGCTCCTTCTCGACTGCCCTCCTCCAGAAGCTCTCCCAGGATGTGGCGGAGGGCGACTGTCCCAAGCAGCGAGCAGCAGCGGCAGGGCTGGGGGACCGAGAGCCCTTCTTGGGGTTGGGGATGTCCCCCTTGCTGGAGCCCGAGGGGCAGCAGGGCACGGCGGCAGCGGTCCTCCCCACGTGGCTGCCAGGGAGTCCCCCGGAGGCTTCTGTGGAGAGTCCCTTGGAGAGCCGCCCAGAGGGTCCTCTGGAGAATCCCCTGAGGAGTCCTCTGGAGACTCCTCTGCTGAGCCCCCCGCCTGCCCCCCGGTGCCACCCACCCCGCAGCACCCAACTGGTGGGGGAGGCGCTGCGGAGGCAGCCCCGGGTGGTTTTAACCCCCTTGGCGCTGCCGCCGGGCGCTGTCTCCAGCCGGGGGGTGCCCGGATCGGGCAAGGCGGGCGGCAAGCAGGCCAAGCGACCCGCACCGCTCTGTACCCCCAAGGCGCAGGAGACCTTCCCCCGGGACAGCATCCCACCCAAGAGGAGGAAAAACATGGGGGCGTGCCGGGTGAGACAGCACTCTAAAACCCCGTGGGAGGGGAAGCGCAACGGGGACAACGCGGCGGCAGGCAGCAGCAGGCAGCAAGTGGGCAGCAGCAAGCGGAGAGCATCCCATGGCAGCAGCGTGCCCACCAAGCAAGCCAGAGCCCTGAGGGACCCCACGGGACAGAGTGCCCCACACCCCCCCGGCCGCTTCTGACAGCTGGGCACAGAAGCTGTGGGGCACGAACCCCTGAGACATGCGACCCGCACCTGCCCGCTCCAGCCCCAGCCCCAGCCCTCTCCCATCTCTCTCTTTCCTACTTCGGTCATTAAAAGGTTGAGGATTGTTTCACAGTGTCTCTGACAGCGGGCATTCCTGCAGCGGGAGGCGGGGGGGTTAACGCAGCCCCTGCCCCACGTGTAGATCTGACCCTCCACCTCGTCACCCCACTGTCTGAGGAACCCCCCAGGATTCTGTATGGAGACATTTAATCAAAATGTTAATTTCCAGACTTGGGGTAAACGAACTAGAAAGACCTCTCAGAAATCTCTCTGCTGCCACAGACAGTTGCACACCAGATGCCACTTTAGCCTTGCAACAGGAAAATTCTCCTTTAGCTTTGATGGCAGGACAAAATCGTCTAGTACTTGCAATGCTTACCCTGCACCAAGGAGGTGCCCGTGCATTGATTCACAGCACCTCTTGTGCCGAGGTTAACAAATCTCAACAAATCAAACACGATATTCCATGCCATTGCCAAACATTTAAAAACGTTACATCAAATTCCAATAGCTCCCAGTGGATTTTCACTTTCTGACATGTTTAGTTGGATACCATCCTTAAACTGGCAAAAAATATTACTGAAAACTCTTATTATTGTAATATTCTTTATCCCATTACTAAGTTTTATTTGGACTGTGTGATAAATGATATAAGAATTTTGCTTTCGCTAAAAGTAATTAAACAATTACTTTTACTGAGTTAGGCTAAAGCTATTATTAGTATCACGATCCAAATTTTAAGAAAAGTAAAAGAATTTACTACTGGGAAAAGGGGGGAATTGATCAGATGAAACACTAACCTAACAGCCCCCCCCTCCTTGGGATGCTCACCAGATGGTCCATATCACAGGGCGGTAACTCCTTTGCAATGGAAAGAGAAAGAACAGGATGGGCCATCCCTGGTATCCCTTGTCCTTGAGATAAGAGGGGAACTGAAACCACTGAGCCAGAAAGACAAAGGAGCTGCAAATTGGCCCAGACCTGAAGGACAAGGTGTACGTGACCACAGGACTGAGTTGGCGCAGAAGTAAGGGTCAGCTAGTGAACACCGTGAAGACTACGGGCCTTCATCTGCAGACCCCTGCCCACGACCACCAGGGAGCACTGTGCAGGTGCAACGGGAGGAATTTGGGGTGGGGGGATATGTTAATGATTTCTCGGAACTAATTGTAATATTCCCTCCCTATCCTTGGAGTAGTGATGCATATGTATTAGGGTAGATGAATATGTAACCATTTATACAATAAAAGGGAGCCCCTTTGGCTCCAGAGGGCACGCCATTGCAACCAGCCCTGTATTCTTTGCTCCACTGACTTTGTCCCCAATAAAACTTTTTTTATCTATACGTGGGCTTGTTTCTCACAACTGGGGGCTCGTCCGGGAGGACAGAAGCCTCGCCGCCGTGGGGCCGGAGGGCCCTGAAGGGAAGGCGCGCCCCGCTGAGTTCAGGGGTCTCTTCGGTTCCCTCCGGCGCCATCGGAGGTCGACGGTGACGATCCCGGCGGGGGACTCGTGGGCCAAAGAGGGGGTAGGGCTCCCTGGAGACCCCGCCAGCCGTTACACCTTGTGCACAAGACCCGGGCAACGAAAAGGGGACTGTAAGGAGGGCCCGGCTGGCGGGCTGGGGGGAGGACTGAAAGGTGTGTGTGTGTGAGACGCGAGGCCCAGGTCGCACTGGCGAAGCGGTTGTGGAGTCTTTGTAACCGCGGGTCCGTGCTCCCGCGAGGGGGACGGCCGGTGAAGAGACGAAGTGAGGGAAAAGGAGTGAACGGCTCCCCCGGGAGGGAAGGGGAAACAAGACACTTCAGTTAGTCCAGGTGGGTGAACAAGAAACTAGAAGCTGGATAGTTGAGTTCCCCAGGAAAAGGGGAAACAAGATACTTCAGTTACCTAGTTGAGTAAACAAGACACTAGGAGATAGGTAGTTGAGTTCCCAGGGTAATAGGGAGCCAAGGATTGCCATTTCCCACACAGTCCATAAGGGAAAGGCTGGGAGGAGAAGGGACAAAAAAAGAAAATGGGACAGGGGGTGGGAAAGCCTAACCCTGCGGAAAAAAAGGAAAAAAAAAAAAAAAAAAGAACAAGAAATTACCAGGTGGTATTCCATCAGACAGTCCATTAGGAAAGAAATTAGCAAATTGGGATTACAGCCCATATACCAGAGGAAAGAGTAAGATCAAGATGGTAAATTATTGTATGTTTGAATGGACTAAAGGACCTATCAGGGAAGATTCGGTGTATTGGTCAAAATATGGATCAGAAGAGTATTGGATTTGTTAAGCTCTTAATATTTATGTTAGTTCAAAGGAACCATTTAATCAAGAAGAAAGTGAATATGCCTCATGTTGGAAGGGGTTGTGGAGATTTGGGATTTTTTAAATTGAAGCAGGAGGAGCAGGTTGAAGAAGGTGAAAGGGAAAGGAAGGGAAGGAGATGGGACCCTTTGCATAATTTACCCCCCCCATATAACCCGGCACAGCCAGAAAATCAAGGGGTGCAGCAGGAAGATGCGGGTGAGGAGGAAGATGCGGGTGAGGAGGCCCCCGTTGTTAATATCAGACCTGAAACCGGGAAGCAATGAAGCGGGGGGAGGAATCGTTTAAGGGAGCACGGGGAGGCTAGGGTTAATCCCTCGTGGGAAGTCCCAGCGGCAGGAATTCAAGGGGGGATGGGATTTGTGGATGTGCTGCTCACTAATGTAGAAGTGAGGGCGTATATGAAAGAAATGGGGAAGTTTTTAGAGGACCCTGTGGGGCTGTCGGAAGAGATTGATCAAGTTTTGGGACCCAAGGTATACACATGGGAGGGGATGCAGTCGGTTATGGGGATCCTTTTTTCCCCTGAAGAGAGACAGATGATCAGAACGGCTGGAATGTGGATATGGGAGAGAGAAAATCAGCAGGGGATACCCGGGGAACAGAAACTCCCTGTAACCCCTCTGCAGGGGAATCAGAATGAACAAGAGGGGAGGAGAGATATGAGTGACTCTAGGTCATTATAATAAGAGTCTGGATGAACTCCTGAGAGAAGCACAGAAAGTATATTTGAAAAAAAAAAAAAAAAAAGTAGAATTAAAGGGAAAGTGGGACCAAGAGAAGAGGCACCACTGGCTAGGGAAATCCCAAGCGGATGTTTTTATTGTGGGAAAGGCGGGGGCCATTGTAAACAAGGATGCCCCCAGAAAATATGGGACCTGTTGGTGTTTGAAGTAACCTAACAGGATGAGGGTGTTAATCATTAGGGGTGTCAGGAGCTCTACCTCCTGGGGGGTGTACCAACAGAAGAGCCCTGGATAAATTTGAAATTTATGGGTGTATGGGCCAAAGGCAAAGGGTTTTCGGTCCCAGTTATAAAGAATGTGTTAATACAAGGGGAAGATCAATATGCTGTTAATGATCTGTTGTTAATGCCAGGGGTAGGATGTAATTTGCTAGGTAGAGATTTACAAGTGCAATTAGGAATAGGTGTGGTGCTGGATGAAGGAAAACTGGTGGTTAAATTACTAGAATTATGGGAGGAGAATCGGGGAGGATATTCAGGAACCAGAGCATGACTGTGTGGATTTTATAAGTTATCAAACGAAAATAAGAGAAGATCTGTTAGATGAACCTTTGCCCTATAGGGAAAAACTATTTATTGATGGGTCCTCTCGATGCCTAGAAGGGAAAAGAATATTGGGTTATGCAATTATCGAGGGGCAGAAGATGGAAGTGTTTGAAAAGGGGAAATTACCTGCTGGGTGGTCAGCACAAGCCTGTGAACTCTATGCCCTAAAACAGGCATTGGTATATTTGAGAGATAAGGAAGGGACAGTGTACACAGACTCAAAGTATGCATTTGGAGTGGTCCACACATTTGGAGAAATATGGGAAGGAAGAGGGCTTATAAATACAAAAGGGAAGAAGCTAGTACACGAGCAGCTGATCAGAGAAGCTTTAGAAGCCCTGAAGCTCCCTACAGAAATTGCAGATGTGCACGTGAAAGGACATCAGAGGGGAGCATCGATGGAAATAAGGGGGAATAATTTAGCAGATTAAGTAGCCAGAGAAGCAGCTACAGAATTATCATCAGTAGTTTTATTGGTAATAACAACAGGGGATTATGAGAATTTAGCCCCAAGTTTCACAGAACAAGAGAAGGTTATACTTAAAAATAGTGGGGAAAAAGATCCAGAAGGAAAATGGACTTTACCAGATGGAAGGTAGATGTTAAATAAAACATGATCATGAGAAATTCTGTCATTAATACATCAGAAAATACATTGGGGAACGCAATCACTTTGTGATCATTTTCTTAGACAATATGGGTGTATAGGAATATATACGGAGGCTAAACAACTAGTTGATCGATGTCTGATTTGTCAAAAAGTGAACAAAAAGGTAATGAGAAAAAGATGGCTGGGGAACAGGAGCTAGCAGTACAAAGCCTCTAGGTAGACTTAACAGAGCTACCTCAAATACAAGGGTGGAAGCATTTGTTGGTATTAGTGGCTCACTTAACTCACTGGGTGGAAGCAATCCCCCACACCAAGGGCAATGGCAACCATGGTATCCAAGGTGTTATTGGAAAACATTATCCCAGATATGGATTAATAGAAAGAATAGACTTGGGCAGAGGAACACATTTCATTTTAAAAATTATGCAACAACTACCTGAAGCCTTACGGATCGCATGGCCGTAGCACCCCCCATGGCACCCTCGGAGCTCTGGGAGAGTTCTGCTCTGTGTCCCGGCAGGGGGAGAGCGCAGGGCGAGCTGCCTCCCGGGGCATGCCGGGAGCTGCAGTCTGCCGGCACTGGACGGCGGGCGCCATCCTGTGCCTGCCCCAGGGCATGCCGGGAGCTGTAGTCTGCCGGCACTGGACGGCGGGCGCCATCCTGTGCTTGCCCCAGGGCATGCCGGGAGCTGTAGTCTGCCAGCACTGGACGGCGGGCGCCATCCTGTGCTTGCCCCAGGGCATGCTGGGAGCTGCAGTCTGCCGGCACTGGACGGCGGGCGCCATCCTGTGCCTGCCCCAGGGCATGCCGGGAGCTGTAGTTTTCGCGGGCCCGGCCGCCGGACAGCTGCGCTGCTCTCTGTGGTGCGTGGCCCGGCGCAGCCCTCTCTACCGCCACGGCCCCCGCAGCGCGGCTCGAGGTGCACTTTTGGTGCCGGTTTTGTGTGTTTTCCTGCGGGCTCCTGGCTGCTCCCCGAAAATGCGGTCCTGCTGACGTGCGGAAAACAGACTCCACAATCTGGTAGATTGTAAAGTAGGTATGTTTATTCAGCGCTGGGGCACACAGGGGATAACTCCTCCTATTGTGCGCCCTCATACGGCACCGTTACCTTAGATTTATAGAGCAAATGATTACATATTCATAATATTTCGCAATACACCTATACATATGCATTACCTATCCCCGCTTCGTATTATAATTAGCATTTCCATAATCTCCTCCCAATTGAGTCTGCGCAGTGTCTTCTGGTGGTGGTCGTGGGGGTCTTTGGGGATGAAGTCAAGCTCCTCTTCCTCCTGTCCGCTCTGTGACCCCAGGTTTCACGCAGACTCAGTCTCTTACTGGCTGTTGTCCAAACCGTAGGTCTAGTCCCAACCGGCTTTGTACTGATAAAGCCTAAAGACTCCATACCTCAGCTCATCATGTTTTACAAACTATCTACTCATTAAGCAGAACTGTTATCTAAACTATTTCCCTTGAACTGTTATCTCAACTATTTTCCCTTGTCATCCCCTTCTTGCTATTCCCATATTAACCCTTACATCCCCTGTTCCTATCTAGGCCCTGTATCAGTTTCACTTTTGATGATAGTGCTAGATGAGTAGTTCTTTTTTTTCTTTTATGCTCTTTGAATTGTTTTTTTGCCAGATTCTTTTATGATATATTAAAATTGCTAAGTGTTTCTAAAAGCTGTGGGATTTTTAAATAATTGTTTTCTGGTGGCTTTATCTGTGCAGGGCTTTTTTTACTTTATTCTTTTTTTCTTGTGTCAACTTTTCTGTTCTTCTGGTGGATGTGCATACTGTTTTCAGCTCCATTGGATTTCAGAAAAGGGAGGGAGCAGAGGAAAGCCAATGCATGATGTAGTGTAGACGTTTGCCCCAGCTCTTTGTGACTTTCTTTAACCATGTGTCTTCCTTCACCTTCCTTCCTCCCGTGTACTACTTTTCTAGGATACTGCTTTGATATGTCTCAATGTTTTTTAAGAAACAGTGATGACCAGCATAAACTAAAGATCTTGGCACTCTCATCTTGCCCAAAGGCTTTCTTATACTCTGAATTGCAATGGCATAGCTATCATAAAGAACAAACATTGCAGAAGTTGCTAGTGTGACTGTGAACAGTAAATGGGACAGATCCGTGACGCTAGCAGTGTGCTGCAGCTGGATTAGGCTTCATACCTCACCAGCACTGAAGGAACCAGGCCTTTGTGAACTCAAACCATGAAAGGAGATGTCCAGATACAATTTCCAAGTGGGTACAAAATGCTGATCACATACATACACTCTGAAACACTGTAAATATTATCCGACAAGGAAATGGTGACAAATTCACATTTCTACTGACTCACACTGCTACTGTAATGCTTTAATAACAAAAGACTACAGCTCCCACAGTTTCCTTCCCACTGGAAATGGAATAGACTGCAGCATATGCTTTCACTGATAGAAATTAAAAGTATTCCGACATTAATTATTAACATTTAAATCACATTTTAAATATTAAATGCAAGAGAAGTCATTTTATTTCCCTGGGAAAGCTAACTGCTTTCAGGGTCTAATGACAGTGAAATGAGCCTTCAGTGCTGCTAGCCTTTTTGGCTTCTTGCCCTCCCAGGGCCGCAGAGGCCCTCAGTAGATGGTAAGGTGTCCTGCCTGCAGTGGCACTGAATGTGTTTGAGCCATTCAAACATGTTCATGTCACCTAAAACATTCTACCGGTGGTGATTAGGCAAAGGATACAAAATGTTCTCCTTTTTCAGAAAGTCGGTATTCAAGATACTCCTGTGGGATATGTAAGTATTTTTTGGTGAGTGTTCTCTCGCACCGTGTGTTCTGTGGGTCTGCGTGTGCCTTTCATCACACAAGTGAAAAGGCTGCTGAGTAAAGGGCTGCAGGGTGGGGAACATCGACAGTATTTGGTTTACACAGCTTTTTGTTGAATTGTTTTGCTTAGTTTCAATTTTTTTTTAGCAGTGAAACGAGAACACAAGCTGAACCCATACCGTTTCTTTCAAGATAACTAGAATTCAGTAATTCAGTTACTGTGGAGGAACGCCTAGTGATTCCTTGTAGAATTAAAAGTCATTAGACTAAACATTTGGCATTTTAGTGCACCAAAATCAGAGGCATTAGGTGAACGGGATTTTAGATACTAGAGAATCTGCCAACCAGGATGGCCCTGCCCAGTCAAACCTTCTACGTACTGTAGATGGAGATAAAGTCCCCATAGGGCACATTAAAATTATGCGGGGGAAGACAGTCTGGGTTATTCCTGCCTCTGGTAAAGGTAAACTCATGCGTGGGATTATTTTTGCCCAAGGACCCGGGTGCAGTTGGTGGGTAATGCAGAAGGACGGGGAATTCAAATGTGTGCCTCCAGGGGATTTGGTTTTGGGTAAAAATAGCTGATGAATTGAACTGTATGATGTTAATTGCTAAATAACCCTGTTATTGAAGATGGTCATCACTACGGTTGGTACATATTATACTAACGACATCATATTAAGAATCACCCAGGTTAATGAGAAATGAACTTGGATAGATTCAGGACTGAATTGGTGCCCAGCAACTTCCTTGAGATCAACATCTTCAGCCCGCAATCTGTGAGCATGGACCACACCAGATACAGCTGCTACGAGCTCCAGATGTAGCAGAGGCTACGTGCCCTCCTCCTGCTGTGCCCAAGACCACCCGCTCCACCCACCGAACCAATGGCACATCACCCCGCCTGACTTAAAAGACTGTCATGACAGTGGACCCCAAACTTATGGACTATATGAACTCACTATACATGTTGGAGGGATGGCCTAGAGCCTAAGGGAATGATATCTGTGTGTATACCTCAAAAACCAGGAAATGGGATGGTGATTCCTTAGAACGTACTGGGAAACATGGAACCTGAGCATAACATAAATGGTATGGAATCAGGGGTGGATACTGTCCTGGTTTTGGCTGGGATAGAGTTAATTTTCCTTCTTAGCAGCTGGAGTAGTGCTGTGCTTTGGATTCAGTAATGGGTGTGGGATGAGAAGCATCTTGCTAATACACTGATGTTTTCAGTTGTTGCTGAGAGCTCAAAGACTCTCCAACTCCCCATGTCCTGCCTGTGCGTGGGTGCACAAGAAGCTGGGAGGGAGCAGAGCCAGAGCACTGGACACAAATTAGCCAGTGAAATAATCCACATCATGTAATGTCATGCTCGGTGTATAGAGGAGGGGTGGTTGGGAAGGGAGGGCTCTCGCTTCTGGGATTGCAGTTTTGGGATCTTCACTTCTCTGGGATCACTGGCCAGGAATGGGCTGGGCATCGGTGGGCAGGTGGTGAGCAATCACATTGTGCATTACCCCTTTGTATTTTACTGAAGAAAAAAAAAATTACACTGTTTTTATCTCAACCTACGAGTCTCTTTACCTTTACCCTGCCATTTCTCTCCCTCACCCCCGAGAGAGGGGAGGGTGAGTGAGCAGCTGTGTGGTGCTTGGCTGCCGGCCAGGTTTAAACTACATCAATCACTATCTCAAAAATCATTATTGGATTAATTAAGATACGCCCACTCACAACTTGAAAAGCAGTCAGTCAGAAAATGGAAAAAAAAATAATAATCTTGGTTCTGCAGTTACCATAAGTTACCATATTTAGACATCTGTAAGGTTCCAGTTTCCAACAATGCTGGCTGCCTTTTGATTTTTTGAGATAAGTACTGTTAGCAATAAAATCAAATGTTTCTATTGGAGTTGTGTTCAGGGCAAGCATTCAGTATTCAAGTAGTTTGTATTTACCGTAACAAGTCATTCACTCATTCATTCATTTCCGTAAGGGCTTTGCTATTCTCTATATCTTATGAACTCCCTTGGCTTTCTTTCCAGTTTTACAAAGGACTCTTGTGAGAGGTTTCAGTGATAGCAGATACCACAGCCTGCAAGGGAGCTGTTCCTTGTGTTGCCCTCAGTGCAGATGAAAGGCCTTCATAACAGATAAGGACAGAAGCAGGTAAAGCTTTATTCCTATTGGACAAAACACTAAAAAATGTCTTCCACAACCTCAAAAAAGGAGAATGGAGTTGTCTTTTAGATATCATTTTGTTTTATAAATAAACAAATGAGGGCATGTATTGAGTTTTCAGTATCATCACCTAATTTGTCTTGTTTTTTCTCTATACTCAGCTAAAACAATGTAGAGCTTTCTTAGTTCAAAAGAATATTGGGTCTTGCACCCCAGACTGATATCAGGTATTTCTATTTGTGGCTTCGATGACTGCCTGCAATCCATATTCTTCAAAGCGAACTTCTATTAACTGTAGACACTGGTATGGCCTGCAGCATTATGGAAATAGTTCTCCTTTTTTGCATATTAAGGGAGCTTTTAGAGCCAGCATCACTCCCACGGGGTCTTTGCCTGTGCCTCTTTAAAGAGAATGTTTCTTGGACCATTCTGGAGATCTCCTCCCACCTTGATTGTATTGTGAAGCCAAGAGAAATTTTACTTCAGATACTTTCTGTCAGGAAAAGCTAATGAGATTGTTTGGATTTAAATTGTAAGAAGTGTTCTTGGCCTGTAAAGTAGCATTGCTGGAATTGAAGGGTGCTCGCACAGTCATTTTCCTTGGAGCAGAGCATTTTTCTGCACTTCATCACCACGTTCTCCAAAGGTTACTCTCCAGTCTTAACAGGTACCAATGTTCACATATGCAGGAGAGGAAGAAGTGCAAAGCTGCATTTCCAACTTACACTAATTAACTAAGTGTATATCAGATACGTGTTACCCTCACACTGCAAATAAGCTACACTGCAGCAGCTGGCAAAGAGCCTTAAGAAAATCACCATTAACGAGTTCACGGTGTCTGGCATTGGTTTTCTGTCTGGTATATGGAATAAAGCCCTGAATCAATCAGTGATCAATACTGTTTTCTCCAGTTTTGTTAGATGGATCAGACTGAGCTATAAATACTCAGTGTGAATTGCCCTAGTATCGTTATTTTATTTCTTTGCCGATTGCTCTAACTATCTGTGAAGGATTAGTCAGTGGAACAAGGGCTGTGACCAAAGTATCACTCTCCTGATGGGGTGTGCTGACTGTCATGCAGTGCAGTCATTACTACACCTGTTTATCCTAGCGTAATCTTGGAGTGACTTTGATATGACAAATTGAGAGTCCTTCTCCAGTGTAAACTGTAGCCATGGAGTTAGCGCACTTGTCTGGGAAGCAGAAGGCCAGTGTTTAAATCCTTGCTCCAAAAGCCTTAAGAGGGCATTTGAACCATGGGGTTGTTCATGGCCAAGATGTCATGCGTCCTGTGGAGAGCACTGGAGTTGCCATGTTCATCAGGTCTTTTCTTTCCAAACTTTTGTTGCTCATGTTAAAGGCTCCTGTTCAATACATGCAATTGAAATGAAACAGTGCTTTGGGTGGGAGAGGGGAGGATTGGACAATGTGCTATTTCTAATGCGGGTGTTTTTATGTTACCCTGGAATATTGGTAACTACAGGTGAACTTGGAAAATCATTTATTCACACAGTTGTAGTTTGGAAGGGATTCGAAGTGGCTCTTTTCATGTTGCTTAAAGGGACATATTCTGTCAGCCCAAGTTCACTGAAAATTTACTGGAGGTTCATCTGAAATGTTCATGAACCTTAGCTAAGTTGTCAACAAACTTGCCTTGGTTTTCAACCATGTCACACCATTTGACACCAGCAGAGTCTTGCATGTGTTTGGAGCAGATAAAAAAAAGTTTCACCTCTGTGCCCTGCTGTATTAACTGCATTAATTAACTTAATCTGTAAACAAAGACGCTCGTAGGTGATCTCTAAATGGTCCAGCAGAGAATATGCATTAAGTGAAATAATGGTAACATAAAATGTGTGTTTTGAAGGCCTAAACACTTACAGATATTTGCATAAAAAACCTATGCAAATCCTACCCTGCAGAGAGTTATTCTTACATTATTCAAGTTACAAATTCACTGTTCGATTTATTTAAGAAATTACCTGCATCATCAGAAACAACAGAGATGACAGCAAATGCACGGGTGAAGCCAAGTCTTGCAGAGAGGTGTCATGAGGGGCTGAGACTTGTAACAGGGGGAGGTGTCGGGGAGTTGCAAGGCATGACCAATGAATGTCAAGCAACACAGCCAGCCTGGCTCACCCAGTACCGTTCTTTCTGAACTCAATTTCAGAATCCAAATTGGACAGAAGAATGGGCACGTGTAGAGTAAAATGCCAGTCAAGTCAACACTGAACAAAACCACAGTTTTCTGATGTGAACTGTAAACAGTATTACAAGCAACCAGTGAAAGAAAAAGAATTAGAAATCCATAATGTATGAGAGAGAACCATAACCATGACTGTCTTCTATTCAGTTTTTATGTCTAATGATAAACAACTGATTGCAAGGCTTCTTTGTATGGAAAATTACCTTCCTTGCATGAATAGCTAACAAAAAGATAACCCTTTCACTGCTGCCCTTCTTTGTTCCTTATATTTCATAGTCCTCAGTTGTTTGAGGAGCTGGAACATACTTGGGGCATTTTCTCAAG
The DNA here is from genome assembly GCF_018691265.1 of Tyto alba. Classification (NCBI taxonomy): domain Eukaryota; kingdom Metazoa; phylum Chordata; class Aves; order Strigiformes; family Tytonidae; genus Tyto; species Tyto alba. The sequence goes on from NW_024881279.1 coordinate 23,208,207, forward strand.
AAGATGGCAAGGAGGCTAATGCAATTGTTGGATTTAATGATGGAGCGTAAGCAGTGTAAATTACACGCTTTGGAGAATGTATTGGAGAAAAATAATATTCACCCTGATTCTTCAGCTGAAATGGGCAATGCTTCTTACATTTTATGATGTTTTGAATCAGTCAAATATTTTTTGTTCTTCTCTTCTAGAAATTGTAACACTTCAGTTTAAAAGAGAACTGCAACTTTCCCGTGTATCATAGAATCATAGGATGGTTTGTGTTGGAAGGGACCTGAAAGCCCACCCAGTCCCACCCCCCTTTAAGCCCTGGGAGGCCACTCTCAGGTCCCCCCGGAGCCTTCTCTTCTCCAGGCTGAACCCCCCCAAGTCTCTCAGCCTGGCCTCCCAGGGGAGCTGCTCCAGTGCCCCGAGCGTCTTTGTGGCCCGATCCCTGGCTGCGCAGACAGTTTCTCTCTATTCCTCCCAGGCTCCCTGTCCTTGCTTCCACCCTCCATAGGCTTCCTTTTTGTGTTTGAGCTCATCCAGGAGCTCCTCATCCATCCATGCAGCCTCCTGATCTTCTTACCCGACCTCCTCTTTGTCAGGATGCATCGCTCCTGAGCTTGGAGACAATGATGCTGTTATAAGTGGTTGAGATTTCTCATGAAAGAAACATCATGTACAAAGCTATTAGAGCTTGTAAATAGAAGTTTCTTCTAAAGTGATCCCTGTCCTGCATTCTCTACCGAAGAGGGAATTAACATGTGTGGAAAGGCTATTTTAGCTCTTCAATGGAATGCTTCTTCCAGGGGGATTGTTCGTAATTCCGCACCCAAAGACACTCTCTTCTAGAAGAGGACAGAAAATATTTCGATGCACCAGAGAAAACTGTTCTTCATCCATTCATATTTTTAAAAAAATTCTGCACAAAATCTTGCTTTTTCCTTAACTCTTATGAAGTAATTCCTGTCACATAATAACCATCTCTTTACCGCATCACATACCTAAAAAGCCCATGAAACCCCAGTGCTTCAAGTTGAAGTTCCTGCCACCGTTTCAAGTATAAAAAGGTATGTTCTTCCTGCTGTGTCTCCTTTTGAAAATATATCACAACACAGCTCACATGCCCAGGACAATTAGCAGTTTCTCATCCTGCTGGGCCTAGTACTGTATAAAGAAACACCGTGCACACGGCAGATTGCACCAGGAACTTTTAACGCTATTTACATTCCTCTCCAGATATCTGGGGGTTATGAAATAATAAACCTTTTATTTCTCTTGTCGTCCAAGAGGAAGAAAAATCCTCTTGATTAATAGCTTTCTTTTAAACAAAAAGTTCTTTAAAAATGTTACCTGCATCGATAACAATATCTCATTTGAAATAGGGGAGAAAAAAAAAAAGGCTACATTTCCTTCTAATACTCCCTTCCAAATTCCCCCCAAAAGCAGAAGAAAGGCTTTCAATTAAAATGTTACCATTAAACTGGTACATCAATCCGCCTATATCTATACCCTTTGACTGGGAACACAAAAACATTCATCAGAGCCGCAACAAGCACTTTTAGGATCAAAGCAAAATCAATCCACAGAAAGCGCTAGCAGGTGCGATCGTCGCTGTACAGCACTGTTCCCTCAAAACTACCACGCTGCACATAGCAATCCCTGTCTAGCTGCTTCCTTTCACTGGGAACACACAAATCTTCAGCAGAGCCAGAATAGCACTTTTAGCCCCAAAGTGAAACTTCTCACAGAAAGCACCTACATGGACGATCGTCGCTGTACAGCACTGTTTCCTCCAAACTACCACGCTGCACATAGCAATCCCTGTCTAGCTGCTTCCTTTCACCGGGACAACACAAACATTCATTAGAGCCACAACAAGCACTTTTAGGCTCACGGCGAAAACTTCTCACAGAAAGCGCTAGCATGTCTTGCACGTCTGTGATGTCTTGCATTCTGACCTATTTGTTTTATTGAAGGAGCTTATTTTTCTTTTAGATTCACGCCCTCATCCCTATTTTGTCATTCATGCATGTCAGAGCACATACTGTTTTACCTGGCTTTATTGCAGAAGGGAATCGACGAGCTGATATGCTGACATTGCCAGTGCAAGTATTACCGGATCGTGTGTCACAGGCTAAACTCAGCCATTCTTTTTTTCACCAGAATGCTGGAGGTCTCAAACGACAGTTTGGGCTTACCTCCCAACAAGCGGCTAATATTATCGCTGTGTGCCCCGACTGTCAAAGACACTCTTTTCCGTCGGTAGCGGGAGGAGTTAATCCCAGAGGACTGCAGAGTCTGCAACTTTGGCAAACAGATGTTACGCATTTTTCGGAATTTGGTCGTTTAAAATGTATCCATTCTTCTATTGATACCTTTTCTGGCGCTTTGTTTGCTTCTTGCCACACAGGAGAGAAGACACGTGATGTTGGGAAACTTTTGATGCGTGCCTTTGCTACCTTAGGTATACCCTCTCAAATAGAAACAGACAATGGCCCTGCATATGTCTCAGCTGCAACAAAAACCTTTTTGGACTCCTGGGGCGTGACCCACATTACCGGCATCCCTCACTCCCCTACAGGTCAATCCCTGATTGAACGCTCTCATCAATCTTTGAAATGATTATTACAACAACAAAAAGGGGGAGTAGGGACTGCTACCCCTGAGGAACGTCTACAGAAAGCTTTGTATGTTTTTAACTTTTTGAATTGCTCTTTGTTAGACAGCAACCCTCCGATAGTCCGACATTTTAATAGGAATGCTTCACTTGAGGGGCGAGTCAAGGCCCCAGTGTTGGTTCGTGATCCCGAAACAGGTAAAATCACGGGACCGTATCCCCTTATCACATAGGGCAGAGGCTATGCCTGTGTCTCCACAGAGAAAGGTCCTCGATGGATCCCAGCAAAGAGTGTACGACCTTTCCGTGAATCCCTACCACAGTCATCTGGTGAGAATTCCGATCATCCTTCGGACCAGCCCTTCGAGCAACAAACGGGTGAACCTCCCGAGGAGGGACAGGACAGCGGGGACTGAACACCGCAAGCAAGGAGTGTAAAGAAACACCAGTTGTGAAAATCGCTTGTGCTTTATGTAAAACCTGTGAACCCTGGGTCTTATGTGTATGCCATACAGAAAGTCACTTTTAAAATGATGTTTCTTTTTATAATCATGTTAGAGGCCGTGCGAAGTCACCCACCTTTACCTGTGTTACCCAAGGTCAACGTATGGATAACGATAGCGAATCTCACCAGACAGGACACTTGGTGTCTTGCTACTGCCTCTCCTAACAGCCCCTTTTCTACGTGCCTTGTGGGTTTGCCGCTGGACCAGTGGCCGATACCTACAGGTCTCCGAACTGTGACAGAGTATTGGGACATGTGGACTCCTCACCTCCCACTCGCTACTCTGGAATCACAGGAAATTGAGCTCCTTGGATCAGTAAAAATGGATTTCTGTGTTAGGTTTAACTATACGGGAAAAAATCAATCTAAAGCATGGGATGTCTCTCCTGCCCATCCCGTTTTTAAAAATGCTACAGCTTGGTGTAATTATACGGCAACCAACTTGTCTAAATCTAGCAATGCTCCCCTTTTATTACTGTCAGGAATATTTCTTATCTGTGGGGATAGAGCCTGGCCTGTTATCCCTTCTCATATAAAAGGAGGTCCATGTAGTTTTGGACACCTTTCCGTCTTAACCCCTAATATATCCATGATTTTGCAACACCGTTTTTCTCACAGGGCAAAGCATGGCGTTCATACATATACTCCCGATTGTGATGATAATGTGGAATTTTGGTCCTTTAGCCAACGCTTTGCTGCCTCTCTTTTATTACCTGGGGCTGCCGCTGGGAAAGCATTAGCAACTTTGGATAAGCTTGGCTGCTGGCTTGCTAACCAAACGAATGCTACTGGTAGTGCTCTGTCTGGTCTTTTAGTAGATGTAGATAGTGTTCGTCACGCTACATTGCAAAATAGGGCTGCCATAGATTTTTTGCTTTTGGCGCAAGGACATGGTTGTGAGGATTTTGAAGGTATGTGTTGCGTGAATCTTTCTGATCACTCGGAATCTATTCATGCTAGCATCCAGCATCTCAAAGCTGGGGTTTCTAAGCTTCAACAAAATGACAGTTGGGATTGGTTAGATAAGCTTTTTGAAGGATGGGGATTGTCAGGGTGGTTAAGGAGTTTTGTGAAGATGATTGTATATGCTTTGGCCGTCCTTGTTCTCTTGTTACTTTTTTTGCAGTGCTTGTTGCAGTGCTTACAAGGACTGATAGCACGCTCCATAAAAAGAGTTCTTATTGTGCAACAGGAAGGGGGAGATGTGGGGCAGGGCTTGGCTGCTCTCAGCAAAACCCCCAGCACTGCACAATTGATAGAAGGAGACGTGCTGGGACTTGTCGGCCACAGGCCTTGGGAAGAATAAGATAAGAACTTCGTGTAGGAGGAACAGGGGGGGCTGTCTTGGTGTTTGTGTTAAGATTAGGCGCTGTGGAACAGATGTCCTGTAACTGGGACTTATTGTTTTTGTAGGTAGGACTGTTGCAATTAGAAAGTAAAAGTTTAGAAAAAAGCCTTTGGCATTAGCTAATCTCTGAATGCCTAATGTAGAATGTAAGCCAATAAATCTTTGGCATGCTTCAAAGAAACCAATTAGTTTGTAACACGCTATCTAGGAACTAGTATAAAAGTATGTGAAGAATCATAATAAAATGGACACTCTGCTTGCATCAAGCTGCGTCCCGTCTCTCAATCGTGGCAGATCTCAGCAGCTTCTTGATGAGTTTTATGGTCAGACTGACACTGTTATTCTTGGTATCTCCCCTTGTGTCTGGCACACAGTCTTTGATGAATACCAGTCCCTGACAAGCATCGAAATAGCATTCAAGGTAAACAGGATTGTTAAGAAATTGAAAAGCAGTTAGTTCCCAATATCAGGCATTTGGTATCTACGACCAGCCTGAGACCCAGGCCAAAATGTCAATGCAACAGGGAGCACTGCCCTATACTGAACTTTCCATTTTACTCCTTGTGCAAGTGCTAGGCATTCTGCCCTGGGACAGAATCTGAGGGGAGAACACAGTCTGTGAAGAAGCTTTGTTTCACTGTTTCAAACCCACCATCTCCTCCATTTCCTCTCCTGCCCCTGCATTTTGAATCATTCACTTTCTGGAGTCACCTGCTCTGCTCCTTTCTATGTCCAAAAACAAAAGTAAAGATGAAGGGAAAAATGTCAGTCTTTATTGCGTGTATTTTTCTTGTGCTTCCTTCTGCTAGATGAGCATTTTCATTTTGAAAAAACAGTAACTTAATAAACCAGAGATTTGAGACTGGAATAGTGAGTTTCATCTAATTACCTCCGGGTGCCTGTGAGAACTTGTTTTCCCAAGGCTCCCTCTGTAGTCAGTGGAGACAAGAGGAAGCACTAGAGGCTGGGTCCTCCCAACCTATAACTGGCATGCGAAAGAAAGGTTACAAATCTCTTCCAGATACTCTTCTCTTGCTCTGCATTTAGGTCAGCACATCTGATAGTAACATCAATGAGCAACTGCTTGGAAACAACGGCATTTCAGTGCAGGCGGATGTCAGACAAGACTGTGTGACAGACTGTGTGGAACCATAATAAATTTCAGTCATTGCTGAGAGCACTAAAGAAGACGAGTGATACTTGGTCCCTACTCCACCCCCTCCCCATTTGCTGAGGAAACAGAGAGCAAGAATCTGTGGAAGAAAGCATGGAATTACAAAAGAGATACTTGATATTACTTATTTTGGAATCAAGAGATTCTCAGGGATTCCTAGTCCAAAAAGGCAAGCGCTGAAAAGTAGAAAGCATAGCTTTCAGCATACGGATTTGATGTGGTTTGATTTGATGGTCTAGAATTCGTGCAATAGAAGAAATGATTCTGGCACGTAGGTGTGAGAGAGGTGTGCAACAGGTCTGAGTGAATTTGGTATTTCCCATGAATAGGGTGAAACAGCTAACAGCCTCTTGAAAACCTTCTGTTCTGGAGAAAGGATCCTTTGTGAGTGTTTGAAAAAGGCAGAAAGAAGCCAACAGATTCTCTGAGGACTAAATGAAATGTAAAACATACAAATCAGGGTGTGAGAAATGCTCGAAGGACTCTCTCTGCCTGTATTATAGAGGAAGACTGCTAGAAAGGAAAGAAGCAGAAAAAGAAGGATAGAACTTTTCACCCAGACTGTGACATTACCACACATGTTTGTTGCTGTGCTCCAGTCTCAGCAGGATGAACTGAAATTCCACATGGGACCAGAAAATGAAACTGCGGTTACTGAGTTCACCCGAGAGGGTTTCTCGGGGCTTGATCGACGACTACAGCTATTTCTCTCTCTGGTCCTTCTGCTCATCTACCTGACAACAGCGATGGGGAACGCAACCATCATTTTCCTCGTGTGTGTGGATCACCGCCTGCAAACCCCCATGTACTTTTTCATCAGCAACCTGTCCTTCCTGGAAATCTGGTTTACATCCTCCACAAGCATCAAATTGTTTCTGATCCTGGGTTCTGGTAGGAGAACCGTCTCTCTAAGCAGCTGCTTTGCCCAATCCTATTTCTATTTTGCCTTGGGCTGTACAGAATTTGTTCTACTTGTTGTTATGTCCTTTGACCGCTATGTTGCTATCTGCCAGCCTTTGCATTATGCTGCCATCATGAAGCCTCATCTCTGCATCCAGCTGGTTGTTGCTGCTTGGGTCATAGGCATCACACTCTCAAGTTACCGTCTGGTCCTTCTCTGCAAGCTGTATTTCTGTGGCGCAAACAAGATCTACCAGGTTTTTTTTTTGTGACAACTCTCCCTTATTCAGACTGTCCTGCTCTGACACCAGCCTGCTTTGGAAAATAGACTCTGGTTTAGTATCATTTGCCATATTGGCTTCCTTATGCTTAACTCTGGCCTTTTACATGGACATTCTCCTCTGTATTCTACACCTTCCAGCAGCCTTGGGGAGGAAAAAAGCTTTTACTACGTGTTCTTCCCATCTCACCTCCTTGGCTATTGCATATGGGAGCTGCATTGCTCTCTATGTACATCATTCGGAAGATGTTTCCTTGGAGACAAACAGAATTGTAGCTTTGCTGAACACTGTCCTGTACCCGTTCTTAAATCCCTTCATCTACAGTCTGAGAAACAAGACTGTGATAGCGGCCCTGAGTGAAGCCACTGGCCGTGCAACACTGGAGATTTTCCCCTAATCATGATGCATTTCTGGACAGCAATTCCAACGATCTGCTATCATATATTAAGTAATACCAGTGCAGATGTATGCCACCTCCAAAGACAGATGCCTCAGGAGATTTCTCTTCTTCTTGGGTTGTGTGAGGTTAAATGATAAGAAGCTCATCTGCACACACCAAGGGAGCACTAACCATGGCAGGAGGAGTAACTCAGTGAATATCCTGACCCAGATGCTCCCAGGCCCATCACAGCACAGCCAGCAGCTCATCAGGAACCCATCTCCACAACCCAAGAAGAGCACAGAGGCACAGTGGCAGGTGGGAACCCAATCTACGAGCTCCTGAGCAATGAACATCTTGTCCCAGCTCCTTTCAGAGCTGCCCTGGGAGAGCCATCAGCCTTGTTGTCCAGGTGTAGACCCATCAAGGTGAGCCACTGAGAGCAGCTCTCTGGATCACCATTTGGACTAAGGGGATTGTTGCCTAGGGGTGGAGGATACATTATGGGATGCAGGGAAAGAGCATTTTTGGACTGCACAGGACCTATTATGAGCTTTTTAGTGGAGGACCCCGACCAGTGCAGTCCATCCTATCTTCTCATTAAACTTAATTTCTAACTATTTCCTGTGTGAGGAAATCTCTCTTCTGTGTGAATGTGTGAACATGGGAGTGTGAGTGCAGCAACTGGAATAGAACCAGGGTGTCAGACATCCCATATGTCATTAGTGCCACTGATTGAGCGGCTGGAGTGAGTGAAGTTAAAAGTCTATGTGTGTGACGGGGGTGGTCTGTACCTTCATCTGGAAAAGGGTGCTGCTTTGGGGGCTTGTATGTCCAGATGCCTGCTACTGGGGAGGCTGGTATCCAGGGGCAGCTACTGAGGACACTGAGTGTCTGAGCCCAGCTGCTGCAGGGATCCACCGTCTACAGGTATATATATAAACCAGAGTCGAATCAAATCAAATAGAATAGTTCAGCTGGAATAGACCTGAAATGATCATCTAGTCCAAATAGCTGACCACTTCAGGTCTGACCAAAAGATAAATCATGTTATTAAGGGCATTGTCCAAATGCCTCTAAAACACGGATGGTATTGGGGTGTCGATCACATCTCTAGGAAGCCTGTTCCAGTGCTTGAGCACTCCTTTGGTAAAGTAGTGCTTCCTAACGTCAGGTTGATAGCTCCCCTGATGCAGCTCTGAATGAGCTTTGTTGCAGTCCTCTGGACACATTCAAGTACCTTCACGCACTTCTTACATTGTGGGACCCAGCCTTGCACACGGTACTCACAGGGAGGCTGCACCAATGCTGAGTACAGCCGGATAATCACCTCTCTTCGCTGGCTGGTTATGCCATGTTTGGATGCAGCCCAGGATGCGGTTTGCCAGAGCACAGTGCTGGCTCTTGTTGAGCTGCTGCCCACCAGCACCCCCCCATCCCTTTCTTCAGGGTGCTGTCCAGGCACTCCTCTCCCCAGTCTATACTTGTGTCTGGCATTATTTCATCCCAAATATAGTGTCCAGCACTTGTTTTTGTTAAACATCCTGATTGCTCTGGGTCATGGATACAGGCATGAAACTGAACAGGGCCCAGCAGAGTTCCCTGTGCTGCCCCACATGTGACCAAGTAGGTACACTTGGTAAGTTTATGCTGACTGCGTCTGGATACTTTCTTCTATTTTAGGTGCCCAGAAAAGTCACCCAAGAGGTCTCTGGTGGCATATTTCTCACCAAAGTGAGTTTCTACAGCATGGAGTTACCTGGGTTGCACTTTTGGCCTCTTTCAAAGATGGGTACGATGTTGGTTTGTCCTCACTCTGAGGAGACCTCTACCAGTCCCATGACCTTTCAAAAAGTTGGTTGTGAAGAAATATTGACCTTCTGCTGTATACTTCCTTGTCACTATGATGCCTGTTATATGGCGTATATAATTTCTCAAATCTTTCATACATTTCCCCCTCTCCTGATACAATGACCATTTATAAAGTCATCTTTACAGATGCTGGCTGCCTAGACAAAGGCCCTTTCCATTATTCTTCAGTTTTCCTCTCCCCATTAATCTTTGTTCGTTCAGACACCTCTCAGCTATGCTGCTGCCTTGAGCTTCAGGGAATAAAAGCTTGCCAGTCTTTCAGAAGTGTAATTGTCTCTTTTAGCCAACTCTTTCATTATGTTTATGTCTACCTTATTTTTACTCTATCTATCTATCTATCTATCTATCTATCTATCTATCTATCTATCTATCTATCTATCTATCTATCTATCTATCTAAAATATTTCTCTTGAGATGATTCCTTGTCAAAAGGCAACCTCATTAGCGTATCTTGTACATTGCATATGGCTGGGGATTGTGATTTATTGTTTATGAAACTTAATGATACTTTTCTTTGATTGCAAAGAGGAAAATTATATCTGTGCCTGTGTGCAGCCAGTTGTTTATGGAAAGCAGGTGAGAGATGGTTCAATGGAGCTGTAACATTCAGCTTCCAGAGTTCGGTGCAGTCTGATGGAAGGCAAAGTGAGACAAATCCCAGGTGGCTAATGATAGAAATGGTGAGGCTGGGGAGGTGAGGAGAAAGGTTGTCCATACAGTGTCAGAACTCAAGAGACTGTTTTTCCTACCTGTCCAGACCTCCCGAGGAGAGCCGCTGCATCAATATCAATTGCAGAATGCTTCCATCACCTCTTTTCTAAACAGAAAAGTACATAAAAATAACCTTTAAAATAAAAAATAATTTTATTAAGTTCTTACTGAAATCTTCCTCTTTAAGCGCACTATGAAATTATTCCAATTAACTGTACCAGTCTTGAAAGGTTAAAGAAACTGAAAGGAATATAAATAGCTCATTAGGGCTTTCTCTATTTTAATGTGCCCCAGGGTGTACTGGGCCATAAGTCCATGAACCTCAGATACTGAGAGGAGCCTGAGCAACGTACTCAAGTAGTCAATGTCAGAACCAAAACCCGAAGTACCTTGAAGCATTGATTGGCCCCACTCAGGGCCATTACTGACAAAGCCTCCCCATGGCCTCCTTAGGGCAGATAGCTGGAGGCTCTGATTGCAGGTAGGCAAAGGCACTGTGCAGGTGGCTGTAATGCTGAGAAAACCCTGGATTTGTTTCCTGAAGCAAAAATGTTGAACCCTGATCCCCAGGCCCCGGGAAGGCAGATCCTGACCATCACACATGGCTCAGGGCCCTTCCTGGGAGCATTGGGGTGTGAGGGTGAGCAATGTCAAGTATAGAAAAACTGTACAATATGGGGGTCTACAGCTGGCCTGAGGACTGCGAGATGGAGACAACTGACACTAACCTGGATAAGACAGCCGTGTAGCCGTGAAAAAGAAGAAGAGGCTGAAACTGCAGCTTGATAAGACAGCTGTGTACCCATGAGAAAGAAGAAGAGGCTGGGACTGCAGATGTAAACAACTTAACGGAACATGAGAACAGCAGAAACCCTGCAAGAAAAACAGCGGATGTGGCAAGAAGGATAAGGTCATCCAATCATGAACTGTTGGGCATGGGTTGGACCAATAAACTAAGAACACATATGCTTAAGAAATATATATGCAAGACTTGTAAGACAAAAAACCCGGGCTTTTGGCTTCTGGCTTTTGGCTTTTGCTTTTGCTTGCAACTTGATGAATGTGTCGTGTCCGTCTCAACAGAGACATCTGGTGACCCTGACGTGTGTGATTCTCGTCAGACTTGCTGCTATGTGATGGTGGGTAGAGTTGTGGAGACAGAGCCCAGCATAGCAGAGACCGGCGGTAAGAGCTGATAGATTCAGATCTGGAAAGAGACACTTGAAAATGTGAGCTGCTGGGAACATGGGAGCCTCATTAACAAAAGAGGAAAATATGATAGATGCAATGTAGAAACTAATATTTAAAAAGAGGGGTGTAAAGATAGATGAGCTAATGTTATGAGAGGTGTTATTATGAAGCAAAATACAAGGATACAAGCAAATATGGTAACATCATTTAGCATCTTCAGCTGGCAGGAGGAAGGCGATAAGTTGTTTGATAACGCCTCCCACAGGGCGAAGGAGGCTAGGGAACTCCTAACTACATGGTTCCTGCTGTATGAGACTTTAAAGGACTTTAAGGAACAGAGGGACCAAGTGGAAAATAATGCTTTGGCCCCGGCCCTTACAGCAGCCGCACCCCTGGAGGAACAGGGGGCAGGGATAATGCCCGAATCCCAGTGTGAACCCTGGGAGGAGTGCACTACTGAACCTGTGGCAGAGCCTGTGGTCCCTTCAAAGGTAAAGCCTCTGCAGCCCTAGCGGAAAAATCTCTTCTCTGATGATTCGGATGAGGAAACGGACCCTAATCGTCTCCTACTTGCGTGAAGAGGACGGCATCAAAATCCTATTATACCTTCTGCCCCACTGCTTCATTCAGGGAAGAAAAAGTCACCAAAAACAACTAGTCCATTTTTATATCCGCCTTTGCCAGATGACTCAGACAATTGGGATGATCCTATGAGAGGAGAGGGGGACAGAGTGGATACCTCAGGCAAGGAAAATGAGTTGAACAAAGGGAGAGAACTGGTAACTGAACAAACCTGGGGGGGGTCCTCTTGTAAGCCTAGTCCCCAAGCCTGGGATTTGCCCCCTGAACGAATTATCGTAAGACCGTACAACCCTTTATTGTTCTGGCAGAAGGTAAAAGCACGAGCCATTGAGAAGGGACAATGAGATTTATCAGAAGTCATAGATATGCCCATGATGGCACCAAGTTCAGATCCCGCAATGGCTATGGCATTTCCTGTAATTAGAGGCAACCCAGGGCAGGAGATAATGGATGAGCATAGGTCGTATACCTGGAAAGTCATTCAAGACCTCCAAAAAAGTGTTGCACAATACGATCCTAATTCCCCAGCAGCCATGAAGCTGATCAGATTGTTAACAATGGAGGAAATGACACTGTATGATATAGCACAGCTTGCGCAGAGTATGTTTCAGCCCATCCAGTGTGTTGTGTTCAGAAGTATCTGGACACAAAAAGCAGACTCACAGGTGATACAAAATTTGCAATTTCCCCAAGATGATCTGTGCTATGGCAATGGCTCGGACATTTTAACGGGTACAGGAAGGTTTAATCATTCACAACATCAAGCCCAATGGCACCCTCTTGTGTTAGAACAGGTTAAGGCTGTTGGTATTGAAGCCTTGATAAAGGCAGCAGAAATGTCAGAGCCCAAAGCAAGATATCCTACCATTAAACAGGGACCATGAGATCCATTCCTGCAGTTCATGGAAAAACTGCAAGCAGCTGTTGAGTGACAGGTCTTTGACAGGCATTTGAGAATGATTCTAGTTACACGATTAGCTTGGGACAATGCCAATTCAGACTGCCAAAATCTAATTGAAGCGCTGCCAGGGGAACCGAATCTTGAGACAGTGATCACTGCCAGTGCCAAGGTAGGATCAGTGGAGCGTAAGGTGGCTGCTTTAAATACTGCCACGACAGCTATGAGATCTAAGGATCAGAAATGCTATGATTGCTGCCAGGCTGGCCATGTAAAAGCAGCTTGTCCAAACAAACAAAAAGGGGATGGACGTAGTAACAACAGTGGTGCTGCCGCTTCAGCTGTAGTCACTTGCCACAGGTGTGGCAAGAATGGTCATTTTGCTAAACAATGCCAATCTAAATTTCACCTGAGTGGGCAACCCCTGCAACAGGGAAACGGGAAAATGAGCTTGAAAGGGTGCGTGCAGGCACAAATACCTGCCAACCCCGGGAACAGCCCATTTCTTGCACCATAGCGTCATCTAGTGACCCAACAGCCCCAAGCTTATGCGACCTCTTGTCGGGAAAAAACAGAGGATCAGCAGGGATGGATGTATGCACTGCTGACACAGTAACTGTAAGTACATAAGGTGTGCACAAAGTCCCTTTAAATGCTTGGGGGCCCATTGGACATGGACTGAGAGCATTATTAATTGGGCGCTCTAGCATCACATTGCAAGGAATTATGGTTCATGTGGGAGTCATAGATGCAGATTATGAAGGACAAATTTGTGCAATGGTTTCTACTGCAATACCCCCTGTAACAATAGAGAAAAATGCTCCAATTGCTCAACTGGTGACTTTTAAGAGCTGTGTTCCCAGGACAGAACAAGCGATTTGCGGGTCTGGAGGCTTCAGATCTACTGGTAAACCTCAAGTCCTCTGATCATAGACTTTATCCGATGAAGTGTACTCTTGCCATGGACAGTGCCTCACCAAATATGTTCCAGGTATCTGGGTTGTTGGATACAGGAGTGGATGTTACTATTATCACTCAATGGGACTGGCCTAATTCCTGGCCTGTGGTATCCACCACCTCTGGGTGATGGGGTTGGGAGGCACGGCAACCAGCTTTATGGCTGCTAAACCTGTACTCGTTACTAATTCTGAAGGACAAAAGGCCACTGTCCGACCCTATGTCACTGCTGCACCCCTAAACTTGTGGGGACAAGACTGCTTGAGGCAAAGGGGAGTCCGTATAACCACGGATTTTCCATAGGGGACACTGTCTTTCAGGGTGTCAAAAGATCGACAATGGCATTACAATGGCTTAGGGATAAACCGGTGTGGGTGGATCAGTGGCCCCTCAAAACCAAGAAACTTACATCCCTGTGAATGTTAGTAGAGGAACAGTTAATAGCAGGCCATATTGAGGAATCATATAGCCCTTCGAACACCCCAGTTTTTGTTATACAAAAGAAATTGGGGAAATGGCAATTGCTGCATGACCTGCGAAAAATTAGAGGTGATGGCAGCAATGGGGGCTTTACAACCGGGTTTGCCTTCCCCTACAATGATTCCCATGCAATGGAATGTGGTAGTAATGGATCTGAAGGACTGGGCTTTTATGATCCCATTGGATAAAATGGACAGGGAAAATTTTGCTTTCACAGTCCCGTCAATCAATCATGTAGAAGCTACAAAAAGATATCATTGGAAAGTGTTACCTCAAGGAATGAAAAATTCACCTACTATATGTTAATGGTTTGTAGCCCAAGATTTGAGCCCTGTTTGACAAAAATACCTTGAATGTTATTGTTACCATTATATGGATTATATTCTTGACGCAGAACTGTCGGACACAAAATGCACGATCAATGTGATCAAGTTAATGCCACTTTATTAAAGGATACACAGCGATTTCTACACTAGCACAAAGCACACGCGTTACGTTTTGGTTGCTAATAGGTTAAAGCTGCTTGTTCACATGCCTTGCTCTGCCATACCTACATTCTGTTTCTCCCTCCTGTTATCTTGTTTTACATTCCATTCTCCTTACCTCTCTGCAACATAGACAGTTTCTCAAAACCCCAATTTCATTATCTCTTTCGACTTTGCATATGTCCTTCACAACAGCTGCAGTTGTGAGGTCCCTCGGTCTGAATCGCTCACAACATGCCTATTTTCTTCCAGCCACTCCACATATTCTGTTGGTTGCTGCAACACCTGCACTCTTGGACCACATGGAGCATGAAGCTAGGCAAGCATTAGAGGATTACAACCTAGTTATTGCTCCTGAAAAGATACAACATATCCAACCTTGGCTTTACTTGGGAATGAAAGTACTTGATAGAACAGTACAACCCCAAGCAATTAAATTGGTGACTAATGTCAAAACACTCAATGATGTTCAGAAGCTAGTTGGTGTCATAAATTGGATGAGAACTTTTTTAGTTCTGTCATCATCACAACTACAGCCTTTAGTAGACTTGCTAGAAGGAGATGTAGATATTGCAGCATCCAGGATTTTGACTTCAGATGTCAAATGTGTAATTGAAATGGTAGAGCAAGCCATTCAAGAAAGACGTTTGGCGCATTGATTTATCTGTATCATTACAAGCACTTGTGTTTATTGATGGTATGACGCCCTTTGCCATGCTTGCCCAATGGAACCAGGAATGGGAAAATTGTCTCCATGTGTTGGAATGGATCTTTTTACCATTTCAGCCAAAGAAAACTGCCCCAGGGTTGTTTGAATTATTGGCCCAAATCATAATATAAATTTGGACGAGATGTACAGAACTATTGTCATAAGATCCAGAACACATAGTTATACCTGTGCAAAATGAGTACTTTGAATGTTGCCTCGCAAATTTCTCAGAACTCTAAGCTGCATTAATGAACTTTACAGGACAAATTAGTTATCACTTTCCTTCCCATCCGCTGTGTAAAATGGGAATTCACATACCAATTGGCCAAAACCAATTAAGTCAGCAGGAACCTGTTGATGGTCCTACAGTGTTTACTGACGGATCAGGAAAAACAGGTAAAGCTGCTGCTACCTGGTTTGATGGACAACAATAGCAACACCTGATTAAGCACCAACAAGGTTCTCCTCAAACAGTGGAACTGCAAGCCATTACATTGGCATTTCAACGGTTCCCACAAGCTGTGAATGTGGTAACTGACTCTGCTTACATCGCAGGGTTAGTACAGAAATTAGACAAGGCGGTCCTTGGGCATATTTCAAATCAATTACTATTTGGAGTGCTGAAACTCTTATGGCAGCTCATTCAAAAGCGAAGTCAACCATATTATGTGTTCCATATATAGAGTCATACTAACCTGCCCGGGTTCTTAGCAGAAGGCAATGCATAAGCCAATCAATTGGTGTCTGCCGTTGTGTTAGGGCTGGTTCCAAACACCAGACAACAGCCAATTTCTTCACATCAGTTTTTTCATCAAGGTTATCACGCCCTCGAACTGCAATTTCACCTTTCCAATGCCGAAGCTCGATCTATTGCTGTCTCCTGCCCTGATTGTCAGGGGCAGTATTTTCCAACAGTTTACAGCACCAATCCTAGGGGTTTACAG
This sequence comes from Tyto alba, assembly GCF_018691265.1. Classification (NCBI taxonomy): domain Eukaryota; kingdom Metazoa; phylum Chordata; class Aves; order Strigiformes; family Tytonidae; genus Tyto; species Tyto alba. The sequence continues at coordinate 23,224,222 of NW_024881279.1, forward strand.
GCCCTCCAAACTTGGCAGACTGATGTAACACACGTGGCAGAATTTGGCAAATTAAAGCATGTACACATGTCTATTGACACTTTCTCCTCCATTATTCTTGCTACTGCACATACAGAAGAAACAGCCAAAGACGTTATATGGCATTGGCAGAAGGCCTTTGCTATATGTGGCGTCCCACAAAAAATAAAAACTGATAACAGCCCAGCCTATGTATCTGAAAAGGTTTGAACATTTTTATGCACATGGGATGTCATCCATGTCATGGGAATTCCTCATTCTCCCACCAGTCAGGGGATTGTGGAATGTGCCCACGGAATGCTCAAACAACTTCTGCAAAAACAAAAAGGGGGAATGTTTGAGGAAACACCTGAAGCCCAACTGAACAAGGCATTGTATGTGTTAAATTTTTTTACTATTCCAGATGAATTGCAGAATCTGCCAATACTTTGCCACTTTGCATCTTTGACATCGACTACACTTGTTTCTGCAGGAATTAAAGTTAGGGTGAAGGACCTCCAAAGTGGCCAATGGTCAGGTCCATGTGAATTATTAACCTGGGGTAGAGGTTATGCTTGTGTTTCAACAGATAATGGGCCTCGGTGGATTCCTGCTCGCTGTGTTGGGCCTGTTGTGGACTGCTGCACACAATAATGAAGCATGGATGGTGCCACAACACAAGACAAATGTATGGGTAACTTTTGCCAATATAACTGATCAGGATTCCATCTGCCTTGCTACCTCTTCCCCGAGTAATCCTTTTGTTACATGTTGCCTGGCATGCAATTCCATCCCACATCAAGGGAGGTCCATGCAGTTTGGGATGGCTGACACTTTTGACCCCTAATATGTCTATGATTTTAGCTAGGAGACATAAGCAGCCTCGATACAAATGCTCAACACACCCTTTTACATCAGACTGTGATGACTATGTTACATTTTGGAGCCCAGGGGAAATAATTGCTGCTTTCTTTCTTGCTCCAGGAATTGCCTTAACAAAGATAAATAATTAGGTTGTTGGCTGAGCAAGCAAACAAACGCTACTTCTATAGCCTTGACTTGTTTGCTTTTAGATGTAGACTCTGTGTGACATGCGACTTTACAAAACTGTGCTGTAATAGATTTTTTGTTGTTAACCTAAGGACATGGATGTGAAGACTTTAAAGGAATGTGTTGTATGAAATTGTCAGATCATTATGAATCAATACATAAAAGTATACAGCTTTTGAAAGATGGGGTAAAGAAGCTGCAAATCACTGATGGGTGGGACTGGTTGAATATATTGTTTAAAGAATGGGGACTGTCAGGATGGTTGCTATCTTTGATAAAAACAGGATTAATGATTTTGCTTATTGTTGTAGTTGTGCTATTGATGTTGCCATGTATTGTATCTCTGCTGCAAGGGCCCTGCAGCAGATGGCACAGGTGATTTTTGTAGTACAAATACAAAAAGGGGGAATTGTGGGGGTCCACAGCTGACCTGAGGACCCTGAGACGGAGACAATTGACACTGACCTGGATAAGACAGCCGTGTACCCATGAGAAGGAAGAAGAGGCTGGGACTGCAGATGTAAACAACTTAACGGAACATGAGAACAGCAGAAACCCTGCAAGAAAAAGAGCAGATGTGGCAAGAAGGATAAGGTCATCCAATCATGAACTGTTGGGTTTGGGTTGGACTAATAAACTAAGAACACACATCCTTAAGAATTATATGTAAGGTTTGTAAGACAATAAACTTAACCTTTTTGGTTTTCGGCTTTTGGCTTTTGGCTTTGCTTGCAACTTGATGAATGTGTCGCATCCGTCTCAACAGCAACAATCTAGGATTCAAGCTATTTTATTAAGGTAACTGCAACAATCCTGCCCTGGCCCTCCTTGCTCCTTCACTTCTTGCCAGAGCACTGCCCGTGTGGTGTAGCTGCAGATCTACAGGTCAGAAGGAGCCTTCCTCTTGCACCACAAGCCAACAGCCTTCCCCTGTGCAGAACGCTCCATTCAGTGCTTCTCTGGGGTGTTCTCCAGCTGGGTCTCCTTCCCTGCTCCACAGGGATCAGAATCTTTCCATTGCAGGGTCTCTGAAAAGACCCTGTCTCTCTCCTCTTTGTCATTCTCAGTGGTGCACAGACTGCTCCCCTCCTCACACACATCCTTCACCTCAATCACAGTTCCCAGACCAGGGCACACTGCCCACGGAGAGGACACTGTCCCCCCAGTGCCAGGGAGAGGAACGTCTTGGAGCTGAGGCCTGAATGGCAGCATCCTCCCTCCAGAGGTCTGTCATGGCGAGACCTCTGATGTTCCCAGGACAGCTGACAAAGCCGTGCTGAGGACCGTTCCCTGCGGTGCATGGGCACCAGTGTTCTTCATGAACACACTGTCCTGAGCAGAATTTCTTGGTCCCTTTTTTGCCCTGAAGCGCGGAAACAAACTTTACAGCTCACAAAGAGTTCTAAAGCAGGTATATTTATTGCAGCGCTGGGTGCAAGGGGGATCACTCCTCCTAGCTTGCACACCAACAGCACTTTTTGCCAAAAATTTATGCAGTGCAGGTATACATATTCATGGGATTATGCAACACAAACATATATATGCATAATCTAGGTGGGGTTAGTTTGTGCAGACTCAGGTCTCTCTCTGGTGGTAGTTTGTTTCTTCAGCGGTCTTATCTTCCTCTTCCTCTGTTGTGCTTTAGATGAACTTTAGTCATTCGCGCACGTTCTCTTCGTACTTGGTGATCTCAGCAGCTTCTCGATGGGTTCTAACCAGTTTTATGGTCACACTGAAACCGCCATTCTTTTTATCTCCCCCTGTGTCTGACACACAGTCCTTGATGACTACCAGTCCCTGATAAGCTTAAGCACCAATCTCTAGAAAACAAGTTTCAAAAATACATTCAAGGCTTCAAAATAACATTAAAGGTAAATAGGATTGTTAAGAAATTGCAAAGCAGTTAGTTCCCTATATCAATTCCCCCCTTTTCTTTTCCCTAAGCAAATTCTCTTGCTGTAAAAGTGGTTCAGCATATTTCATTGCTAATTTTAAGGCCCATATGTCTTCAGTAAGCCTCTTTGGTTTATAAGTTGCAATTTAGCAGAGTCATATGAACCCATATCATTGGTTTTGGATGCGAAGTTTCAATGGTCCCATAGGTGCTGATTCCCAATGTAGCTTAGAAGCTGCTTTCTTCACTCTGGTGTGATGTACCCACGAGATCTGTTCTTTAATCTTGATCACTGTATGCTGTTGACGCACCTGGAAGGGCCCCTCCCATTTTGGTTCCAGAGGTGAATCTATAAGGGACTTCACATACACATAATCACCAGGCTTAATATCATGCACTGGTCCATCAAGGCCTCTGGCCCTGATTCCAAGACCTGTTTTCCTATTTCTTGAAGTTGGTTTTGCAGACTTATTACATAATCAGATAACTTTTCATCCCCGATCTGAGTTGATATTCCTGCCTGCATCATGTAGAGCCTCCTATACAGTATCTCAAAGGGGCTCAACCCTTCCTTAATCTGGGTTTAGTTCCGATCCTCAAAACAGCCAGGGGTAAGGCCCAAGGCCAAGATAATCCAGCCTCTTGTCCTTATTTTACAATCTGCAATTTAATGAGGTGGTTCATTTTCTCCACCTGACCACTTACTTGTTACCAATATGGGGTATGGAATTGCCAATCTATCCCCAAAAGTTTGCTAACTTGTTTGCGAGCAGTGGAGGAACAATGCTGAGACAAACTCAGTGTGAGTGATAAAGCATGGCTTTCTTTATTGGTCCAGGGTACATATATTTATACAGACAACGATAATTATTATGCCTACTAGTCACTAGCTGATTGGCTTAAGCTCTAAAGGTCGTATTTGCACGGTCCACCTACTTGCGGTTAGCTAGCAGCACAAGCTTCTCATAACACTAAGTTTCTCATGCCACTATTTCTAATTCCTCTTGACTTGTTTTCGATACACAACGATACACAGGGCTGAAGTGTCCTTGACATTCCTCATGTATCAGCAGCTGCAAGCAGCTGCAGGCAAACCCTAGTGAGGCCCAGCATCAGCGAGGCAGCATCAGCCCCTAGAACAGGCTCTGATCATACAACTGCTCAGTGGGCTCAGGACCCTTGTCTCTGAGCCATTCTCCAACACTTGTTCAACAACCTTTGCAACGAAATGTGACCTTTGGTACGAGGATATGACCGATGAGACCTCAAACCTTGGTATTATTTCTTGTAATATGGCCTTGGTCACTTCTCTGGATTTATTGGTTTGGCAAGGGGATGCTTCTGTCCAGCCTGAAAAGGTGTCTCTTAGGACCAACAAATATCGGTGCCCCCCTTTTCTTGGGAGCTCTGAGAAATCAATCTGTCATTGCTGTCCCGGATAGTTTCCTTACCCTATTTGTCCAAGCTTGTCTGGGGCTTGTTTTATGATTATTTTGCAAACATATTTCACATTGCTGTGTCACTTGCTTAACAGTGGTGTAGAGGTTCTGGGCAACTATACTCTGTCAAGTATCTATACAGGGCTTCCACTCCCCAATGGGATTTTCTATGTGCTGACATAACTATGGCCCACAATAACGCAAATGGGATTATTAGTCTGCCTTGTGGAGTCTTTGCCCACCTATCCTTCTCTATTTTTCCACCTAAGTCTTTGACTAATTCCCGATCCTCCTTAGAATACCTGGGTTCACAATCAGTTTGTGTTTCACCGTCTGGGACCAAAGACTGCACCTCTAATTCACCTCTCTCAGCCACTCTTTTGGCTTCACAATCTGCCATGACATTGCCCAATTCCTGAGCAGTACTACCTTTCTGATGAGCCTTGCAATGCACGATAGCCACCTTTTTGGGTAGCTGTATTGCTTCCAGGAGCCTAAGAATTTCTTCAGCATGCTTTATGTTTCCCTTGGGTGGACAGGAGTCCTCTTTCTTTCCATATGGCTTCATGGACATGGACTACTCCAAAGGCATATTTAGAGTCTGTCCAGATAATAACCTTCTTGCCTTTGGCTAGTTCCAATGCTCTGGTTAAAGCTATTATTTCTGCCTTTTGTGCTGAGATACTTGGGGCAAGGGCTGCGGACTCTATTACCTGATCTGTAGTGGTTACAGCATACCCTGCTTTGCAGACACCTTGCCAAACAAAGCTACTTCCGTCCGTATTCCAGGAGTCCTCAGCATCTTCCAGCAGTTCCTCTTTTAGGTCAGGTCTGCTGGAGTAGAGTTCTTCAATCATTTCCAGGCAGTCACATGATACCAGTTCTCCCGTAGTTCCGCTAAGGAAAGATGCTGGATTGACAATGTTAGTAAGCACTATTTCCACATCATCCTCTTCCGCCAGAATGGCCTGATACTTAAGGAATCTTTGTGGGGAGAGCCAATGTCCTCCTTTTACCTCTAATACTGTAGATACAGTGTGAGGTATCAACACTGTAATCTTTTGGCCTAATGTCAATTTTCATGCTTCTTGAATATTTAGCACTAATGCTGCTACCGCCCTTAGGCAGCTAGGCCAACATTTACTTACTTCATCGATTTGTTTGGAGAAGTACACCACTGCCCTTCTGTATGGTCCCAAGTTCTGGGCTAGGATTCCCAAGGCTATTCCCTGCTTCTCATGGGAGAACAGCCAGAATGGCTTAGTAGTATCTGGTAGCCCCAAGGCAGGGGCCTCCATGAGTTTCCTTTTCAGTTGGTGGAATGCTCTTTCTGCTTCCCCATTCCAAGTGAGGCCTTTCAGGCCAGATTTCAACAATTCGTAGAGTGGCCTTACCAGAAGTCCATAGTTGTATAGGCGACACCATCCCATCATTCTTAAAGATGTGCAGAGTTCTTTAGCTGTCTATGGTCGAGTCTGACAGATAGCCTCCTTTCTTGCTATGCCTAGAGATCTTTGGCAAGGAGTTATCCCGTATCCAAGGTAAGTCACCTGCTGCTGAGCCACTTGGGCTTTCTGTGGAGAGACTCGATAGCCATTAAGTCCAAGGAAATTGAGCAGACTGACTGTCCATACGATACATAGTTCTCTCATTTCCATGGCTATCAATAAAGGATCCAGATATTGTTGTATTACTCCAACTCCATGTGGTCGCTTCCACTGCTCCAAGTCTTTGGCTTATTGATTTCTGAAAAGTGGGGCTATTTTTAAGCCCCTGTTGCAATACAGTCTGTGTTAGTTGTGCCTTTCTCCCGGAGTCAGGGTTTTCCCACTCAAATGCAAACAGCAACTGACTTTCTGTGATCAAGGGTAGACAAAAGAAGGTGTCTTTCAGGTCCAGTACAGTAAACCAGGTCAATTCAAGTGCCAATTTAGTTAATAATGTGTATGGGTTTGCCACAACAGGATACAGGTCTTCAACAATCTTATTAATATCTCTGAGATCCTGTACTATTCCATAACTCCCATCCGACTTTTTGATCAGTAGAATGGGAGTGTTATACTCTGAGTCACACTGTGTTAACAGCCCAAATTTAATAAACCGGCCGATTATTGGTCAGATTCCTTTCCTATCTTCTTACTTAAGGGAGTATTGCCTAATTCTTACCAGCCACGCCCCTGGTTTAAGTCTATTATTGGGGAGGCATTTTTCTCTCTCCCGGGTATCTCTGAGGCCCATACCCCCAATATACCTGGTTCTGGACTTCCTCAGGTACTCCTGAGCTAACAGGAGCCTCTATAAGGGCCAGACTCAAAAGTTCAATTAGTTGGTCATCTCCCACTCTAAGTTCTAGTTTTCCTCCCTCAAATGTTATTTTTGCTTTTAGTTGTTCCAATAGGTCTCGGCCTAATAGAGGTTTCAGCGAATTAGGCATATATAAGAATTTGTGTATTCCCAGTTGTTTTCCCAATTTAAATTTAAGAGGTTTTAAAAAGTACACCTCTTCACTTTGGCCAGTAGCTCCCCTTACCATTACAAAATCATCATCCGTAGGTGTTAAATCTTGGTTCAAAACTGAAAATGTTACCCTGGTATCTACTAGAAATTCTATACTCTATTGTTGTTTCCCCAGCTTTAATGTAACCAGTGGATTCGCTAGGGTAGACCCCACAGGTCCCCATCAATCTTCTTTGACGTGGGCCTGCATCCTTCCTTTCCCTTTCCATCTCTCTGGGCATTCATTTTTCCAATGTCCCCTTTGTTTACACCATGCACACTGGTCTTTTCCCTGGGGTTTCCTAGGCCAAGCACCTTCAAATTGTTTTAATTGCCTGCAACATCGCTACCAGTGTTCACTTATCCCCCCTCCGATCCTCCTCCTCCCATTACTAAACGCTTTCCATGCTTAAGCTTTCCATGCTTCATCTAACAGTACTTCCAGATTTCATCTTTCTCTCAGTTTCAGAGTCTCATACATCTCTGACCTATGCTACATGCCAAACATCACCTTCTTAATTTCCCTTTTGCTTCCTTCTTATTTTCCTTCTCTTAGGCTAATAACATTGGGTCCCCGAGGGGGGGTGGGGGGGTAGGGGGGTGGGTGTGGGTGCAGTCCACAGTCTGTTTGGAATTCAGGGTGATTCTGGAGGGTAAAGAACGTGTCTGCGTACAAGACCTCATCCCACTTTCCCTCTCTCCTCAAAAACATTAGTTGTAACAAACTTTTAAAATTCAAGGTTCTGTTAAAGGGCCATCTTTCCTCATCATCTAATTTATACAGAGACTACCACTGATTACAATATTTTATTAAATTCCTCCTGTTCACACTCCCACCTGGCAGTCCTTTTATATTTTTCCAATGAGTCAAGATGCAGCCTAAAGGCCTCTTTTTCAAAATTCTCCCACTCTGTTTCCCTCCCATACTGTTGCTTTTGAGGGCTTACCCAAATTCTAATTCTACTGTCTCTGTGTGTTTCCCATATTTCCACAATATGCTCTTTTAAGCTGACCTGAGTGCTCGATTCTGTCCCAGTCAGACCAATTCCCTTGACATTTGTTACACCAAAAATCATTTCCAAACTTTACCCAGACTTCTCTTCCACACCAGAATCATTCAAAACCAAATATTGGGTTACAGGAAATATCGTGAGGCACATGTATAGCGCACAAAATGTTAACTATTGGCTCAGACAACACTGTTTCAGTGTCTGACATACGCTTCGTTTGTCTCCAGCTGCTCTCCTCACAGAGAATAATGGAACCGCAGATCGGAACTCCACACTTGCTTTTCAGTCGGACTGTGGATCGTTCATACAACAGTCACACAATTACACAAAGATGCCCCTCACACTGCTTACTCACAAAATGCACCTATTAAGACAATAGCCACAGTCGTAAACCATGAGCTGTTTGCCACAGTTCAAGCCCAGAATATATCCCATAAGTTTCACTTACTCAAATCACTACCATTAGGGTGAGACATCTGCACACAAATATTAACAGCTGGCTCAGTTCAGGGGGACCTTGAAAAACTCTGCGATTTGGTCAACAGAAACCTCTTGAAGTTTTAGAGCAAGTAGTGGCCAGTCCTAGAGGAGGGGAGAATAACCCCAAACATAAAGGCAGTCTGGGACCTGACTGGCTGATCAGGGACCCTGAGGAGAAGGGCCTGGGCACAACAAGGGACACGATATGAGCCAGTGGTGCAAGCTCACCATGGACAAGGCCAGCTGCATACGGGGCTGCATTAGGAAAAGCATTGGCCACCCAGATACCTTGAGATATCATCCCTCTTGTCTCAGCACTGGTGTGGCCACACACACATAGGTGTGTCTCAGTGTGGGGCTCCCTGTTTTACAGAAGTAGGGAGGAACTGGAGAGTGGCCAGAGGAGGTCTGCCAAGGTGGTCTTTGGTTCACATGGCCTGGGTGGGATGGCTGAAGGACATGGGCTTTGTGTTTGGCCCAGTGTTGTGGAGGCTCCAGACAAGCCTGGGAGAGCTTGAAGGCTGGTTTCACAGATATCAGAGCTGTTCTTTGTAGTGGGAAATAGCATGTGAAAGAAATAATGCCACAAAATGCAGCTTGGGATGTCCAGAGTGGGCATGAGGAGAAAGAAACATCACATCAAAGGCAGTGCAACAGGTCACCCTGGATCAGGCCAAGGCTTTGTGTCTTAAAGACCAGCCACAGAAGATGGAGAGCTATCAGTGAAGGAAGGAAGATGCTCAGGTGAGAGCCAGGTGCAGTAGCAGGATGGATGCCTACAGCCTACAGGGAAAGAGACGCAAGCGATGCAACACCGTGGGATAGCCTGTGGTGGAGGTGATAGAGGGACATAGACGGGCTGAAAGCCCCAAGCAGAGACAAGCTCTTTCTCCTGTTGGCAATAGCTGTTGTCCTTATTGCATTAGCCATTAGAGCATTATTATACCTTGTAGCATTAGGGCCACACGGTCTCCTTGTCCATATCCAGAAGCCTGGGAGGGGTCCTGCCCTTGGCATCACATATACCCACATCACAGTGCCTCAGGAAGAGCCCTGATCAGCATGTGAGGGACAGGACCTCCCTTCCCAGGGGCTGGGGGTCAGTTGGTCAGTGGGGCCAGGGCTCAGCCCTTTAGCTTACTGAGACACATTAAGGTTTCCTCAGCATCAGAGCCTCCTTTACATCTCCTCTGCCTGTCATCTCTGCCTGCAGTTTTCTGCACTAAACAGTGCCCAGGGAGGCTTTGTCAGTAATGTTCTGCAGTGGGACCCATTGAGACTCAAGTCTGGAGTTTCTATCCAACGTTTACTTTGTGAGACATTTCCTCAAATTCCTCTCAGTGTCTGAGGTTCATGGACTTGTCCCAGGCCCACCAGAGAGGTCATTCAAATGCCTTGGGCTGGTCCTCTGCTGTTGAGCTGTTCCAGGCTCATGGGACAGAGGGAACACATGTCAAGCAGGAAGAAGTACAGAGACAGCTCTGCCATGGAGCAGCTCTTCTGCAAAGCACAGCAGAGCTGAGAGCGCTCACTGCAGCCACTGGGGGGAGGAAAGTAGGGCAGAGAGAGTTTAAAGGCAGCCTAAGCTGGGTGGATGGTTGAGAGCTGATTGGAGGAGAAATCTTCACGACCCTCTACACCGTAAGTCTCGCCCTGCATAGCAATGAACATGAGCTTCCTGGAGGGGTGTCATAAATCTGCCACAGCCTACAGAGATCTCTCTCCAACATAGAGGAGTAGGACCTGCTCCAGAGCAGGGCTTCCCTGTTGCACCATCAGAGACACAAGGCATGACAGCTGCCTTCTGCTATCATCACCGCCATCGCCTGTGACCACCACCTCTGCACCTCCATGTACTTCTTCCTCCTCAACCTTTCAGTCCTTGATATGGGCTCCATCTCCACCACTGTTCCAAAATCCATAGTCAGTTCCTTCCAGGACACCAGAGCCATCTCTTACCAAAGATGTGTGGCCCAGCTCTTTTACTTTTTCTTTTTTTATGTCCGCGGAGTATTTTCTCCTCACTGACATGGCCTATGCCCGCTATGTTGCCATCTGCAAACCCCTGCACTATGGGACCCTCATCAGCATCAGAGCTTGTGTCCAAACGGCAGCAGTGGCCTGGGGCAGTGGATTTTAATATACTGTGAGGCGCACAGCCAATACATTTTCAATACCACTCTGCCAAGGCAACGCTACGGAACAGTTCTTCTGTGAAATCCCAGAAATCCTCAAGCTCTCTTGCTTAGACACATACCTCAGGGAAGTTTAGCTCATTGTAGATAGTGTCTGTTTTGCATTTGGCTGTTTTGTTTTCATTGCGCTGTGCTATGCATAAATCTTGACGGCTGTGCTGAGGATCCCCTCTGAGCAGGGACGGCACAAAGCCTTCTCCACGTGCCTCTCTCACCTGGCCATAATCTCCCTGTTTATCAGCACTGCCATGATTGTCTATCTGAAGCCTTCCTCCATCTCCTCCCCAACCCTGGACCTGGTGTTGTCAGTTCTGTACTCGGTGGTGCCTCCAACAGTGAACCCTCTCATCTATAGCAGGAGGAACCAGGAGCTGAAGGATGCTCTATGGAAACTGACCCAGTGGTTGTAGTTTCACTGACAACAATCCACCTTCTATCCTGTCATATTTCCCAGAGTTTATCTTACGTCAGGACTCTGCTATTTCCCCTGTAATACTATATATACATAGTTTTCTGGACTTACACTACTTCTTTTGAGGTTTTATCCTGTTGTGCCTGACTCTAGCACCACACTTTCAGACGTGACCTGTCCAACAACAGCTCTTCAGTAAAAGGGAATCTCCTGGGTGCAGTGGCAGAAGGCTGGACTCTTCCTCCAAAGTGGCTGCCAATAAATCATCTAAGGAATTGGTCTTTTTAAAAGTCTTTTCTCCTTATGTTCTCCCTGTGTTTGAGGTTAAGCTCACAGTACCATTGAGTTTCACTGGACCAAAATCTCTACTTTTAAAGGCTCCCTTCTTGGTGTAAGATGGTGAATGAGCTTCCCACTACCTCCTCAGGCTGCTTTACATATGCCAGGACTCATGTCACATAGCTGTCTTTATGGAAATTAATTTGATCAGGAGAGGATGAGGACTCACCACATGCCCAGGGGTGGGAGTGAATTGAGATTCCACCGACTGGCCTGGGTCCTTGCTGCAGTGTTTGAGTCTGAGGGATTTCTCAAAATCCCCACTCTCTCAGCCTCTCCTTGTCCATCACGTGCTCCAGGACCCTGCTATCCTCCTGGTCTCTGCAGAACTCACTCTAGTCTGTCAGGATCTTTCTTCTGTTGGAGAACCCCATACTGGACATAGCAGTCCTGATGTGGTCCTGTGGTGGGTTAATTTTGACCAGCAGCCACCAGACAGCCACAGAGATGCTAACTCACTCCCCCAACTCAACAGGACAAGAAGAGAAAATATATCAGAAAGGCTCATTGATCAAGATGTCTAGGGGTCAAAGGAGAGGCCAGAAACAATGACACTGTGGTAGCTGTTCAGTTTGGTTTACCCCAGCCAGCAGCTAGCCACCCACAGAGTCCTTTGCTCACTCCTCCCTGCTCCCACCACCCCCAGCAGCACAGGGGAGGGAATTGAAAGTGTAAAAGCAAGAAAATCTATGGGTCAATGTAGGAGGGTCCCGTATGGAGGCAAGACCCGAGTAACGACACAACACTGATGCAATGAAAGTCGTTCTCCATTTATTTGCCCAAATAGCACCCAATATATACAGAGCCAGATGGTCACATGCTCTATGCTTACAATCTATTGGTTAAGGGCACTTATCACGCACCCGGAAGTGCTGTCTGATAGGTCTGCATCGTTAGTACACGTGTACAAACTAAATCCACTTTGAGGTTAGTGCATCCAGGCATTCAACAAGAATGAAGCACTAGCTTGACTTCCTCATTCTAGACCTTCAAGGTGACCTCAAGGACAAGATTATCACGTGGCAGTTTTCTGATCTGAGGCCCAGCCTGGATTGTCCAAACCCTGTAGAATCAGTGCATGTCCCTGATCCTCAAGAAATCCTACCACACTTCCCCCTTCCTCTTTTTGGGAAATCCAGACTCCTTTTAATGCTCGATTCATAGCATTCATAAAGCATTTCCACACACACCCCAATACCATCATGAAAATTATAATGGATATCAGCATTGCTAGTCCATGCATTAGAAAATCTTTCAGCCACCCACTAATTCCCAAGCTTTGAAACTATTCTGTCAGTCCATTTTCCACTCTTATGTCTTGTACACTCTTTCTCAGCTCGGCAAGTTGTTTGTGAATGGAGTTCGAATGATCAAATTCCTTCAAAATCATCACACCCATGACCATGAGCTAGTAATAGAAAATCGATAGTGGCTCTATTTTGAAGCACCACATGGCATAAGCTATCCATATCCTGCAGCAATTCAGTAAGCATAGAAGAGGTTAGAATCATTTGCTTCGCTGACCAGCATGCCAACTTATTTAATTGCGTAAGAGCAAATGCTGAAGCCACCCCTGGAGCAAATAATGAAGCTAATATACGCTCTGCTCTACCCCAGAGGGTTACATTACCATCGCATAAAGGCATAAGCTGTTGAAGAGATCTCTTTGCTCTGCTATGATTTCCTTTAAGCAACTGCAACGAAGGTGTAAACATAATTAACTTCCCAAAATAACAGGGTCCTCCAATAGCGCTGGCAGGGACCCTTTGCCAAGTTCAATCCCCACATATCAAGAAACATCATGGGGGAATGACCTAAGTGGTTTTGTTGTTCCAAATGGGAAACCTCCTACCATGCAACTCTGACCCCGTGGCCCCTGAACAGTAGTTTGAAGCGGATTTATTTTTGTAATCATACCATTTTTTTCTGCTAGAAATATTTGTCCAGGTGCTTAGATGACGTTTGTGTAATACACCAAAACCAGTCACCAGCTTAGCCCCTATAAAGAAACGTGACCCCTTGCCTGCAATGGAGCCCAGTAGATCAAGTTCTTGCAGATCCCATGGTAGAGTGCGATTAAGCGAATTTATCGCTAATGCTGCTGCTACTCCAGTCATGTTCACACCACCAGAACAGCAGACATGCCTCGCATTGTCACAACCCAGATGGCTATGGCAGGTACTATTAACCACTGTCTCTTCAATACACTTGCATTGTTTGTCCACTGCTTCCAGTCCTGAGGGTCCCAATACGGGGGCCCCACCAAACATGTGCGAAAAGGGTCCTCTGGCACAGCCATGGATAGGCAGAAAGAGGACTGGTTGGTTTGATTAGCAAAATGTGAGCCACATGTTTGGCCTAGGGTCAATGCAGTTCAATGCAAGACTTACTGTTGGATGATTCAGTAGCAGCACAATTCCCAATCCAAAACATGCAAATAAGTTTATTATTTTGTGTTGATCTTTCTGAGTTTTTCTTTCCATGATTGCTCTGACTACTACACTGTTGCTCCGCCGTCACCCAACTTGCTTGTCTGGTGGGCTGGTTGTGTAAATCTGCTCGGTACCCACAGAGGACCCTCACCTGTAGAAACACACATATAACCCCAACCATTGAACATTACAGGGGATGGCCCCTCCCAAACCCCGGGTTTTGGATTCTTGTAATGCACCACAAGTCTGGGAAGAGACTGTGGGTGCCCTGCTTTTATGGCAGCATGGTGAATCACAACAGGAGGCTCTTCTCTACCTTCTGTAAAACAGAGATAATTCAGGGTGAAAAACACCTTATGTAATCTCTGAACTGAATCAACTGATTCCGTATCCCTCTGCTCTTGTAGATCATCTTTCAACACTCTATGTGTTCTCTCAATCATCTCCTGTCCTGTTGGTGAGTTAGGTATTCCCGTAACATGCTTTACACCCCAAATGGCTATAAATTTTTCTACACTCTGGCTGATATAGGCAGGCCCATTGTCTGTTTTTATCTGCTCAGGGACTCCCATTGCAGCCAAACATGCAGTCAAATGCTTTCACACATACAGCGCTTTTTCCCCGGGCTGAGCAGTGGCCCAAATGAATTTTGAGAATGTGTCTACAGTGACATGCATGTATTTTAAATGGCCAAATTCTGGTATATGGGTAACATCCATCTGCCAAAGCTCTAAGGACTTCAAACCCTTGGGATTGACTCCTAATCCTAGTCCTGGCCCATGGTGGCTGCATTGAGGACATGTGTGAACAATTCCCTGGGCATCAGCACGTGTTAATCTGAATTGTTTTTGCAGTGCACAAGCGTTTTGATGAAAAACTGAGTAGGTCTCTCGAGCTCGCTCAAACTGATTATTTGGGGGAATATGAGCAACCTAGCTGACCGCAGCATCTGCATGAGCATTTCCTTCTCCTAGGCCTTTATCCCATTAATGACTTCTTATGTGGATAATGCAGTAAGGATGTTTTCGGAGCCGCAGCACCTGTCGCAATTGCTGGAACAATTGTCCCAATCGTGAGTTGTGAGTTCAACGCAGCAATGCCTCTTCTAAGCGCAATGCCACTCCTACTACATACAGCGAGTCAGATCCTACATTCACAGGCTCACTGATCCACCATAAAAAAACCCCAAGCACCGCTGCAAGTTCCAGTGCTTGCAGGCTATCCTGTGGATTGCCCGGAATTACATGAGTTATCCATTGTCCTTTTTCAGACCAGACACATGCTGCCTTTTTACTGCGTTTCCCTGCATCTGTATAAACAGTTCTTCCTGAGATGGGTCTGGAAGAGTATTGAGGTTTTTCCAGCCATCTGTTCTGTGTCAGCACTTGCCATAATGGTCCTTTTGGCTGTTTATTATGAATCAGTCCAGAATACCCTAACAGTGCTTCTTGAATGGGAGTAGAGTGATGCAATTGCCACTCTAAATCTTCTGTCTTTACTGGAATGCTGATGTCCTCAGGCTCTTGTCCTGATATTTCCACAAGACGATCTCTTCCTTTCTTGATTATTACACCAAGTGCTTCAGACCGAGTTAAAACCCTCAATTTTGGCTGAGTGGGCAAGAAGACCCATTCAAGTATCCCAATCTTGGTCTCCTCCCCCTTTTTCTGTTGCATTGGCAAAGAACTGCAAACGGGCTATGATTGTTATTAGTGACCAGTAAGGATAGGGGAACATCTGCCAGTCAGCTTTAGAAATTTTTTCTAAAGCTTGTCTCTGTTCATCAGAACACACACGTGGCTCTTCTGCCTTCATTCCTTGAAGCCATGGCAATAAGGGAGCTAAATCTTCATTAGTAATACCTACAATGTTCCGTACCCACTGTAGATCTCCCGGTAATTTTTGGGCATCGTGCAGGGTAGTTACTTCAGTATGGAGCTCAACTTTCTGAGGGCAAACTTGGGCATCTGAAATTGTCCATCCCAAGTATTTCCATGATGCAGATCATTGTACCTTTTCTGGAGCAATGATTAATCCATACTGCCTAAGATGATCTCCAATTTTCTGCAGCTCTTCATTGGTGATCATGTTTGCTCTTGCAAATAAGATGTCATCCATGTAATGATAAATTGTTGCCTCCGCCCACTTTAGACAAAGGTCTTTCAGCACCCAGGCAACATATAGTTGACACAATGTGGGTGAATTCTTCATTCCTTGTGGCAGTACAATCCACTCATAGCACTTACTTGGTTCTGCTCGGTTGATAGATGGCAACATGAAAGCAAAGTGCTGAGTATCTTGAGCATGAAATGGAATGGTGAAAAAGCAATCTTTTAGATCAATAATCAACAAAGGCCATCCTTCAGGAAGCATCGTGGGTGACGGAAAGCCTGGTTGCACCGCTCCCATTGCTTGTATCTGATTATTGACCTGCCTTACATCATGCAGCAATCTCCATTTTCCCAATTTTTTAGGAATTACAAAAATTGGAGTATTCCATGGACTCACTGATGGTTTAATGTGACCTGCTTCTAACTGTTCCTGTAGTAATTTGGTAGCAATCTGCAGCCTTTCTTGAATCATCAGCCACTGATCCACCCAAACGGGAGTATCAGTTAACCAGGTCAGTGGTGGAGTAGGCTGCTCTTCTGTGACCGATACTAAAAATTTGACTGTGTTTTTAAAACAACACCAATTTTCCATAGCACATCCCGTCCTATGAATCCATCTAAATCTCCTGGCAATGCCATCACATATGGCCGCAACGTCACTGTTTGTCCTTCTTGGAATTGAAAAGTGATTGGCTTCATACTCAATGAGGAGTTTTATTGCTGCATCCGTTTCCATCCCGGTCTTACCCAAGGCAAAGGGGCTGTCCTGCAGTACAGCTCTTCAGGATCCGACGCTTTCTATTTCAGCTCGTGCCCACCTCCACTGTCTTGCCTCCCAGCCTCCCGTGACCACAGTCTCACGATCTTTGGAAGCTTCTCCGCATTAAGCGCTTGGAGTTTTCAGCATTTAAGCTACTCTGAGACGAGTCCCTGTTCGGGCGCCATTTGTAGGAGGGTCCTGTATGGAGGCAAGACCCGAGTAACGACACAACACCGATGCGATGAAAGTCGTTCTCCTTTATTTGCCCGAATAGCGCCAAAGATATACAGAGCCAGACTGTCACGTGCTCTATGCTTACAATCTATTGGTTAAGGGCACTTATCACACACCCGGAAGTGCTGTGATAGGTCTGCATCGTTAGTACGTGTATACAAACTAAATCTACTTTGCAGTTAGTGTATCCGGGCATTCAACAGGAAGGAAGCACTAGCTTGACTTCCTCATTCTAGCCTTTCAAGGTGACCTCAAGGACAAAGTTATCACGTGGCAGTTTTCTGATCTGAGGCCCAGCCTGGATTGTCCAAACCCTGCAGAATCACTGCATGTGTCTGATTCTCAAGAAATCCTACAACAGGTCAAGACAAAGACAGTTTAATAAGCGAAGCAAAAGCTGAGTGTACAAGCAAAGCAAAATGAGGAATTCATACACTACGTCCCATTGGCAGGCTGATGTTTAGCCATTTCCAGGAAAGTAGGGCTTGGGAAGACAAATGCATGACCACAGTTATCTCCCCTTTTTCATTCTTCGAGTTTGTTGTGTTCCATTTTTTTTGTTGTTGTTCTTTGTTTACTTGTTTGCTTGTTTTTTGTTTTGTTTTGTTTTGTTTTGTTTTGTTTTGTGGTTGTTTTTTGTTTTTTCGCTGAGCCTGACATACGGAATGGAAAATCCCTTTGGTCATTTGGGGTAAGCTGTCTCAGCTGTGCCACTGCCAACTTCATGTGTACCCCAGCCTGCTTGCTGCAGGGGCAGAGTGGGAAAAAGAGAAAGCCTTCATGCTCTGCAAGGACTGTTCAGCAACAGCCAAAACACTGTTGTCTTATCAGTGCTGGTTCAGTAACAAATCCAAAGCATATCACCCTATGGGCTGCTATGAAGGAAACTCACCCCATCCTGGCCATTTACAGGTCATACAGTCAGGGTGAGGAATGAACAATGTCTTAATAGAATGATCTGAGGAAATCAGTGGAACACACAGCCTGGCTCTTCTGGGGGACTCGGTTTCTTTGGTATTCCCTGGTCATGTGAGACAGCAGGATGCAAACCGTCCACGACGTTTCTTGTGGTATTTGTGGAAACAGTTCTAGCACAGATGTCCAACAGTCCTTTCACTCTTCTGCTCACCTGGACCTGGTATTCCCAAAAGAGATGGTCAGAGATGTGTAGACCAGTATCAGCCAGTGACCATGAAATTCTGGTCTCCCAGATCCCCAGGGATGTGGGGAAGGAGAGTAGCAGAGCACAGGCCCTGGACTTCAGGGAACGAGAACTTGGCCTAGCGAGGGCACTGCCAGGTGGCATCCCACGGGGGCAGTGTCAGGGCACTGAGAGCATCCACAGACCCAACCTTGGGCTTGGACCCACAACCATGGGCACAGGAGACTATAGTAGCCCAGGCCTGAGTTTCAGCACCAGCTTGATCTATGCTGTAGGTGTACTGGTTTCCAGACCAGCTATAGACACCGCCTTGCCTGTCCATGAACCTTGTAGATTTGGGCTCGCAATCTCACTTCAAGGCTTAGTTCTTTGTGGGGTGTACAATGAAATGACACTATTGTCTTCCAAGTGCCAGACCCCAGCTGATTCACAAAGGCCTAGGGTCTTTCTGCTTCCTTTCTTCCCCTCACTTGGTCAGGTTTTAGGAGGAGTGGAGGGAACAGTAGGGCAGGTTTCTGGGTGCCAATGACTGAATGTGGGGAGCAGAGCCTTTACAAATGAAATGATCAAAAAGCTGTATTAGTTCAAAACTTTTCTTTTGAACTTCTTTCTTGGAGGCTTAAATCTTCATCAGGAACCTGGAAGCTCCGAGATCCCTCCATATCCCTCCCTTTTAGTAATTAAGTTGATAGTACCCAAATCAGAGGCTTTCTTTCAATTGTGTTTTTAGCCTAAAGCATCCCATGGCCAGGAGATGTGCCAGGGCTCTTACAGGAGTCTGCACAAGAAGGTGGATGTTCCCAGGAATCTCACAGGTCATGGTATGCTGATAGCTGTGTTCAGGGAGCTGGTCAAATGTCTCACCTCCATTTCTGTAATGGTGGCTCAGGTGCATGGCTCATCCATAAACTCTCTCTGTGAATGTTGACATTTACTGAGCAACCTGGTCTGACCTCAGAGCTGGCCCTGCTTTGAGCTGGGCATTAGTCTCAAGATTTCTTGAGCTCCCTTTTACCCTGGATTGTTCTACGTTGTAGAGGCCATCACCTTCCAACTTAGTCTCTTGTAGTGCACATTGCAAGGCACAGGCTCATGGAAGAGTTGGTAGGGAAGACACTGCTGGGCGTCTCTAGCCCATCCTTCAGACTGGCTGTGACTGTGTTGAGATGAAATATGAAGTACTCCAAAGGTGGAGATCACAGCAATGCTCCTCCTGGCCTATTCTATTTTTCCCAAGGCTCAGCCTAAAGCTCCCAAGAGCTGTTGCCTGTGTCATATCATTGGCCACTGCAGAAGAGAGCTTGGTTCCACCTTCTCTCCATGTAGCTGCAGGCTGTCATTAACAGACACCTTGAACGACAAAAATCTCCACCTCCTTCTTCCTCTGACCCAGATTTTGTTGCTGAGCATGATATCATATAGTATGGAATATCCCTTTGGGCAGCTGGGGTCAGCTTTCTGGGCTGTGTCCCCCTGCCAACCACTTGCCCACTCCCAGCCTACTCACAGGGAGGAAGCAGAGTGTGAAACAGAGAAGACCTTGACACGGTGCGAACACTGTTCAGCGATAGGCAAAACACTGGTGTGTTATCAGCGGCTGATTAGGCTGATGGTCAGGATCAGCCTTCCCAGGACCTTTGAGGTCAGGGTTTGGCCTTTCTGCTTCAGGAAACAAATCCAGGGTTTTCTCAGCATTACAGCCACCTGCACTGTGCCTTTGCCTACCTGCAATCAGAGCCTCCAGCTATCTGCCCTAAGGAGGCCATGGGGAGGCTTTGTCAGTAATGGCCCTGAGTGGGGCCAATCAATGCTTCAAGGTACTTTGGGTTTTGGTTCTGACATTGACTACTTGAGTACGTTGCTCAGGCTCCTCTCAGTATCTGAGGTTCATGGACTCAGGGCCAAATACACCCTGGGGCTCATTAAAATACAGAAAGCCCTAACGAGCTATTTATCCTCCTTCCATTTTCTTCAGGACTTCAAGACTTTTACAGCTAATTGGAATAGTTTCATAGCGCAGTTAAAGAGGAAGGTTTCAAACTGCACCTAATAAAAAGAATTTCAAAGGTTCTATTTCCTCAATTTCTGTTTAGAGAAGAGGTGATGGAAGCATTCTGCAATTGATATTGATGAAGCGGGTTTTTTTCAGGAGATCTGGACATGTAGGAAAAACAGTTTCCTGAGGTCTGACACTATATGGACAGACAACCTTGCTCCTCATTTCCCCTACTCACCATTTCTGTCATTGTCCAACTGGGGTTTACATCATTTTTCCTTCTATAAGGTTTCTCCACAGAAATCTGGAAGCTGAATTTTCCAACTCCATTGGACCACCTCTCACCTATTTTCCTTAGAGAACTGGCTGCACACAGGCACAGAGGGAATTTTCCTCTTTGCAGACAAAGAAAATTGAATCATCGTCAAGATTTGTAAACAACAAAACACACTCCCTAGCCGTACGCTGAGCACAAGATTTCTCTAATGGGGTTGCCTTTGGTCAAGGAATAATCTTATGAGAAATTATTTAGATAGATTGATAGAAAAGGGTAGATATAAACATAATGAAAGAGTTGGCTAAAAGAGACAATTGGACTACTGAAAGACTGGCAGGCTTCTAATTCCTGAAGCTCAAAGCAGCAGCATAGCTGAGAGGTGTCTGAATGAACAAAGAATAAAAGGGAAAGGAAAACTGGAGAATAACGGAAAGGGCCTTTGTCTGGGAAGCCATCATCTGAAAAGATGACTTTAGAAATGGTCATTGTATCAGGACTGGGGGGAAATGTATGAAAGATCTGAGAAATTATATGCACCGCATAACAGGCAGCATAGTGGTAATGAAGTTAGAGGGGACAATCACTATTTCTTTGGAATGAACCTACTGAAAGGTCATGGGATAGGTAGTGGTCTGTTGTGAATGAGGACAAGCCAATGTCGTACCCATCTTTGAAAGAGGCCAAAAGTGCAACCCAGGGGACCCCAGGACGTACAAGCTCACTTTGGTGAGGAGCGTGCCATCGGTTAGTGTCCTCCTGGGTGACTCTTCTGGGAACCTAAAAGAGTGTGTCCTAACTCAGTCAGCGTGGACTTACCAAGGGTACCTACTGGGACACATTTAGGGCAGCACAAGGAACTCTGTGCTGGATCCTGTTCAGTTTAACACCTGTATCCATGACCCAGAGGAGTCACCATGTTTAACAAGGACAAATACCAGTTTCTATACCTGGGATGAAATCATGCCGGACACAAGTATGGACGGGGGAGAGGAGTGGCTGGAGAGTACTCTGCAGAAAGGGATCTGGGGGTGCTGGTGGGCAGCAGCTCAACAGGAGTCAGCAGTGTGCCCTGGCAGCCAAGACGGCAGACTGCATCCTGGGCTGCATCAAACATGGCATAACCAGCCGAGCAGGAGAGGTGATTATCCGGCTGTACTCAGCATTGGTGCAGCCTCCCTGCAGGGCAGTGCAGGGCTGGGCCCCACAATGTAAGAAGTGCGTGAAGGTACTTGAATGTGTCCAGAAGAGAGCAACAAAGCTGGTGAAAAGGCTTGAAGGCACATCCTCTGAGGACTCCAGGCTTGACTATTTTGGAGAAAAGGAGGCTGAAGAGTGGCCTCATTGCTGTCTACGGTTTCCTGAGGAGGAGAGCATTTGGCAATGGTTTCTGGTGATAGGACATGTGGGAACAGTTCAAAGCTGCAAAAGGAGAAATATCAACTTGACATTAGGAAGCATCTCTTTACCAAGAGGGTGGTCAAGCACTGGAACAGGCTTCCTAGAAAGGTGGTTGACATCCCAAGCTCATCAGTGTTTAAGAGGCATTCGGACAGTGCCCTTAATAACATGATTTATCTTTTTGCCAGACTTGAAGTGGTCTAGTATTTCGACTAGACGATCATTGTAGGACCCTTCCAACTGAACTATTCTATTCTATTCTATTCTATTCTATTCTATTCTATTCTATTCTATTCTATTCTATTCTATTCTATTCTATTCTATTCTATTCTATTCTATTCTATTCTATTCTATTCTATTCTATTCTTCATTGTATATATAACTGTAGAGGGTGGATACCTCCAGCAGCTGGGCTCAGACACTGTGTGTCGTCAATAGCTGCCCCTGGATACCAGCCTTTCCAGTTGCAGGCTTCTGGACATACAAGCCCTCAAAGCAGCACCCCCATTCCAGATGATGGTATAGACCACCCCAGTCACACACACACACAGACTTTTAAGTTCACTCACTCCAGCCGCTCAGTTGGTGGCACTAATGACGTGGGCTATCTGACCTCCAGTTGCTGCACTCACACCCCCATGCTCACACATACACTCAGAAGAGAGATTCCCTCACACAGGAAGGTGTTAGAAAATAAGTTTAATGAGAAGATAGAATGGAATACGCCGGTCAAGGTCCTCCACTAAAGAGCTAATAATACGTCCTGAGCAGTCCAAAAATGCTCGTGCCCCACATCCTATAATGTGTCCTCCACCCCTAGGCAATAATACCCTTAGTCCAAATGGTGATCCAGAGAGCTGCTCTCACTGGCTCATCTTGATGGGTTTCACACCTGGACAACAAGGCTGATGGCTCTCCCAGGGCAGCTGTCCTGGTTTGAGCCTGGTCTGCAACCAACCACGGCAGCTGGTCAACCTCCCTTACCCCTCCTCACCTGGGAATGGGGGAGAGAATTAGATGGGTAAAGAGAGACTCACAGGCTGAGACAGGAGAAGTTTAATAATGGCAATAAAATGAGAACAATGATGATGATAGAAAAAAAAAAAAAAAAAAAACAAAACATATAAACAGGCAATGCACAACGTAATTTCTCACCATGCGCTAACCAATATCCAGCCTGTTCCCAGCCAGCGACCCCGAGATAGCAAGATCCCACAACCACAAACCCAGAAGCGATGGAGCTCCTTCCCAACCACCCCTCCTCTATATAGTGAGCATGACGTTCCATGATATGGAATATTTCAGACGCCAGTTAGGGTCTGGTGCTCTTTCCGTTCTCCCTCCCTGCTCCCTGTGCCCTTGCGCACGGGCAGAACCTGAGGAGTTGGAGAGTCCCTGAAGTCTCGGTAGCAGCTGAAAACATCGGTGTGCTATCAGCATTCTTCTCATACAAAAGCCAAAGCTAAATCCAAAACACAGCACTCATCTAGTCCCTGAAAAGGAATATTAACTCTATTTCAGCCCAAACCAGGACAGCAGCTCTGTAAGGAGCTGGGACAACATGTTCATTGCTCAGGAGCTTGTAGATTGGGTTTCCACCTGCCACTGTGCCTCTGTGCTCTTCTTGGGTTGTGGAGATGGGTTCCTGATGAGCTGCTGGCTGTGCTGTGATGGGCCTGGGAGCATCTGGGTCAGGATATTCACTGAGTTACTCCTCCTGCCATGGTTAGTGCTCCCTTGGTGTGTGCAGATGAGCTTCTTATCATTTAACCTCACACAACCCAAGAAGAAGAGAAATCTCCTGAGGCATCTGTCTTTGGAGGTGGCATACGTCTGCACTGGTATTACTTTACATATGATAGCAGATCATTGGAATTGCTGTCCAGAAATGCATCATGATTAGGGGAAAATCTCCAGTGTTGCACGGCCAGTGGCTTCACTCAGGGCCGCTATCACAGTCTTGTTTCTCAGACTGTAGATGAAGGGATTTAAGAACGGGTACAGGACAGTGTTCAGCAAAGCTACAATTCTGTTTGTCTCCAAGGAAACATCTTCTGAATGATGTACATAGAGAGCAATGCAGCTCCCATATGCAATAGCCAAGGAGGTGAGATGGGAAGAACACGTAGTAAAAGCTTTTTTCCTCCCCAAGGCTGCTGGAAGGTGTAGAATACAGAGGAGAATGTCCATGTAAAAGGCCAGAGTTAAGCATAAGGAAGCCAATATGGCAAATGATACTAAACCAGAGTCTATTTTCCAAAGCAGGCTGGTGTCAGAGCAGGACAGTCTGAATAAGGGAGAGTTGTCACAAAAAAAAACCTGGTAGATCTTGTTTGCGCCACAGAAATACAGCTTGCAGAGAAGGACCAGACGGTAACTTGAGAGTGTGATGCCTATGACCCAAGCAGCAACAACCAGCTGGATGCAGAGATGAGGCTTCATGATGGCAGCATAATGCAAAGGCTGGCAGATAGCAACATAGCGGTCAAAGGACATAACAACAAGTAGAACAAATTCTGTACAGCCCAAGGCAAAATAGAAATAGGATTGGGCAAAGCAGCTGCTTAGAGAGACGGTTCTCCTACCAGAACCCAGGATCAGAAACAATTTGATGCTTGTGGAGGATGTAAACCAGATTTCCAGGAAGGACAGGTTGCTGATGAAAAAGTACATGGGGGTTTGCAGGCGGTGATCCACACACACGAGGAAAATGATGGTTGCGTTCCCCATCGCTGTTGTCAGGTAGATGAGCAGAAGGACCAGAGAGAGAAATAGCTGTAGTCGTCGATCAAGCCCCGAGAAACCCTCTCGGGTGAACTCAGTAACCGCAGTTTCATTTTCTGGTCCCATGTGGAATTTCAGTTCATCCTGCTGAGACTGGAGCACAGCAACAAACATGTGTGGTAATGTCACAGTCTGGGTGAAAAGTTCTATCCTTCTTTTTCTGCTTCTTTCCTTTCTAGCAGTCTTCCTCTATAATACAGGCAGAGAGAGTCCTTCGAGCATTTCTCACACCCTGATTTGTATGTTTTACATTTCATTTAGTCCTCAGAGAATCTGTTGGCTTCTTTCTGCCTTTTTCAAACACTCACAAAGGATCCTTTCTCCAGAACAGAAGGTTTTCAAGAGGCTGTTAGCTGTTTCACCCTATTCATGGGAAATACCAAATTCACTCAGACCTGTTGCACACCTCTCTCACACCTACGTGCCAGAATCATTTCTTCTATTGCACGAATTCTAGACCATCAAATCAAACCACATCAAATCCGTATGCTGAAAGCTATGCTTTCTACTTTTCAACGCTTGCCTTTTTGGACTAGGAATCCCTGAGAATCTCTTGATTCCAAAATAAGTAATATCAAGTATCTCTTTTGTAATTCCATGCTTTCTTCCACAGATTCTTGCTCTCTGTTTCCTCAGCAAATGGGGAGGGGGTGGAGTAGGGACCAAGTATCACTCGTCTTCTTTAGTGCTCTCAGCAATGACTGAAATTTATTATGGTTCCACACAGTCTGTCACACAGTCTTGTCTGACATCCGCCTGCACTGAAATGCCGTTGTTTCCAAGCAGTTGCTCATTGATGTTACTATCAGATGTGCTGACCTAAATGCAGAGCAAGAGAAGAGTATCTGGAAGAGATTTGTAACCTTTCTTTCGCATGCCAGTTATAGGTTGGGAGGACCCAGCCTCTAGTGCTTCCTCTTGTCTCCACTGACTACAGAGGGAGCCTTGGGAAAACAAGTTCTCACAGGCACCCGGAGGTAATTAGATGAAACTCACTATTCCAGTCTCAAATCTCTGGTTTATTAAGTTACTGTTTTTTCAAAATGAAAATGCTCATCTAGCAGAAGGAAGCACAAGAAAAATACACGCAATAAAGACTGACATTTTTCCCTTCATCTTTACTTTTGTTTTTGGACATAGAAAGGAGCAGAGCAGGTGACTCCAGAAAGTGAATGATTCAAAATGCAGGGGCAGGAGAGGAAATGGAGGAGATGGTGGGTTTGAAACAGTGAAACAAAGCTTCTTCACAGACTGTGTTCTCCCCTCAGATTCTGTCCCAGGGCAGAATGCCTAGCACTTGCACAAGGAGTAAAATGGAAAGTTCAGTATAGGGCAGTGCTCCCTGTTGCATTGACATTTTGGCCTGGGTCTCAGGCTGGTCGTAGATACCAAATGCCTGATATTGGGAACTAACTGCTTTTCAATTTCTTAACAATCCTGTTTACCTTGAATGCTATTTCGATGCTTGTCAGGGACTGGTATTCATCAAAGACTGTGTGCCAGACACAAGGGGAGATACCAAGAATAACAGTGTCAGTCTGACCATAAAACTCATCAAGAAGCTGCTGAGATCTGCCACGATTGAGAGACGGGACGCAGCTTGATGCAAGCAGAGTGTCCATTTTATTATGATTCTTCACATACTTTTATACTAGTTCCTAGATAGCGTGTTACAAACTAATTGGTTTCTTTGAAGCATGCCAAAGATTTATTGGCTTACATTCTACATTAGGCATTCAGAGATTAGCTAATGCCAAAGGCTTTTTTCTAAACTTTTACTTTCTAATTGCAACAGTCCTACCTACAAAAACAATAAGTCCCAGTTACAGGACATCTGTTCCACAGCGCCTAATCTTAACACAAACACCAAGACAGCCCCCCCTGTTCCTCCTACACGAAGTTCTTATCTTATTCTTCCCAAGGCCTGTGGCCGACAAGTCCCAGCACGTCTCCTTCTATCAATTGTGCAGTGCTGGGGGTTTTGCTGAGAGCAGCCAAGCCCTGCCCCACATCTCCCCCTTCCTGTTGCACAATAAGAACTCTTTTTATGGAGCGTGCTATCAGTCCTTGTAAGCACTGCAACAAGCACTGCAAAAAAAGTAACAAGAGAACAAGGACGGCCAAAGCATATACAATCATCTTCACAAAACTCCTTAACCACCCTGACAATCCCCATCCTTCAAAAAGCTTATCTAACCAATCCCAACTGTCATTTTGTTGAAGCTTAGAAACCCCAGCTTTGAGATGCTGGATGCTAGCATGAATAGATTCCGAGTGATCAGAAAGATTCACGCAACACATACCTTCAAAATCCTCACAACCATGTCCTTGCGCCAAAAGCAAAAAATCTATGGCAGCCCTATTTTGCAATGTAGCGTGACGAACACTATCTACATCTACTAAAAGACCAGACAGAGCACTACCAGTAGCATTCGTTTGGTTAGCAAGCCAGCAGCCAAGCTTATCCAAAGTTGCTAATGCTTTCCCAGCGGCAGCCCCAGGTAATAAAAGAGAGGCAGCAAAGCGTTGGCTAAAGGACCAAAATTCCACATTATCATCACAATCGGGAGTATATGTATGAACGCCATGCTTTGCCCTGTGAGAAAAACGGTGTTGCAAAATCATGGATATATTAGGGGTTAAGACGGAAAGGTGTCCAAAACTACATGGACCTCCTTTTATATGAGAAGGGATAACAGGCCAGGCTCTATCCCCACAGATAAGAAATATTCCTGACAGTAATAAAAGGGGAGCATTGCTAGATTTAGACAAGTTGGTTGCCGTATAATTACACCAAGCTGTAGCATTTTTAAAAACGGGATGGGCAGGAGAGACATCCCATGCTTTAGATTGATTTTTTCCCGTATAGTTAAACCTAACACAGAAATCCATTTTTACTGATCCAAGGAGCTCAATTTCCTGTGATTCCAGAGTAGCGAGTGGGAGGTGAGGAGTCCACATGTCCCAATACTCTGTCACAGTTCGGAGACCTGTAGGTATCGGCCACTGGTCCAGCGGCAAACCCACAAGGCACGTAGAAAAGGGGCTGTTAGGAGAGGCAGTAGCAAGACACCAAGTGTCCTGTCTGGTGAGATTCGCTATCGTTATCCATACGTTGACCTTGGGTAACACAGGTAAAGGTGGGTGACTTCGCACGGCCTCTAACATGATTATAAAAAGAAACATCATTTTAAAAGTGACTTTCTGTATGGCATACACATAAGACCCAGGGTTCACAGGTTTTACATAAAGCACAAGCGATTTTCACAACTGGTGTTTCTTTACACTCCTTGCTTGCGGTGTTCAGTCCCCGCTGTCCTGTCCCTCCTCGGGAGGTTCACCCGTTTGTTGCTCGAAGGGCTGGTCCGAAGGATGATCGGAATTCTCACCAGATGACTGTGGTAGGGATTCACGGAAAGGTCGTACACTCTTTGCTGGGATCCATCGAGGACCTTTCTCTGTGGAGACACAGGCATAGCCTCTGCCCTATGTGATAAGGGGATACGGTCCCGTGATTTTACCTGTTTCGGGATCACGAACCAACACTGGGGCCTTGACTCGCCCCTCAAGTGAAGCATTCCTATTAAAATGTCGGACTATCGGAGGGTTGCTGTCTAACAAAGAGCAATTCAAAAAGTTAAAAACATACAAAGCTTTCTGTAGACGTTCCTCAGGGGTAGCAGTCCCTACTCCCCCTTTTTGTTGTTGTAATAATCATTTCAAAGATTGATGAGAGCGTTCAATCAGGGATTGACCTGTAGGGGAGTGAGGGATGCCGGTAATGTGGGTCACGCCCCAGGAGTCCAAAAAGGTTTTTGTTGCAGCTGAGACATATGCAGGGCCATTGTCTGTTTCTATTTGAGAGGGTATACCTAAGGTAGCAAAGGCACGCATCAAAAGTTTCCCAACATCACGTGTCTTCTCTCCTGTGTGGCAAGAAGCAAACAAAGCGCCAGAAAAGGTATCAATAGAAGAATGGATACATTTTAAACGACCAAATTCCGAAAAATGCGTAACATCTGTTTGCCAAAGTTGCAGACTCTGCAGTCCTCTGGGATTAACTCCTCCCGCTACCGACGGAAAAGAGTGTCTTTGACAGTCGGGGCACACAGCGATAATATTAGCCGCTTGTTGGGAGGTAAGCCCAAACTGTCGTTTGAGACCTCCAGCATTCTGGTGAAAAAAAGAATGGCTGAGTTTAGCCTGTGACACACGATCCGGTAATACTTGCACTGGCAATGTCAGCATATCAGCTCGTCGATTCCCTTCTGCAATAAAGCCAGGTAAAACAGTATGTGCTCTGACATGCATGAATGACAAAATAGGGATGAGGGCGTGAATCTAAAAGAAAAATAAGCTCCTTCAATAAAACAAATAGGTCAGAATGCAAGACATCACAGACGTGCAAGACATGCTAGCGCTTTCTGTGAGAAGTTTTCGCCGTGAGCCTAAAAGTGCTTGTTGTGGCTCTAATGAATGTTTGTGTTGTCCCGGTGAAAGGAAGCAGCTAGACAGGGATTGCTATGTGCAGCGTGGTAGTTTGGAGGAAACAGTGCTGTACAGCGACGATCGTCCATGTAGGTGCTTTCTGTGAGAAGTTTCACTTTGGGGCTAAAAGTGCTATTCTGGCTCTGCTGAAGATTTGTGTGTTCCCAGTGAAAGGAAGCAGCTAGACAGGGATTGCTATGTGCAGCGTGGTAGTTTTGAGGGAACAGTGCTGTACAGCGACGATCGCACCTGCTAGCGCTTTCTGTGGATTGATTTTGCTTTGATCCTAAAAGTGCTTGTTGCGGCTCTGATGAATGTTTTTGTGTTCCCAGTCAAAGGGTATAGATATAGGCGGATTGATGTACCAGTTTAATGGTAACATTTTAATTGAAAGCCTTTCTTCTGCTTTTGGGGGGAATTTGGAAGGGAGTATTAGAAGGAAATGTAGCCTTTTTTTTTTTTCTCCCCTATTTCAAATGAGATATTGTTATCGATGCAGGTAACATTTTTAAAGAACTTTTTGTTTAAAAGAAAGCTATTAATCAAGAGGATTTTTCTTCCTCTTGGACGACAAGAGAAATAAAAGGTTTATTATTTCATAACCCCCAGATATCTGGAGAGGAATGTAAATAGCGTTAAAAGTTCCTGGTGCAATCTGCCGTGTGCACGGTGTTTCTTTATACAGTACTAGGCCCAGCAGGATGAGAAACTGCTAATTGTCCTGGGCATGTGAGCTGTGTTGTGATATATTTTCAAAAGGAGACACAGCAGGAAGAACATACCTTTTTATACTTGAAACGGTGGCAGGAACTTCAACTTGAAGCACTGGGGTTTCATGGGCTTTTTAGGTATGTGATGCGGTAAAGAGATGGTTATTATGTGACAGGAATTACTTCATAAGAGTTAAGGAAAAAGCAAGATTTTGTGCAGAATTTTTTTAAAAATATGAATGGATGAAGAACAGTTTTCTCTGGTGCATCGAAATATTTTCTGTCCTCTTCTAGAAGAGAGTGTCTTTGGGTGCGGAATTACGAACAATCCCCCTGGAAGAAGCATTCCATTGAAGAGCTAAAATAGCCTTTCCACACATGTTAATTCCCTCTTCGGTAGAGAATGCAGGACAGGGATCACTTTAGAAGAAACTTCTATTTACAAGCTCTAATAGCTTTGTACATGATGTTTCTTTCATGAGAAATCTCAACCACTTATAACAGCATCATTGTCTCCAAGCTCAGGAGCGATGCATCCTGACAAAGAGGAGGTCGGGTAAGAAGATCAGGAGGCTGCATGGATGGATGAGGAGCTCCTGGATGAGCTCAAACACAAAAAGGAAGCCTATGGAGGGTGGAAGCAAGGACAGGGAGCCTGGGAGGAATAGAGAGAAACTGTCTGCGCAGCCAGGGATCGGGCCACAAAGACGCTCGGGGCACTGGAGCAGCTCCCCTGGGAGGCCAGGCTGAGAGACTTGGGGGGGTTCAGCCTGGAGAAGAGAAGGCTCCGGGGGGACCTGAGAGTGGCCTCCCAGGGCTTAAAGGGGGGTGGGACTGGGTGGGCTTTCAGGTCCCTTCCAACACAAACCATCCTATGATTCTATGATACACGGGAAAGTTGCAGTTCTCTTTTAAACTGAAGTGTTACAATTTCTAGAAGAGAAGAACAAAAAATATTTGACTGATTCAAAACATCATAAAATGTAAGAAGCATTGCCCATTTCAGCTGAAGAATCAGGGTGAATATTATTTTTCTCCAATACATTCTCCAAAGCGTGTAATTTACACTGCTTACGCTCCATCATTAAATCCAACAATTGCATTAGCCTCCTTGCCATCTTCTTGAGAAAATGCCCCAAGTATGTTCCAGCTCCTCAAACAACTGAGGACTATGAAATATAAGGAACAAAGAAGGGCAGCAGTGAAAGGGTTATCTTTTTGTTAGCTATTCATGCAAGGAAGGTAATTTTCCATACAAAGAAGCCTTGCAATCAGTTGTTTATCATTAGACATAAAAACTGAATAGAAGACAGTCATGGTTATGGTTCTCTCTCATACATTATGGATTTCTAATTCTTTTTCTTTCACTGGTTGCTTGTAATACTGTTTACAGTTCACATCAGAAAACTGTGGTTTTGTTCAGTGTTGACTTGACTGGCATTTTACTCTACACGTGCCCATTCTTCTGTCCAATTTGGATTCTGAAATTGAGTTCAGAAAGAACGGTACTGGGTGAGCCAGGCTGGCTGTGTTGCTTGACATTCATTGGTCATGCCTTGCAACTCCCCGACACCTCCCCCTGTTACAAGTCTCAGCCCCTCATGACACCTCTCTGCAAGACTTGGCTTCACCCGTGCATTTGCTGTCATCTCTGTTGTTTCTGATGATGCAGGTAATTTCTTAAATAAATCGAACAGTGAATTTGTAACTTGAATAATGTAAGAATAACTCTCTGCAGGGTAGGATTTGCATAGGTTTTTTATGCAAATATCTGTAAGTGTTTAGGCCTTCAAAACACACATTTTATGTTACCATTATTTCACTTAATGCATATTCTCTGCTGGACCATTTAGAGATCACCTACGAGCGTCTTTGTTTACAGATTAAGTTAATTAATGCAGTTAATACAGCAGGGCACAGAGGTGAAACTTTTTTTTATCTGCTCCAAACACATGCAAGACTCTGCTGGTGTCAAATGGTGTGACATGGTTGAAAACCAAGGCAAGTTTGTTGACAACTTAGCTAAGGTTCATGAACATTTCAGATGAACCTCCAGTAAATTTTCAGTGAACTTGGGCTGACAGAATATGTCCCTTTAAGCAACATGAAAAGAGCCACTTCGAATCCCTTCCAAACTACAACTGTGTGAATAAATGATTTTCCAAGTTCACCTGTAGTTACCAATATTCCAGGGTAACATAAAAACACCCGCATTAGAAATAGCACATTGTCCAATCCTCCCCTCTCCCACCCAAAGCACTGTTTCATTTCAATTGCATGTATTGAACAGGAGCCTTTAACATGAGCAACAAAAGTTTGGAAAGAAAAGACCTGATGAACATGGCAACTCCAGTGCTCTCCACAGGACGCATGACATCTTGGCCATGAACAACCCCATGGTTCAAATGCCCTCTTAAGGCTTTTGGAGCAAGGATTTAAACACTGGCCTTCTGCTTCCCAGACAAGTGCGCTAACTCCATGGCTACAGTTTACACTGGAGAAGGACTCTCAATTTGTCATATCAAAGTCACTCCAAGATTACGCTAGGATAAACAGGTGTAGTAATGACTGCACTGCATGACAGTCAGCACACCCCATCAGGAGAGTGATACTTTGGTCACAGCCCTTGTTCCACTGACTAATCCTTCACAGATAGTTAGAGCAATCGGCAAAGAAATAAAATAACGATACTAGGGCAATTCACACTGAGTATTTATAGCTCAGTCTGATCCATCTAACAAAACTGGAGAAAACAGTATTGATCACTGATTGATTCAGGGCTTTATTCCATATACCAGACAGAAAACCAATGCCAGACACCGTGAACTCGTTAATGGTGATTTTCTTAAGGCTCTTTGCCAGCTGCTGCAGTGTAGCTTATTTGCAGTGTGAGGGTAACACGTATCTGATATACACTTAGTTAATTAGTGTAAGTTGGAAATGCAGCTTTGCACTTCTTCCTCTCCTGCATATGTGAACATTGGTACCTGTTAAGACTGGAGAGTAACCTTTGGAGAACGTGGTGATGAAGTGCAGAAAAATGCTCTGCTCCAAGGAAAATGACTGTGCGAGCACCCTTCAATTCCAGCAATGCTACTTTACAGGCCAAGAACACTTCTTACAATTTAAATCCAAACAATCTCATTAGCTTTTCCTGACAGAAAGTATCTGAAGTAAAATTTCTCTTGGCTTCACAATACAATCAAGGTGGGAGGAGATCTCCAGAATGGTCCAAGAAACATTCTCTTTAAAGAGGCACAGGCAAAGACCCCGTGGGAGTGATGCTGGCTCTAAAAGCTCCCTTAATATGCAAAAAAGGAGAACTATTTCCATAATGCTGCAGGCCATACCAGTGTCTACAGTTAATAGAAGTTCGCTTTGAAGAATATGGATTGCAGGCAGTCATCGAAGCCACAAATAGAAATACCTGATATCAGTCTGGGGTGCAAGACCCAATATTCTTTTGAACTAAGAAAGCTCTACATTGTTTTAGCTGAGTATAGAGAAAAAACAAGACAAATTAGGTGATGATACTGAAAACTCAATACATGCCCTCATTTGTTTATTTATAAAACAAAATGATATCTAAAAGACAACTCCATTCTCCTTTTTTGAGGTTGTGGAAGACATTTTTTAGTGTTTTGTCCAATAGGAATAAAGCTTTACCTGCTTCTGTCCTTATCTGTTATGAAGGGCTTTCATCTGCACTGAGGGCAACACAAGGAACAGCTCCCTTGCAGGCTGTGGTATCTGCTATCACTGAAACCTCTCACAAGAGTCCTTTGTAAAACTGGAAAGAAAGCCAAGGGAGTTCATAAGATATAGAGAATAGCAAAGCCCTTACGGAAATGAATGAATGAGTGAATGACTTGTTACGGTAAATACAAACTACTTGAATACTGAATGCTTGCCCTGAACACAACTCCAATAGAAACATTTGATTTTATTGCTAACAGTACTTATCTCAAAAAATCAAAAGGCAGCCAGCATTGTTGGAAACTGGAACCTTACAGATGTCTAAATATGGTAACTTATGGTAACTGCAGAACCAAGATTATTATTTTTTTTTCCATTTTCTGACTGACTGCTTTTCAAGTTGTGAGTGGGCGTATCTTAATTAATCCAATAATGATTTTTGAGATAGTGATTGATGTAGTTTAAACCTGGCCGGCAGCCAAGCACCACACAGCTGCTCACTCACCCTCCCCTCTCTCGGGGGTGAGGGAGAGAAATGGCAGGGTAAAGGTAAAGAGACTCGTAGGTTGAGATAAAAACAGTGTAATTTTTTTTTTCTTCAGTAAAATACAAAGGGGTAATGCACAATGTGATTGCTCACCACCTGCCCACCGATGCCCAGCCCATTCCTGGCCAGTGATCCCAGAGAAGTGAAGATCCCAAAACTGCAATCCCAGAAGCGAGAGCCCTCCCTTCCCAACCACCCCTCCTCTATACACCGAGCATGACATTACATGATGTGGATTATTTCACTGGCTAATTTGTGTCCAGTGCTCTGGCTCTGCTCCCTCCCAGCTTCTTGTGCACCCACGCACAGGCAGGACATGGGGAGTTGGAGAGTCTTTGAGCTCTCAGCAACAACTGAAAACATCAGTGTATTAGCAAGATGCTTCTCATCCCACACCCATTACTGAATCCAAAGCACAGCACTACTCCAGCTGCTAAGAAGGAAAATTAACTCTATCCCAGCCAAAACCAGGACAGTATCCACCCCTGATTCCATACCATTTATGTTATGCTCAGGTTCCATGTTTCCCAGTACGTTCTAAGGAATCACCATCCCATTTCCTGGTTTTTGAGGTATACACACAGATATCATTCCCTTAGGCTCTAGGCCATCCCTCCAACATGTATAGTGAGTTCATATAGTCCATAAGTTTGGGGTCCACTGTCATGACAGTCTTTTAAGTCAGGCGGGGTGATGTGCCATTGGTTCGGTGGGTGGAGCGGGTGGTCTTGGGCACAGCAGGAGGAGGGCACGTAGCCTCTGCTACATCTGGAGCTCGTAGCAGCTGTATCTGGTGTGGTCCATGCTCACAGATTGCGGGCTGAAGATGTTGATCTCAAGGAAGTTGCTGGGCACCAATTCAGTCCTGAATCTATCCAAGTTCATTTCTCATTAACCTGGGTGATTCTTAATATGATGTCGTTAGTATAATATGTACCAACCGTAGTGATGACCATCTTCAATAACAGGGTTATTTAGCAATTAACATCATACAGTTCAATTCATCAGCTATTTTTACCCAAAACCAAATCCCCTGGAGGCACACATTTGAATTCCCCGTCCTTCTGCATTACCCACCAACTGCACCCGGGTCCTTGGGCAAAAATAATCCCACGCATGAGTTTACCTTTACCAGAGGCAGGAATAACCCAGACTGTCTTCCCCCGCATAATTTTAATGTGCCCTATGGGGACTTTATCTCCATCTACAGTACGTAGAAGGTTTGACTGGGCAGGGCCATCCTGGTTGGCAGATTCTCTAGTATCTAAAATCCCGTTCACCTAATGCCTCTGATTTTGGTGCACTAAAATGCCAAATGTTTAGTCTAATGACTTTTAATTCTACAAGGAATCACTAGGCGTTCCTCCACAGTAACTGAATTACTGAATTCTAGTTATCTTGAAAGAAACGGTATGGGTTCAGCTTGTGTTCTCGTTTCACTGCTAAAAAAAAATTGAAACTAAGCAAAACAATTCAACAAAAAGCTGTGTAAACCAAATACTGTCGATGTTCCCCACCCTGCAGCCCTTTACTCAGCAGCCTTTTCACTTGTGTGATGAAAGGCACACGCAGACCCACAGAACACACGGTGCGAGAGAACACTCACCAAAAAATACTTACATATCCCACAGGAGTATCTTGAATACCGACTTTCTGAAAAAGGAGAACATTTTGTATCCTTTGCCTAATCACCACCGGTAGAATGTTTTAGGTGACATGAACATGTTTGAATGGCTCAAACACATTCAGTGCCACTGCAGGCAGGACACCTTACCATCTACTGAGGGCCTCTGCGGCCCTGGGAGGGCAAGAAGCCAAAAAGGCTAGCAGCACTGAAGGCTCATTTCACTGTCATTAGACCCTGAAAGCAGTTAGCTTTCCCAGGGAAATAAAATGACTTCTCTTGCATTTAATATTTAAAATGTGATTTAAATGTTAATAATTAATGTCGGAATACTTTTAATTTCTATCAGTGAAAGCATATGCTGCAGTCTATTCCATTTCCAGTGGGAAGGAAACTGTGGGAGCTGTAGTCTTTTGTTATTAAAGCATTACAGTAGCAGTGTGAGTCAGTAGAAATGTGAATTTGTCACCATTTCCTTGTCGGATAATATTTACAGTGTTTCAGAGTGTATGTATGTGATCAGCATTTTGTACCCACTTGGAAATTGTATCTGGACATCTCCTTTCATGGTTTGAGTTCACAAAGGCCTGGTTCCTTCAGTGCTGGTGAGGTATGAAGCCTAATCCAGCTGCAGCACACTGCTAGCAGTCACGGATCTGTCCCATTTACTGTTCACAGTCACACTAGCAACTTCTGCAATGTTTGTTCTTTATGATAGCTATGCCATTGCAATTCAGAGTATAAGAAAGCCTTTGGGCAAGATGAGAGTGCCAAGATCTTTAGTTTATGCTGGTCATCACTGTTTCTTAAAAAACATTGAGACATATCAAAGCAGTATCCTAGAAAAGTAGTACACGGGAGGAAGGAAGGTGAAGGAAGACACATGGTTAAAGAAAGTCACAAAGAGCTGGGGCAAACGTCTACACTACATCATGCATTGGCTTTCCTCTGCTCCCTCCCTTTTCTGAAATCCAATGGAGCTGAAAACAGTATGCACATCCACCAGAAGAACAGAAAAGTTGACACAAGAAAAAAAGAATAAAGTAAAAAAAGCCCTGCACAGATAAAGCCACCAGAAAACAATTATTTAAAAATCCCACAGCTTTTAGAAACACTTAGCAATTTTAATATATCATAAAAGAATCTGGCAAAAAAACAATTCAAAGAGCATAAAAGAAAAAAAAGAACTACTCATCTAGCACTATCATCAAAAGTGAAACTGATACAGGGCCTAGATAGGAACAGGGGATGTAAGGGTTAATATGGGAATAGCAAGAAGGGGATGACAAGGGAAAATAGTTGAGATAACAGTTCAAGGGAAATAGTTTAGATAACAGTTCTGCTTAATGAGTAGATAGTTTGTAAAACATGATGAGCTGAGGTATGGAGTCTTTAGGCTTTATCAGTACAAAGCCGGTTGGGACTAGACCTACGGTTTGGACAACAGCCAGTAAGAGACTGAGTCTGCGTGAAACCTGGGGTCACAGAGCGGACAGGAGGAAGAGGAGCTTGACTTCATCCCCAAAGACCCCCACGACCACCACCAGAAGACACTGCGCAGACTCAATTGGGAGGAGATTATGGAAATGCTAATTATAATACGAAGCGGGGATAGGTAATGCATATGTATAGGTGTATTGCGAAATATTATGAATATGTAATCATTTGCTCTATAAATCTAAGGTAACGGTGCCGTATGAGGGCGCACAATAGGAGGAGTTATCCCCTGTGTGCCCCAGCGCT
The DNA here is from genome assembly GCF_018691265.1 of Tyto alba. Taxonomy (NCBI): domain Eukaryota; kingdom Metazoa; phylum Chordata; class Aves; order Strigiformes; family Tytonidae; genus Tyto; species Tyto alba. Next base: position 23,261,496 of record NW_024881279.1, read on the forward strand.
GAATAAACATACCTACTTTACAATCTACCAGATTGTGGAGTCTGTTTTCCGCACGTCAGCAGGACCGCATTTTCGGGGAGCAGCCAGGAGCCCGCAGGAAAACACACAAAACCGGCACCAAAAGTGCACCTCGAGCCGCGCTGCGGGGGCCGTGGCGGTAGAGAGGGCTGCGCCGGGCCACGCACCACAGAGAGCAGCGCAGCTGTCCGGCGGCCGGGCCCGCGAAAACTACAGCTCCCGGCATGCCCTGGGGCAGGCACAGGATGGCGCCCGCCGTCCAGTGCCGGCAGACTGCAGCTCCCGGCATGCCCTGGGGCAAGCACAGGATGGCGCCCGCCGTCCAGTGCTGGCAGACTACAGCTCCCGGCATGCCCTGGGGCAAGCACAGGATGGCGCCCGCCGTCCAGTGCCGGCAGACTACAGCTCCCGGCATGCCCTGGGGCAGGCACAGGATGGCGCCCGCCGTCCAGTGCCGGCAGACTACAGCTCCCGGCATGCCCTGGGGCAAGCACAGCATGGCGCCCGCCGTCCAGTGCCGGCAGACTGCATCTCCCAGCATGCCCCGGGAGGCAGCTCGCCCTGCGCTCTCCCCCTGCCGGGACACAGAGCAGAACTCTCCCAGAGCTCCGAGGGTGCCATGGGGGGTGCCACGGCCATGCGATCCGTAAGGCTTCAGGTAGTTGTTGCATAATTTTTAAAATGAAATGTGTTCCTCTGCCCAAGTCTGTTCTTTCTATTAATCCATATCTGGGATAATGTTTTCCAATAACACCTTGGATACCATGGTTGCCATTGCCCTTGGTGTGGGGGATTGCTTCCACCCAGTGAGTTAAGTGAGCCACTAATACCAACAAATGCTTCCACCCTTGTATTTGAGGTAGCTCTGTTAAGTCTACCTAGAGGCTTTGTACTGCTAGCTCCTGTTCCCCAGCCATCTTTTTCTCATTACCTTTTTGTTCACTTTTTGACAAATCAGACATCGATCAACTAGTTGTTTAGCCTCCGTATATATTCCTATACACCCATATTGTCTAAGAAAATGATCACAAAGTGATTGCGTTCCCCAATGTATTTTCTGATGTATTAATGACAGAATTTCTCATGATCATGTTTTATTTAACATCTACCTTCCATCTGGTAAAGTCCATTTTCCTTCTGGATCTTTTTCCCCACTATTTTTAAGTATAACCTTCTCTTGTTCTGTGAAACTTGGGGCTAAATTCTCATAATCCCCTGTTGTTATTACCAACAAAACTACTGATGATAATTCTGTAGCTGCTTCTCTGGCTACTTAATCTGCTAAATTATTCCCCCTTATTTCCATCGATGCTCCCCTCTGATGTCCTTTCACGTGCACATCTGCAATTTCTGTAGGGAGCTTCAGGGCTTCTAAAGCTTCTCTGATCAGCTGCTCAGTGTACTAGCTTCTTCCCTTTTGTATTTATAAGCCCTCTTCCTTCCCATATTTCTCCAAATGTGTGGACCACTCCAAATGCATACTTTGAGTCTGTGTACACTGTCCCTTCCTTATCTCTCAAATATACCAATGCCTGTTTTAGGGCATAGAGTTCACAGGCTTGTGCTGACCACCCAGCAGGTAATTTCCCCTTTTCAAACACTTCCATCTTCTGCCCCTCGATAATTGCATAACCCAATATTCTTTTCCCTTCTAGGCATCGAGAGGACCCATCAATAAATAGTTTTTCCCTATAGGGCAAAGGTTCATCTAACAGATCTTCTCTTATTTTCGTTTGATAACTTATAAAATCCACACAGTCATGCTCTGGTTCCTGAATATCCTCCCCGATTCTCCTCCCATAATTCTAGTAATTTAACCACCAGTTTTCCTTCATCCAGCACCACACCTATTCCTAATTGCACTTGTAAATCTCTACCTAGCAAATTACATCCTACCCCTGGCATTAACAACAGATCATTAACAGCATATTGATCTTCCCCTTGTATTAACACATTCTTTATAACTGGGACCGAAAACCCTTTGCCTTTGGCCCATACACCCATAAATTTCAAATTTATCCAGGGCTCTTCTGTTGGTACACCCCCCAGGAGGTAGAGCTCCTGACACCCCTAATGATTAACACCCTCATCCTGTTAGGTTACTTCAAACACCAACAGGTCCCATATTTTCTGGGGGCATCCTTGTTTACAATGGCCCCCGCCTTTCCCACAATAAAAACATCCGCTTGGGATTTCCCTAGCCAGTGGTGCCTCTTCTCTTGGTCCCACTTTCCCTTTAATTCTCCTTTTTTTTTTTTTTTTTTCAAATATACTTTCTGTGCTTCTCTCAGGAGTTCATCCAGACTCTTATTATAATGACCTAGAGTCACTCATATCTCTCCTCCCCTCTTGTTCATTCTGATTCCCCTGCAGAGGGGTTACAGGGAGTTTCTGTTCCCCGGGTATCCCCTGCTGATTTTCTCTCTCCCATATCCACATTCCAGCCGTTCTGATCATCTGTCTCTCTTCAGGGGAAAAAAGGATCCCCATAACCGACTGCATCCCCTCCCATGTGTATACCTTGGGTCCCAAAACTTGATCAATCTCTTCCGACAGCCCCACAGGGTCCTCTAAAAACTTCCCCATTTCTTTCATATACGCCCTCACTTCTACATTAGTGAGCAGCACATCCACAAATCCCATCCCCCCTTGAATTCCTGCCGCTGGGACTTCCCACGAGGGATTAACCCTAGCCTCCCCGTGCTCCCTTAAACGATTCCTCCCCCCGCTTCATTGCTTCCCGGTTTCAGGTCTGATATTAACAACGGGGGCCTCCTCACCCGCATCTTCCTCCTCACCCGCATCTTCCTGCTGCACCCCTTGATTTTCTGGCTGTGCCGGGTTATATGGGGGGGGTAAGTTATGCAAAGGGTCCCATCTCCTTCCCTTCCTTTCCCTTTCACCTTCTTCAACCTGCTCCTCCTGCTTCAATTTAAAAAATCCCAAATCTCCACAACCCCTTCCAACATGAGGCATATTCACTTTCTTCTTGATTAAATGGTTCCTTTGAACTAACATAAATATTAAGAGCTTAACAAATCCAATACTCTTCTGATCCATATTTTGACCAATACACCGAATCTTCCCTGATAGGTCCTTTAGTCCATTCAAACATACAATAATTTACCATCTTGATCTTACTCTTTCCTCTGGTATACGGGCTGTAATCCCAATTTGCTAATTTCTTTCCTAATGGACTGTCTGATGGAATACCACCTGGTAATTTCTTGTTCTTTTTTTTTTTTTTTTTTCCTTTTTTTCCGCAGGGTTAGGCTTTCCCACCCCCTGTCCCATTTTCTTTTTTTGTCCCTTCTCCTCCCAGCCTTTCCCTTATGGACTGTGTGGGAAATGGCAATCCTTGGCTCCCTATTACCCTGGGAACTCAACTACCTATCTCCTAGTGTCTTGTTTACTCAACTAGGTAACTGAAGTATCTTGTTTCCCCTTTTCCTGGGGAACTCAACTATCCAGCTTCTAGTTTCTTGTTCACCCACCTGGACTAACTGAAGTGTCTTGTTTCCCCTTCCCTCCCGGGGGAGCCGTTCACTCCTTTTCCCTCACTTCGTCTCTTCACCGGCCGTCCCCCTCGCGGGAGCACGGACCCGCGGTTACAAAGACTCCACAACCACTTCGCCAGTGCGACCTGGGCCTCGCGTCTCACACACACACACCTTTCAGTCCTCCCCCCAGCCCGCCAGCCGGGCCCTCCTTACAGTCCCCTTTTCGTTGCCCGGGTCTTGTGCACAAGGTGTAACGGCTGACGGGGTCTCCAGGGAGCCCTACCCCCTCTTTGGTCCACGAGTCCCCCGCCGGGATCGTCACCGTCGACCTCCGATGGCGCCGGAGGGAACCGAAGAGACCCCTGAACTCAGCGGGGCGCGCCTTCCCTTCAGGGCCCTCCGGCCCCACGGCGGCGAGGCTTCTGTCCTCCCGGACGAGCCCCCAGTTGTGAGAAACAAGCCCACGTATAGATAAAAAAAGTTTTATTGGGGACAAAGTCAGTGGAGCAAAGAATACAGGGCTGGTTGCAATGGCGTGCCCTCTGGAGCCAAAGGGGCTCCCTTTTATTGTATAAATGGTTACATATTCATCTACCCTAATACATATGCATCACTACTCCAAGGATAGGGAGGGAATATTACAATTAGTTCCGAGAAATCATTAACATATCCCCCCACCCCAAATTCCTCCCGTTGCACCTGCACAGTGCTCCCTGGTGGTCGTGGGCAGGGGTCTGCAGATGAAGGCCCGTAGTCTTCACGGTGTTCACTAGCTGACCCTTACTTCTGCGCCAACTCAGTCCTGTGGTCACGTACACCTTGTCCTTCAGGTCTGGGCCAATTTGCAGCTCCTTTGTCTTTCTGGCTCAGTGGTTTCAGTTCCCCTCTTATCTCAAGGACAAGGGATACCAGGGATGGCCCATCCTGTTCTTTCTCTTTCCATTGCAAAGGAGTTACCGCCCTGTGATATGGACCATCTGGTGAGCATCCCAAGGAGGGGGGGGCTGTCAGGTTAGTGTTTCATCTGATCAATTCCCCCCTTTTCCCAGTAGTAAATTCTTTTACTTTTCTTAAAATTTGGATCGTGATACTAATAATAGCTTTAGCCTAACTCAGTAAAAGTAATTGTTTAATTACTTTTAGCGAAAGCAAAATTCTTATATCATTTATCACACAGTCCAAATAAAACTTAGTAATGGGATAAAGAATATTACAATAATAAGAGTTTTCAGTAATATTTTTTGCCAGTTTAAGGATGGTATCCAACTAAACATGTCAGAAAGTGAAAATCCACTGGGAGCTATTGGAATTTGATGTAACGTTTTTAAATGTTTGGCAATGGCATGGAATATCGTGTTTGATTTGTTGAGATTTGTTAACCTCGGCACAAGAGGTGCTGTGAATCAATGCACGGGCACCTCCTTGGTGCAGGGTAAGCATTGCAAGTACTAGACGATTTTGTCCTGCCATCAAAGCTAAAGGAGAATTTTCCTGTTGCAAGGCTAAAGTGGCATCTGGTGTGCAACTGTCTGTGGCAGCAGAGAGATTTCTGAGAGGTCTTTCTAGTTCGTTTACCCCAAGTCTGGAAATTAACATTTTGATTAAATGTCTCCATACAGAATCCTGGGGGGTTCCTCAGACAGTGGGGTGACGAGGTGGAGGGTCAGATCTACACGTGGGGCAGGGGCTGCGTTAACCCCCCCGCCTCCCGCTGCAGGAATGCCCGCTGTCAGAGACACTGTGAAACAATCCTCAACCTTTTAATGACCGAAGTAGGAAAGAGAGAGATGGGAGAGGGCTGGGGCTGGGGCTGGAGCGGGCAGGGTGCGGGTCGCATGTCTCAGGGGTTCGTGCCCCACAGCTTCTGTGCCCAGCTGTCAGAAGCGGCCGGGGGGGTGTGGGGCACTCTGTCCCCGTGGGGTCCCTCAGGGCTCTGGCTCGCTTGGTGGGCACGCTGCTGCCATGGGATGCTCTCCGCTTGCTGCTGCCCACTTGCTGCCTGCTGCTGCCTGCCGCCGCGTTGTCCCCGTTGCGCTTCCCCTCCCACGGGGTTTTAGAGTGCTGTCTCACCCGGCACGCCCCCATGTTTTTCCTCCTCTTGGGTGGGATGCTGTCCCGGGGGAAGGTCTCCTGCGCCTTGGGGGTACAGAGCGGTGCGGGTCGCTTGGCCTGCTTGCCGCCCGCCTTGCCCGATCCGGGCACCCCCCGGCTGGAGACAGCGCCCGGCGGCAGCGCCAAGGGGGTTAAAACCACCCGGGGCTGCCTCCGCAGCGCCTCCCCCACCAGTTGGGTGCTGCGGGGTGGGTGGCACCGGGGGGGGCAGGCGGGGGGCTCAGCAGAGGAGTCTCCAGAGGACTCCTCAGGGGATTCTCCAGAGGACCCTCTGGGCGGCTCTCCAAGGGACTCTCCACAGAAGCCTCCGGGGGACTCCCTGGCAGCCACGTGGGGAGGACCGCTGCCGCCGTGCCCTGCTGCCCCTCGGGCTCCAGCAAGGGGGACATCCCCAACCCCGAGAAGGGCTCTCGGTCCCCCAGCCCTGCCGCTGCTGCTCGCTGCTTGGGACAGTCGCCCTCCGCCACATCCTGGGAGAGCTTCTGGAGGAGGGCAGTCGAGAAGGAGCTGTTGGCAACTTCAGAGACAGTGTCATGGCTGTCCACGGTGTCAAGCCAGGTGAGTACATCCATGATATCCACGGTGCAAGACAGCTCGTCCTGAAACTGCAGGTTGTCCCCGGCCAGCTCAGGAAAGGCCTCGGCAAAGGCATCTGGCCCCAGCTCAGGCAGGTCCAGGGGCTTCTCTGGGGCCTCCCGGATGGTCACCCCTTCGGAAAAAGCAATGAAACCCAGCCCAGCCCCGGGGCCACGCGAGCTTTCCTGGGCGCAGGACACCTGCCCACAGGCTCTGCCACCCCCAGAGCTCACCTTTGGGCTTTGTCTTGTTCTGCCCCATGCAGGGGGTAGCTGGGGTGAGCCAGTGGGGGCTTCTGTGGAGGACGCTGTCCTTGATGACCACCACGTCACTGTCGGAGGCCTCCAAGGGCTTCTTGGTGCTGCTGGGCAGGGTGTGGGGCACAGGGAGGCCCTGCACCCAGTGCTGAACCCTGGGGTGCAGGGGATCCCCCTGGAGCACAGCCCCTGGCCCCAGCCCCATTGGCTGGTGGGGCACCAGCGTCCCCAGCACCAGCCGCTGTCCCCAGCTGTAGGCAGGGGGACAGGGAGCAGCCACGGGGGAGAACTGCACCCCAGGGGGGAGCTGCACCACAGGGGGAAGTGGCACCCCAGGGGGGACTTGCACCCCAGGGGGGAGCTGCACCCCGGGGGAGAGCGGCACCCCAGGGGGGAGCTGCACCACGGAGGGGAGCTGTACCCCAGGGGGGAGCTGTACAATGGTGGGGAGCTGCACCCCGGGGGGAAGTGGGACCCCGGGGGGGAGCTGCCCCGGGGCCCCCATGGGCCCTGGCACCCCCTGCCAGACGCTGGCCTGTGGCAGCTGGGAGGTGACGGGGTGGAGCTGGGCGGGCTGGGAGGACACCGGCAGCCCTGGGACGGAGAGCAGCGTGCCGGCAGGGACCGGTGGCGGCATGGCCGGAACACTGAAGCTCTGCAACCCTGTCTGCCGGGGGGGTTGGAACGTGCCCCATTATGGCATCACCTCCTAACGACATCACACACGCAGGGGCCGGGACCGGGACCAGCTGTGAGCCCCTCCACGGGCAATGGGGTCCTGGTCCCCCCGGCCCCCTCGCTCCATGGCCGCCCTCAGCCTCTGCTCAGCCACAGCCCAGGTGACACCCACCCTGTGCCTGCACCCTGCTGGGGGCTGCTCTGGGCAAAACCAGCCCTGGGATGCCCCTGCAGCTGATGAAGATTATTTAGCCTGGATAGGGAGCTCCCCAGGGGGAGGCCCCAGCTGCCCTTGTAGCAGCCCACGCAGGAGGAAGCTGAGGCCCAGGCTCGCTCATGCCAGTGAGGAGGCCACAAGTCCTCTGTCACTGCCGTGCCTGCGGCCAGTTTGGAGGGGGGGAAGGGGCTGCCTGGGGCCGAGGAGAGGGGAGCCCCAGGGGGGACGGGGGGCCCTAAACATCTCATCTCCGCTTCAGTTGCTCTCCTCCTTCCCAAGCGGTTTGGGCAGAGCTGAGATGAAGGTGGCCGTTTCCCTCGGCGCTCCGTCCCCCAGCCCTCCATCCCCAGGGCCGTTCCCAGAGCGAGGGGCAGACTGAGGGAAGGGAAAGCTTGATGGCTTTGTAGGGCACGGCCTGACTGACTCTGCCCAGGACATTTCATCCGACACAGCCCCTGCTCTGGGCAGCTCCTGCCGGGAGGACGCAGGATGCCACCGTGGGCCTGAAACCCCGTTTTCTTCCCCCATCCTTCTCCTGAGCCAACAGCAATCAGTAGCGTTCCTCCTGCCCCAGAGCCCAGGGAGATGGATTTCCCCCAAAGCAGCGCTACCCACTCCCCCATCACCTCCAGAAAGCCCCTTAAAAAGCTCCAAAGATGCCTCCGACCCCTCTCCCCCCCTCAAAGGACACCAGAGCGGCACAGCAAGACAAACGAGATTTTTACTGTTTTATTTTCCCCCCTGCCCCACTCCTTGGCCCCCCGAGGGGCTCCGAGCCTTTCCCCAGCCCCACTCCCCAGCACCCCCGGGGCCCACCCCCCGCTCCCGGGCCCCCCGGGGGGCCGCAGCCCCCCAGCCCCTCTCCCCAGATGCTCGCAGCCCCCCCAAGGCACGGAGCCCCCCCCAGCCCCACTCCCGGGCTCTGCAGACCCCCCCCTCCCCCTCCCCCTGCTCCGCTGCCTCCGCCAGGGAGCTGGCTGTGCCCGGCGCTCCAGCCCCGCCCCCTCCGCAGCCAATCAGCTCGCAGCTCCACCGTATGCCCGCGCGGGGCATGCTGGGAGTTGTAGTTCCGGCCTCGGGGTGTGCGCATGCGCACGGCACCCGGTGCGACGGGGGCGGGCGTGCAAGGAGCTGCGTGCGACGGGGGTGTTTGTGCAGGGTCCGCGTGCAATGGGATTGTTTGTGCAGGGTCCTCGTGCAAGGCGGGGGTGTCACCTCCCTTTCCCGTGTTATTTTACGCCCCGTGTCGCCGCTCAGGGCACGCCGGGCAGTTCACCTCTGTGCTGAGCGGCGCTGGGGGGGAAGTTCATTAGAGCACATGGATTTGTAGGATGGAAATGACGGATCAGCTCAGCTCAGAAAATGCAGGAGAGCTGGAGGGGGCCATGATATTCCTGAAAATCGTAACCAAGGAAACTCCCCAAGCCAAATGAGAGTTTATAAAGCCAATGCTTTTCTTACAGTGCTGGGTGCATGGGGGATCTTTCCTCCTAAAGTGCACACCCAGTCACAAAAGCACACTAGTCATACACATAAAATAATAAATATACATAAAATTTATAAGAAGCGTCTGCCTATTTCCAGGAAAACTAACGCCTGTGAAAGTGTCTCTGCACAAGCATACTGAATTGGGGGAGGGTCTCGGGCGGTTGTTTTGAAGTACAGACCTCAACTCACTTCACCCACTGATGGTCACAGCTCACGGTTGGGGCTGCTGCTCGGCACGCAGACCTGCTGATCTTGTCTACAGAGTGCACACAAAGGAGCCTGCTCCTTGTATCCTTTGTGTACCAACGGAATTGTTCAAGTCTCTGGTATCTACAGGTCTAACTAGAACACTTATTTTATGGCTTTTCCATTTTCTGAAAAATAGCAAGAATGCCCCCTTTTGACAATTCCATCTATTTCCCCTGTGAGGCCAGGAGAGGGAGTAGCAGGTTGTATTTTTTGCCCAGAAAAATCAACACTCTGAATGGCAAGTATTATATTCAGGTTCCCCAGCAGGCAGCAGAGATTGCATCCTCTGTTCATTATTCATTTCAAAAAAACATGGAGATTTTGTTTTGCTTTGTTTTGTTTTCCAGGAAAAATTGCACTTAGGAGCATCTCTCACAAGAAAGTTTCAGACAAGAACTACACACTTTGTAAAAAAAATAGAAATCCTACACATTGATGAATGAAAAGCTATGCAGGTGTGTGATCAGGTTAATCCGTGTAAGCTCTGTGCTCACTGACCCTGCTGAAGGTACAACATAAATCCAGCTCACCTGCAATCAAGTAACTGTGCAGATTCTGGCCAAAACATGATATTATGGTCAAATAAAAATAGACCCTGCTGCTCTTCTGCCTCTGTTTAGACAAAAACTAGTGAAAAAAGGACAAATAGGTATTTTTCTAGATTGCCACTCAAATGTTGAGGCTTTTGTGCTGCTGCTGATGGACAGCAAAGACTGTTTGCATGCTTCAGGTTCATCTGCAGGGAAACCTGAAACATGCCTTGAAATTTGTCAAGAATTCTGAGAAATTCACAACCTGATCTTAAGCCATTTAAATTCCTGTGTTAGGAAGCTGGTTTCTGTGAGGTCTCTAGACACTGATGAATGACACGGTGAAACAAAAAGGCCTAAACAATCGGCCTCAAAGCACAGTTGACTTCTGAGTGAATTCCCCGACCAGTGACCAGCATCTTAACAGCATGAAGTGCAACCCTGGGAACAACCCCTGAAAAGTATAAGTACACAACAGGAAGTAACTATAAATCCCAAATATAAAGAAAAACAGAAACTCCTCAGACATGCCCGGATCCTGGCCAGATCCGGACACGCCTGAGTGAGGCACATCAATCTACCAGATATCTCCTGTGCGTTTTGTTTAGACTTGTTTGTTAAACTGTACAAAAGCCGGGCCCTCTCCCAGCACAGACGCAGACCTCACCTACGAGCGGACGCCCTGCGTGGGACTTCCCAGCTGCCGGGAAAGGCTTTGCGACCCTTCGCTGTGACGGGGCTCCCCAGCTGATGCACGGGTCGGGGGGATGGTAAAGTAGGAGGGCAATTGGTGATGGATCTTTCTTAATCACTATAGCCAGCTTTATGTAACAATGACTAGGTGCATTACCTTGCTTGTTCCTTCTGCTGCTTTAAACTAAAGTAAAATAAACCCATTTCTTTAGCTTGGTGTCTGTGTCCTTTGTGTTAACCCCGTCAATTGGCAAAACAGCAATTACTTCAGAAATTCCAGTATGTTCTGCAGCAGAAATTGGATACTGCGAGACAGTTAGTGATTTTTGATTCGGGAAGTACTGGGGCTGCACGGAGTACACACACTGTGGCAGTCTGTTGATTTTTATTAGGGTTAGGGTTGGCATTTGAGCCAAAAGACTACAAACTACCATCTGGCAAACACCAAGTCTGGTTGCTCAACACATCGAAACCCAGGATATTTTCATGATGCTCTTTGATTGCAAAGCAAAAAGACGTTAGATGCTTTTCATCAGGGAGCCATAAATTAACTCTTGCTGCTTGGCACACAGTGCAAGCTCCTGCAACTCCAGTAATTTGAACTTTTTGCCATCCAGGTTGTATGCCTAGCTTATCGGCATCCCAGTTGTGTAATTACTGAAATTTGTGCTCCAGTATCAATTAATTCAATCAATTATGTTAATTGTTGCCAAGGACCTACAGGAATTAAAATGTAAGGGCCATTCTCATTTAGCCATTGCCCAATTGCTGTCCGGGCACTATTAGTTTTTTGGTCTTGTGTTTTGGGACTGATCCCCATGAGGGAGGAAAGGGTTATTTCTCTCTCTGGGAGCTGGCAATGGAGGAGTTGGAGTATTCGGAGTGTTACATTTTTGAAATGCTTGAATTAGACTCAGAAGAACCACCGGTAGGTTATCTCTGAATCATGGCTCTAGGAATTCCTAGTGCCAGTGCTTGTTTCCACAGTTCGTTTCTCCACTCCTGGCCCTTAAAATTGTCAGTCAGAGGATTTTTGTTCTTGGGAAAAATGGGTGTTCCAGTGTGTGGGGGAAACACTGAAACGTTTGGAGCTCCCGAATACAGGGCTCATTCTCAGGTACCTCAAGTGTACTAAAAGGCAAAGGGTTTCCAGGTGGCATAAATACAGCTTACTCCTTTTTAAGTTTTCTTTCTGCTGTAAGAAAAGAAGAAAATGGGAGTTGCACACATAAGCCCACAGTCTGTGGGAGCTCACAATTCTTACTGTATATCTAGCAGTCACATTTATATCCTTATTGTACTTTCATCCACCTGATTCCTCTTAAATAATGGGTATTTGATCTTTTTCTATTAACAAATTTCATTTTAGTCCGAAAGATCTTCCTTCTTTTGCTTGCTGCTTGCAGCAATGTAATAAAAGGGAGGTGTTCATAGGGAAGATGGCTGTGAAGATTTCAGATGTACTGTGTTTCTGTTTTCTGAGATGACTGAAAATTGGTTCAGTAGGAATTTGTTGCCAGAGATGTTTTCCACCTTTAAAGCACTCTGTTTTCCCTGAGCAGCTCTCATTTAAGTGAGGCATAACTAGATATGGCAACCCCTTTTGGGGATGGCTCAGTTCACTCTTCACAGAGAAGTCTCCAGGTGTACTTCACTATTGTGTACAGGAATATTTAATTATTTCAGCTATTTAGGGAATAATAGTAATTTCTGCAAGGTTGCTTTTAATTATGCTCCCATCCGTCAAACTTTGGGAATATTTTACCCCAGTGTGAGACCAGGCACAAGTGTGAGCTCAAGAAGTCATACTTTAATGCTCAGCGTTGCATGATTTGCTGTATTACCTGTGCAAACGACCAGCACTTACAGAGATTAACAAGTTACACAGCTAAAACCATACACAACTTGAGAAATTAAAGAATTCTGGTCACATCAACATGGCCTGTGAAAATAGTGTGTCGTTTTAAGATGGCTGAAAATTGGGAAGAAAAAAATGTTCAGTTACAACTCTTGGGGGGAAGTGAAGGGAGTAACCTGTGCTCTTCATGTGCCTGTAAATTTGACTGAGTAGTCCACATATTTGCAAGTATCCTTTTAGTTTAACTGCTAGGTCCTTCCCTTGATGGATGACCAGCAGGTTCTGAGTGTTTCTGGGGACTGTTACATAATGTATATGGATCATATCACTGAATATGCTCTGCAGTCTGGATAAATACAGTTTGTTGCAAGTAGTCCTAGAAAGCAAGTGGGTACTGTTAAGCAGGACTTTTTGCTCGTGAATCACCTTCCTAATGCCTGAGTTAGGTTTTGGTGATGGGTAGACTGGATCTGCGTCGCTTGAGTGTGATGCTGCCAAAATGAATGATTCTTGCATAAACTTTAGGCTCCAGAGGCTAATGTGGGGGTTTTAGTGGGTGTGAAATCTTTCTCCACTGTACCGTACTGTATGAAGTGGACTCTGCTGTGACTCTCTATGATCTCTAACCTGACTTTGTCTGTATGTGGTCCTCCTGGCTATGCCGTGTATTTCCAGGTCACCTGCCTGAGCAGCATAGTAAGAGAAGAGCTCTGCTTTGAAGCTCAGGGTTGAGAGCTTCTACCATCACAACTACAGTGATCTTGCTGCTGTGAGAATTGTCCTCCATGTGGCCTCCACGTGAGTGCAACTGTAATCTGTGCATTGTCTGGTTTTGCTCTAGGATTTCCTTCAATGCCCACAATTTCATGAGGAAAAAAAACAGGAAGTAAAAATAATTTGTTTGAGGCATAAATAATGAGATTAGGCCTTTAGATGTTTATGTGGTATGTGTTCTCCACCCCTAGTTAGTGGGAAGAACCTACTTGCCAAATACCTGCTTCATAAGTACTGCTGTGCAAATCCTGTTATCATGGAATAGTATGAGGTAGAATGTAACTTCTGAGTGAAGGCCTGTCCTAAAGGCTGGGTCTAAAGTGATAATATGCACACAGATCTGGAATGTGCAGCTTCAGTGACTTCGGTGCTTATTTTTACTCATATACAAGTCTTCTGTTTTTTTTCACTAAGCAAGAGACTAATGTGTAAGCTGTCCTACCTCTTTCCTGGGACTGTACCTTTATAGATTGATTATTTTTTAAAACTACATGTGAATTCATTCCATTTCTCCTTTTATGTACCCCATCAATGGAGCACATAGGAAGATGAAAGTATTAATTACCTTCAACAACTGCGATGGAGAATAAATAGGTTTCCATATTGCTGGTTTCATGCTGTAGTGCAAAGAACAGCAATCGAGCGTGCCTGTGGCAGGTGCACCCGCCCGATGACAATGTGGCTCCCTGGCTGTTGAACCTCTCCCGTGCCCTTGCTCTCAGGGCTTTACAGCAGTCGGGGCCCTCGGCCAGTACGGGCTGGTACTGCCCACAGGTCACATTCGGCTCGGGTAGAAATGGGGTCCCTGGGGGAGCCATTTGGGGCTCGTCCTGCCTGGAGCAGCGTGCTGCAGGTAAGGATCCTCCCCTTGGGTTGGGACACCGCCCAAGGAAACTCCTTGGGGTTCCTACAGGTTGGGACACTGCCCTAAGAAGTTCCTCGAGGTTAAGAGTCCCTTTTTTTATTAGGTGAGTGATTGAGCATTTTAGGTTGTCATTAAAACCCTGGAGAGCATTTTGGGTTGCTGTTAAACCCTGGAGAGCGTTTTGGGTTGTCGTTAAACCCTAGGAGTTTGTACAGTGATAGTTTGTTCTCCTCTCATGGACATCTGAACCTGCTCTTTGTATGTCTGCAGAGTGATGAATAATTGTGCTGGAAAATAAATTTTATTTTTATTGTTATTTGTTTATTTGAGAGTTTCCACAACAGTGCCCCTGATGTGAAGTGCAGAACTTGAAAAAGATTAGAAAAAAAACCCTCAGCGCTGTTCAGCCTTTACCTCCAGCCATGCAGCTTTCCAAAAACTATACAGTAGATTTTCAGTCTCGTGACTTTTTTTTTGGCTGGCAGCAGATGAAAGCCCTCAGTTTCCTGGGAGAGGACAGAGCATAGAAAATGTTGGTTGCATAGTTACTAGTGGAATCCCTCTAATGCTGTCTAGACAATCTTGAGAATTTCTAAAATAACGATAAGGAGAATCTAATTTCAGTGAAGAAGAGTTCATTCTCGAGAAAGGGATTTCCTGAAACCAGTCTCCTTGTAACTACAGAAACACCTGAATTTTCTAACCTTTGATGGAAAGGGAGAACAGACTTTCTCAGTTCTTGGCAAATCCCAGAGCTGATAGCGAATGCTTAATGCATTGGATGTAGTAGGAGAGAGGATCTTTGTAACTTGCTTCCAGTAAAGCATTTTCTGAATCAGAGTGATATCCTCACTAAGCTGCTTAATAATGAAAATGATGGTCAGAGGAGTGTAGCAGTGAATGTCCTTGGAGGTGAGAGAAAAAGGCTGAAGCAGTGGAAATTCATTTTCTCAATCTTTCTTTAAGTCATTATTATCTCTGATCACAGCCCTCTTTTAGGAAATTGGAAACAAAGTCCAGTGTACTTCTTTTGCACTTACAAAAGAAGAAAACAAAACTCTTGGTAACACTAAACAGGAGTGGAAACAATACAGACTGACTGCTATGTAGGTCACTAAAAATCTGGATAACACAAGGAAGATGAAAGGCTACTTTAAAGCTATAGCTTTACTCTAAAAGGTAAGCGTTGGGTGGTAGTCACTAAGAAAGGGAGCACCCTACCTAAATTTGAACAGGATTTGATATGCAGTGAAGTTCAGACCAAAGTGGTACCCACTGAACCTTCAAATTCTGATAGAAAACTTGTTGCTCTCCTTCAGCTGTTGTCAACTGGGAAGGAAAAGCAAAAGATGGAGCAATAGGAAAGATTTCCTTGAAGGTGCTTTTTGGTTTTGATGTAAGGTGATCCTTGTTTATTTTGGAATACTCCCTCCTGTAGGGTAACATGTAGTGGGCTTCAGAATGTTTATGGAGGAATTTAGGGAGTGAAACACATTTTAAAAATATCAATATGAGCTAAGTCACATCACACTAAATAATGAGTGATGAAGCACCACAAGTGTTCGGTGTGACTGCTCACAAATAGTATATTCAATGACGTTCTTCACAAAACACTTAGTTTCCTGTTCTTCCTGTTGCTGGTTTTCTAGATCTTGTCACTGAAAAATGATGGACTAGATCCTCAGCTGGTGAAAATCCGCATATGCAATCACACTTGCATAGTTTAACTACAGCCGCCTCAAGTACCTCTGTAGCAGTGTGAGGACTGGTTTTTAAATGGGTAAGGCCTCTGCCAGTACCGAATGCCACTACTGCAATGCATGAAAATTTAGTTTGCAAGCAATGTTGCTTGAGAAGGGTGATTACACCCTCCACTGCTTCATGGAAAAGGAGAGAATATAATGTCGATGGAGTCTCTTAAAATTTCTCAAGGAGCTCCATGGGTAGTTAGACACACAACAACTCTTTATTTAAGACGATTTAGCTTTAATGGGAGGTATGTGGCTAAATACCCGTGCAGCTCTTTCAAAGTATGGTAGCTGAGTAACCGTAACTGAGTGCTGTTAGAGGAAATTTATCTGATGGTCCAAAACCCGAAATCAGAGATCAGCCCAATTCTTTTTCACTCTCTGGTGCAGTAATCTTTCTTTCATGAGAGAGAGTTCTTTTTTTTCAGGAAAATACAGCAGGATTTTATGATCTTCTTTGACAGCTGTAGGTTAACTTTGTGTATGTGTGGCTTCAGTTTTTTTAAACTTCCTTATTTGGTCAGGGAAAAATTTTTCTCCTAGATTTGACCAGAGATTTCTCCCCAGACTGTAATTTCAGTTGTCATTCCGTGCTGCTTGCTTAACATTTGTGTCTTTTCAGCTGAATAAGATACTTTGCAATTGTCATAAGCACTATTGTCTGTTAATTAAGCACCAGTGCAATTAAATACCATCAGCACCTTTGCCTCTCAGAGGAGGAGGTGGCTATGATTTCAGATGCTACTTGGTTAATAGTCAGGGTGACTTCTTCCCGAGTACCAAGAAGAGCAGACCCATCTCCATTTCCCGGGATCAGCAGGGGTGCAGGGACTTGCCTCTTGGCCGAGCGAGAGAAACAGAACCCGGGAGTGTGGACTGGGATCCAAACCCCGCACCCGTTAGCCAGCGCTGATTCTCAGGGTGAGGGTGAGGGACTGGGACTGGCGCTGCTCTCGGCAGTGACTGGCCCCACAGACACCGCTCTCAGCTTGTCAGTCCCGCCGGCAGTCCCTGAGCTCAGCAGAGACAGATCCTCTGGTGCCAGCCTGGGCAGCTCTTCTGCTTCCAGCATCTCAAGGGGGGCTGCAATGAAGAGGGAGACTCCCTTGTTACAAGGAGTCCCAGGGGAAAGCCAAGGGCAAGTGGGCACGAGTTACTGCTGGGGACATTCCAGTTGGACACAAGAGGAACATGTTTCACCACGAGAACAATCAGCCACTGGAATAATCTCCCCAGGGCAGTGGTGGATCCCCCAACAGCGGACACTTTTAAGATTCAGCTGGACAGGGTGCTGGGCCACCTTGTCTAGGCCGGCCTTTGCCAAGGAAGGTTGGACCAGCTGATCCTCGAGGTCCCTTCCACCCTGGGATTCTGTGATTCTGGTTGCGCTGTCTGAGATGTGGGCGAGCAGAACCATGAACTGTATCTGACCAGTGCCTTCCTACCATGTTATTGCTCTCCCTCTTGGAAATACCTTACTTGATACATTCTATGATTTCATTTGTGGGCTTTTTTCCCTTTTGGTTTTCAGGCTGAGATAATCACCCCCTGGAAGAGATGGAAAATACACAAGTAAGGTTTTAGTCTTTGGGGTGTTTTTAGTTCCTCCTCTGAGTCACCTTCTCAAAGACTGTGTCATTCATCAGTGTCTACAGACCCCACAGAAACCAGCTTCCTAACACAGGAATTTAATTGGCTTAAGATCAGGTGGTGAATTTCTCAGAATTCTTGACAAATTTCAAGGCATGTTTCAGGTTTCCCTGCAGGTGAACCTGAAGCATGCAAACAGTCTTTGCTGTCCATCAGCAGCAATACAAAAGCCTCAAAATTTGGGTGGCAATCTAGAGGAACACCTATTTGGCTTTTTGCCACTACTTTTTGTCTAAACAGAGGCAGAAGAGGACCAGGGTCTATTTTTATTTGACTGTAATACCATGTTTTGGCCAGCATCTGCACAGTTAATGACTGCAGGTGAGCAGGGTTTGTGTTGTACCTTCAGCAGGGTCAGTGAGCACAGAGCTTACACGGATTAACCTGATTAGACACCTGCACATCTTTTCATTCAGCAATAGGTAAGATTTCTATTTTTTTACAGTGTATAGTTCTTGTCTGAAACTTTCTTGTGGCAGATGCTCTTAAGTGCAGTTTTTCCTGGCCAAAAAAAAGAGAAAAAATCTCTCCATGGCCTTTTAAAAAGAATAGCGAACTGAGGATGCCATCTTTGCCTGCTGGGCAACCTGAATGTAACACTTGCCATCCAGAGTGTTGATTTTTCAGGGGAAAAAACACAACCTGCTACTCCCTCTCCTGGCCTCATCAGGGGAAATAGGGGGCATTCTCGCTATTTTTTCAGAAAATGAAAAAGTCATAAAGTAAGGGTTCTAGTTAGACCTGTTGATACCAGAGACTTGAACAATTCCGTTGGTACACAAAGGATACAAGGAGCAGGCTCCTTTGTGTGCACTCTGTAGACAAGATCAGCAGGTCTGCGTGCCGAGCAGCAGCCCCAACCGTGAGCTGTGACCATCAGTGGGTGAAGTGAGTTAAGGTCTGTACTTCAAAACAACCGCCCGAGACCCTCCCCCAATTCAGTATGCTTGTGCAGAGACACATTCACAGGCGTTAGATTTTAGAATTTATATTAGAAATTAGAGGAATGAAATTATATAAATGCTAGAAATTATATGATTGTTTATTTAGAATTTTTATGAATGTTTATTTTTTTTTCTGTATATGGTGAGTGTGCTTTTGTCCCTGGGTGTGCATGTTAGGGGGACAGATCCCCCACGCACCCAGCACTGTAAGAAAAGCGTTGGATTTTTAAACTCTCATTTGGCTTGGGGAGTTTCCTTGGTTACGATTTTCAGGAATATCCCCGCTCCCTCCAGCTCTCCTTGATTTTCTGAGCTGAGCTGATCCGTCATTTCCATCCTACAAATCCATGTGCTCTAATGAACTTCCCGCCCAGCGCCGCTCAGCACAGAGGTGAACTGCCCGGCGTGCCCCGAGCGGCGACACGGGGCGTAAAATAACACGGGGAAGGGAGGTGACACCGAGGCCTCATTAGTTAAAATCCCACCGTGAGCCAAGCTTGCTCCTTTTTTATTATTTAGAATTAAAGCATCAGGAGCAAACAGAGGAGGACAGAGGACATGTGGGCACCTCCAGCTCTGCGACACGATGCACGAGGAACCTGCACGCGGCTCCTTGCACGCCTGTCCCCCTCGCACCGGGCACCGTGCGCATGCGCGCACCCCGGGGCTGGGACTACAACTCCCGGCATGCCCCGCGCGGGAGGCCGGGGGAGCCGTGCGCTGATTGGCTGTGGAGGGGGCA
The DNA here is from genome assembly GCF_018691265.1 of Tyto alba. NCBI lineage: Eukaryota > Metazoa > Chordata > Aves > Strigiformes > Tytonidae > Tyto > Tyto alba. The sequence continues at coordinate 23,280,395 of NW_024881279.1, forward strand.
GGGCCGAGGGGCGTGGCGGGGCCCGCCCCTGGCGGCGGAGCAGCGGGAGTGGGAAGGGGCTGGCAGGGACTCCGTGCCTTGGGGGGGCTGTGAGCGTCTGGGGAGGTGGCTGTGGGGGCTGTGGCCCTGGAGCGGGGGGCGGGCCCCGGGGGTGCCGGGAAGTGGGGCTGGGGAAAGGCTCGGAGCCCATCGGGGGGCCGAGGAGTGGGGCGGGGGGAGCTGGGGGGACTGGCGAGTGGGGCTGGAGAATGGAGGGGGGTGGCTGGGAGCCGCCGGTAAGGGCTGGGGGAGCCCCGAGCCCGGGGGGGCTGCGAGCCGGGGGGGTCCCGGCCCCTTTCCCTGCCCGCCCCAGGCCCCAGCCCGGGGTCCCGGCCGAAGCCCCTCGAGGAGCTGATTTGGCCGCCCTGAGGGACGGCTGGGGGGGCAGCCCCGAGCTGCTCGGCTGGGGCCTCGTTCTTGGGGCAAGAGGCAGCGGGGGCCTGCGCAGCGCTGGGAGTTGGCGCTGAAAATCCCAGCTCGGGGGGGTCGGGGCTGCTTCCCCGCGCCCGGGGCGGCTCCTGCTCCGCCAATTCCAGCCAGGAGCCCCACAGCTTCATCCGGGCTGCTTGGGGTTGTGCTCTTCAAATTCCAGTCTCATATATCAGGCTAGTGGGGGTTTTGCTTGACGAGTTTTTGGTTGCTGTGATGACAGCAGCGGGCTTGCAGAGACGAACCTCAGCAATTCAGTAGTCCCAAACCTTCCCCTTTGTGCCTTTAATTAAGGAATAATATTAAAACCGATTAAAACTGAATGGTGCTTGGGTCGTGCAGTTTTAATTTGCACGGGTGAACAGATTTTGGTTTTCATGGATTAGTTGCTGTCCATGGAGGCAAGTGAGGAGAAACCAAGCAGCAGTGATGTCTTTTCTTCAGATTTAAGACATGCATAAATACACTGAACTAAAAGAACTAAAAGAAGCCAATGTTAAATTGTCTTGTTTAATGTTAGCGGAAAGCTGATGGGAATATCCTTAAATCAGAACTGATACGAAACAGAAATGTGTCCTAAACGTCTGCTGTGTGTAGTATCACCCTTAGTGGATTTCAAACCCTTTCATTTCCTGGTGATCAGCTCTAACTGTCTAGAGCAACGCAGACAAGTTGTGTTAAGAGGGTAGCTACCTGATTCTTTTCTTATATCCACAAATGTGTTTTAAAAAAGTCGTTGGATTTCAAAGTTAGGTCAAGTTACCTAAAAATCATAAGCAGGACTTACAGGACTTTTTTTTTTTTTTTTTTTTTTTTTTTTTTTCTCTCATTTATATTAATGCTGGGTAAAAGCAGAAGTTGATTTGGAAACCTGTAAGCTGAAGGGTGTTTTCCAGTGAGGGTTTTTTTTTTTTTTTTTTTTTTTTTTTTTTTTTTTTTTTTTTTCCCTTTTGTGAAGTCTTCAGTATTTTATTTTCTCCCTCAGTATTTCTAGGCTGCAGAAGCAGCCTCACAGGCACTATGGAATTCTCCCATTAGCTGGGCTCCTCCTAAGGATGTGGATTGCATCCATACTCAGAAGCCAGTTGCAGCAACGAAGCATGTTTTGGGTATTTGAAGAGGAGGAGGAACTGACTCACCAGTATGACAGACTAAAATTTGTTAACCTCTTGGGATTTTCAGGGCAAACTTAGCATGAGTTTCCTTTACAAGCTGGTGGTTCTTGGTAAACTGAATAACTTGTTCCAAGAATGGATTTCAGAATTTGGTGAGAGCAAGGTAAGGATTTTTTATATGCTTATTACCAAAACAGCTGAAGTCCTTTTTATTTCTCTTAAAGGCCATACTACTAGGATTTATGCTGAAGTTCAACTTTTAACTTTCTCCTTAAGGTATTGAGTAGAGCTGTAGCAACTGCCATTGAAATAAGGTATAAAAGATACTACAGTTCACAATCTTGAAGTCTTTGAGGCACTGAATAAATGTGTGAAGTGGCTCTGTGGGTTGACTTGTAGCAGCTAACAAAGCTGAAACAATCGTATTGTGGGGTGAGCTAGGTGGGAAATGGGCACTAATCTCGCCCCAAACAGCCTGCAGCACCCAGTGTGGTTTGAAACTATGACACTAGACTTGCCTTTTGCAGAGATGGTGTTCCTTTATGTGCATCTGCTGTGGGGAAGACTAATAATAGTCCTTAATTTGTGTAAATTCATGAAAGGACATGCTACATTACTCATCTATTTGTTTGGTTGTTTTTGTTTTTTTTTTTTTTTTTTGAGTTGCAAGCACTCATTTCAGAAAAACAGCAGCAATCCTGTTAGACTAACAACTCAGTATGGGCGTGAGAAGACACTGTTTATGGAGGCTGTTGTAGTCTTTCTAAGAAACCTGCATGCTACCTAAACTTGCACACTAGGTCAATGTGTATCTTCTGTTCTAAAGTAAACGCTTTCTCTTCTACCCCCAGAATCTTCCCCCTTCAGCAGCAGCAAATGTTGGTGTCAAAATATTTACCTTTGGTTCTTACAGGCTTGGAGTACACACTCAAGGTAGAACTTTCATTGTCTGCTCATAGTTCTGATGTTTGAAAGTGACTTCTAACAATAACAGAAGAAATGGAATCTCTCTGCAGGTGCTGACATAAATGCTGTTTGTGTTGCTCCTAGACATGTAGAAAGATCGGATTTTTTTCAGTTGTTCTTTGAAAAACTGAAATATCAGGAGGAAATAAAAAACCTAACAGTGAGTAAGCGCTCTCCTTGATAATCGTGCAACTTCTACAGTAAGAATGTTCATGTGAAAGACTCATAATGGTAGTAGGATGTCTTACAAGACAAAATTTAAAAATAAATTGTTTCTGAGCGCCTTCTAAAATGCTATCTTATGCAGCATGCAAATGCTGAAGTCGAGCTTTTGGTTCCTTTCCCCAGTGGCTGTACATCACGTAAGAATCTTTGTGGTCCGCTTCTCCCCTGCCCTTGGTTTGAGAATGAGTCGGCTGTATCAAAAAGCAAGGCTGTCCCTGGGAGCCCTGCTTTCATCTCCGGTGCAGTAAGGGGCCTGGACATGCACGCCGGGGGAGGAGGGGGCAGCCTGAAAACTCAGGAAGTTGGCGGTGATGTGGAAAGGCTCCTGTCAGTCCCTTGGCCGTGCTGTTCCTCTGGATAGACTTTAGGAGCTCTCGTTCATCCTCCTCTGGCCACGTTCCTCTCTGGCTCCTCAGCCTGAGCCTTTGCGGCCGGGATGCACACTGTCAGCTTTCCAGAAAGTTCACAGGGGCTGTGCTGGGAACATACAGAACTGCTGTGTAAAATGCCCCTCGGGTGCATGCATGGCGTACCTCGCACGTAAAACTGAGCTCCTGGGAAGTGTTTCTCAGCCTGGGCTTCCTCACTGCAGACGGTTTGAAAGACTTCATGTGCATAGCTACGGAGCCTTTGTTTAGGTGACTGTCACCTGAAAACAGACTCTCTGCAGGGCTGTGGCACAGTTCTAACAAGTGCTCTACAAAACTGAAGACTGTGCCAGAAGGCAGCTGACAGCATCTCGGGCACATGTAGAAAATAAAAATAGAGAAGACTAGTGCACACTGTGAAATGTGGACAGAATTTGTTAGATTTTTCTGGATGTTAACCAGCAGTAAGATAGCTACAGAAATCTCTTCCTTTTCTTCCTCACTGCCAAGGTAAGTACCTTACAGCCACTGATCCTGGTGGCTCACTGTGCGCTGTTTGTTCCTTACAATCCATGATCACCCTCAGAATCTCTTGGCTAAATAGCTTCTCGATGCCAGTATTAATACAGTATTAGTGCTATACTGCTTGCAGCTTACTACCAAGTTTTTTGGTTCGGAAGCAACTCAGTCTTTATGCTGAATAGTTTAGCAGTGTAAATTCTGTATTTTAGTCATAGTTTAGGAAAAAGATTAAAGTAGCAAGAAATGTTTTCTTACACAGTGATCCTCTCCTTTACAGGCAGTTGAAGATACGTGTGTACTAGTTGTCAAGTTTGAGTTTGATGGCATTGAGGTAAGAATTTTGCTTTTTTTCTTTAAGTCAGAAGGTTTTTATCTTGCTCTGGAATAGGATAACCTTTCCAGGGACTTGTGACCTTGCTATATTACAAGGTTATTAGTACCTTACAGTGTATTTAGGAAACTAATCAAACAGCCTGACCACAACCTATCTCAGGAGAAGGCACTGCAGTAAAACGGCAGCCGATAGGAAAATAAGCCCCTAGGAAGCCTGGTGGGCACGGGAACATCAGGGACACCTCTTGCTAAGCCTGTGCTGCAGGCCAGGGTAGCCCACTGGAACAGCAGTTATGTCACAGGGATTGTGCAGCGTGGGAGTAGAGGCAGTGTCCTTGCCAACCCGTCTGAGCTCTGACAAACCAGCTTTCTGCAGGGGGACGGGGATAGTGTAGCTCACCGTATGGATCATGTGAGCAGACTAAATGTTTTGTTGCAAATCAAAAATGAAGTGGTCGTGAGACAAACTGGAAGATGAAAAGTGAAAGCCCCCATTTGACTCCTGCCCAGGTTTGTCAGCTGCAGGAATCCTTGTATCTTGACTGCATCTTACCCCGTGAGCGCAGACCTGCACGCTGTAGTACCTCAGCACGTTACTGCTCGGTGTCACTGTCGCCAAGACCTTCAGTGACCTTCTTGTGGCCTCTCTCTGGTACAGACATTCACAGAATAATTTTCTTGCCTCAGACTGTGCTGTAGACCAGATGCTTCAGCATCAAAAGGGCTTACTGCAGAAGGAAAATGCTCTCTCCTTTGCTGAAGAGTAGTTGAGGTGACTGAACTTGCATCTTAATTCTATGATTTATGTGCCCTTGTAATGGAAATTGGAAGTTTAGAGTAATCTTTTCACCATAAAAAACCCCTTCCTTTCCCTAGCTTAAAAAGGGGGGATACCGTGAAGGTGTTGTAAATAAAATATGGAACTTCTAGCAATTCTCTTGAGTTTTCTGGCAAGTAAATCTCTCGGGACATGTATCTGTAGTCACGTAGTTCTAAATACAAATATTAACCTCTCCTGTAGACTTGACTAGCTTTTTTCCCACTGGTGTGCTGTTTGCAAACAGTGCAGCGTTCTCATATCTCACCGTTGGCACTTTTTTCCCCTCTTAAGATGGATCTCATGTTTGCCGGACTGTCTCTGCAAACTGTTTCTGATAATCTTGATCTCAGAGGTGACTCGTGTCTGAGAAGCCTGGATACGAGATGTATGCAGAGCTGAATGGTAAGCACGTTTGCACTTCTTTAAAAAGAAAGTGTTACTGAACTTGGTGTAGAATGCACATGGCACAGCCCATCGGTTTCTGTGCAAGTTGCAGAAGCTGATCTCCTGTATACTTGAGATCTGAGGAGGTGGCGAGTGGGCTGAAATTGAAATGTTTCAAGGAGCTGGTGTGTTTAGATAGACCTGCATCTCATGTTTCTTTGATCAGGGTGTGTGCATTGTTCCAGTTCACCATACAAACTGCTTCAGACGAATAGGTAGAGCATTTGATAGAGAAGAATGTGTAGTAGTTCATAAAAACCATAAAGATATTTAAAATACCCGAAGCCTAACTTGCTCACTGTTTAACACAGACTGGTTTAATTGTTTCTGGCTGTTGAAAGAAACTTAGCTTTCAGAATCCTCTTGAAAGGCTTTATTAAAAATTGTAGTCTGTAAACTATGAAAAAGCTGCTGAGGGCACCAGTTACCTGGAGTGATACTGAATGTTACGTATAATCTGTAATTTTTAAGGAAATACAAAGCAAGTCATCCAAACTTGTTTTCATAGACTTGAACGAGGAACTGTGAGCTATTGATCCAGGATAGCATAAAACTGACTTGTGCCTGTTACTAGGAACTGCTGCACTTCAAATTTTTCTTAGAGGCTGTAGAGTTACTGATGAAACACTGCATCTAGAGCCAAATGAAGAGAACTTCCAGCTCACTCTTCGTGCAATTAAACCTGTGGGCAAAATGTGAGTAAGGGGATTGTTCGTGATCTTTAAACTTTTCAGAGGCACCTCATGCTGAAAAAACAAGAGCATTAGAAGTACTTCACCCTCGGATAGCTGTGCGAATTAGAGTTTTCAAACTAGAACCTGTTTTTTTAGTTTAGATTCACGGTCTGTCCATGGGGTGGATTCGGTGTATTTTTTAATGGGGGTAGAGTGGGGAGAAGAGGGGAGTGCCTACAAGAGAAGGTTCTGCATTGCTTATCAGGAACCTGACTAGAGGTGATAAAAAAGCCGAGTTAAGTATAAAATGTTGATATGTAAGGAATAAGAAAATACTGTTTGTGCATGTGGCTAGAGCAAGTGCTAGAGGAACGGTAGGATTTTTCTTAGGGGAAGTTGGAGTGAAGCAGTAGCTGTAGCAGTGCAGGCAAATTTCAGAGTAGCAGTATTTTGGGAAGAGGTGTGGTAATGATTCTTGTGCTCATCACTGCTAATGACCAACAATTTTGGCCTCATTTAATTGCAAAACTAACTGACTTGGAGGCTGAAGTGACTGAGTCTTCTACAGATTGTGAAGTTGGTGCTGTAAATTTGAAGGAATGTCCTTGGGTATTGAAGGACTACAGGCTAATGACACGTACCCATTCTAGGACATGGCATTTACTCCAACGTGCTGGGATTTCTTGGTGGGGTTTCCTGGGCAGTGCCAGTAGCAAGAACAGGTCAACTCTATCCAAATACTTGCGCTTCTGCTCTTGTGATCAAGTTCTTCTTGGTTTTTTTTTTTGTTTGTTTTGTTTTTTTTTTCAAAATGGTAAGAGCTAGCATTTATTTTAATTTGCATAAAGAAGTAACTCTGCTAGAGGTAGTTCTTTATGTAAGATTTCCATCGGCAACAGTCAATCCTACCCTGAACTACATGGCAGAGTTCTAAGTGGACGGTTAGTTACTGGCTTTTCTTATACGGGGCATGGCCAAATCCTTTATTGCTGAAACAACCTGAAGAGAGCAATTCTTAATTTACCAATATGGGACACTGGGTGTGTAAACATTGAATTCAGAAGCCTTTAAACGTTCTTCTAACCTAAACTGATGCTAAGCACAATTGTTTTAACATCCTAGGGGAACCCATGAAACAGATAGCGTGTAATGCCAATCCTCCCCCCGCCAGGCCTCAGCAGAACTCTGCAGGCAAGGTATCAGTCTCAATGCGAGCAGTAGTGGTAGAGGAGTTCAAACGTGGTAAAGTTCTTCCCGTGCTTATTAACTGATTAAAAAGTGTAATTCTTGCTAGATGAAACCACATTATCTGAATCGGTACCTCAGCGCAATTCACAAGTGAAGCGCTCCTGTCAGCATAGCACTTTCTGCCATCAAAATACTTGGTCAGCAGCAGTTCAGTCCTTCAGTCAAGAGGACATCAGGGCAATTAAAATATGAAAAGGGAACATGTATCCTGAAAGACAATGCCTGAAGAGGCAGTTAATTTGAAGGAAGGAGAGGTTGGAAGAGATCTCCAGGCCCATCATACACTTACTGAACTCCATAGGAAGCAATAAGGGGCTGGCTGGTTGCTTTCTACTTTTCTTTGTTTCCAGGGAGGCTGTTGCAGAACCCAAATCATCCAAGTATTAGGAGATTTCTTCCAGTTTTCAGCTTAAATTTACTCAGGGCCAGGCCATACACATTTTTTCTGGTGCCCACACCTTCAAGCTTAGTAACTGTTCCCCCTAAAGGATACTTTCCTCTTCTGCATTTAAAGGAGTCACCCCACTCTTCTTCCACTTGCTTTTCTAGCCTAAGCATTACTAAACATAGTACAACACTCTATGAAAGAGAAAAAGAATGCAGAGAATCAGCATTTTGCTTTTTGACTAGAAAATGAAAATCTCTAACAGCAGATAAGTCTGAAGTAAAAATCAATCAAATCCGTTCCCCAGGTGGGGTGTGGGTTATGATATACCACATATCTGGAGTCGACTCCTGAATGAAATCATGCACTAAGGTTGTTCTGCAGAGGTTTAACTAGAGTCTTGGCAACTTCATTTGGGACATGAAAGGTGTTGGCACTAGAGTACCATGGGCAGTAAAGAAGACTGCTCTTGCAGTTCGATTCCAACGCTGCATCCTCAAACAGAACGGGGCTGCTACGTTGGAGGAGCATTGATGGAAATCTCACCCGCCATCCCGAATGACGCTCTGGCATTTCTTCACCGTCGCTTTCCTTGGACTTGGTAAATCTTTTGCAGAGTCTGAAGCAAACGCCCACAGCTTTTCCCTGTTTGTAACAGTGGATGTCTGAATTTTCACAGCCTTGTTTGTGGTGGGGCACCACTGGATTTGCCTTCAAAATGCGTCCTTGTACAAGAAGAGAAGAGGAAAATTACCAGTCATGGTGTTATACTATCCACAGGGCAATAGAGAGCGCTGCTTGTAGGAGGCTTTAATACAGTAAATAATCTTTAAATGTCTTGATTTTTTAAGTTTAATCACATGCTTAGAGTCTGACTGCTAACAGAATCTAACAAAAAGAAATAGGAAGATAGGTGGAGCTGTATTTGAAAAAGTGGGGTTTCTCTTTCCTCTCTGGAGGGTTTATTGCCCAGAGCAGGCTGACAGTCTCATCCTGCCAACTGCTCCCCGTGCTTGTACGCTCACTCTGGGAAACAAAGACAGCTGTTCAAGTTCTTCTGCAGGTACAATCTTTGTTTACTTTCTTGTTTGAATGAAATGAAAACGTACCTTTAGCAGTAAGTGCGGCATGATGCTCTTTACCTTGCACTCATTTTTCTCTAATAGATGTGTATTTTAGAAAATCTGAGTGTATTCTGTCCCAAACCAGGCACTGAAAATAAACCACTACTGTATCACCTCATTTTCAGTAACTTCTGATACATTCATTATCCCAGCGTTCCTTCCAAAATGTACCATGCTGCACGGCTGCATAAAATAAACTGGCACCACTTAACACTTTCCTTGGCCTGTAGCACACAGCACACATCTCAGGTGTTGGCTGTGTTCTTGGTAGGAGGCAGCAAAACGGAGGAAGCCAGGCTGCACACAGCAGGGCCGGGGGAATAGGGCTGGATCCTACACAGTTTGGGAGGAGGGGGAACGATGGGAACCTATTTGATTCTCAAAATCCAGGAGCGATGTTTCCCCAATACCTTGCTGCCCAGGCCAAACCAACATGTTTGAACACTGAGAGCAACGAAGAGAGCCCATTTCAGTATTTGAAACGTGTTGCTAGGCAACAGACTAGATCTGAAGGTCAGTAGGATGGGAAATACAGAAATGAAAGATGTAAACAGGAGGCAATAAGTTGGGGGCTTGCATACAGGATGGCAGCATTGCCTCTTGGCAGTGCTCCCCCTTCACAAACTGAAGAGAATTTGTCATTATTCAGCGCGTCGCCCTGATCCCGGCTGGACCGAGACCACCGAGAGTGTGCTCGGCGTCACCTCCTTGTTGAAGCAGTTCCCCGGGCACTGGTGACTCGAAGCTTTGCTCTGACCTGCTAGGCTTCCCCTTTTTAACTTAATAAAGACCATTAAACCATTACAGCCCACCTTTCCTTCCTGATACCAGCATGCCTGCACCCACAGAGCGTTCGTTCTCCACTAGTACGTGCTGAAACTCCTGCAGCTCTCTCTGGTAAGAGGCATCACTGAAGAATCTGTTTTCAGTGCCTCATGTCTTGCTGAGGTTCAGCCTGAAGTGCTCGTTCTCTTCTGCAGTGTGCTGAGCCCACCCCATTGACTTCATTTTTCGTGTTCACAGAGGCAGGTGACAGCTGCTCAGCCTTGAGTGAGACCAGCAGCTAATTTAGCGAGGTCTTGCATTCAGCATTTTCAACAAGGTGTGAGTGCATTTCCCAAAGGGAGTTCTGTCTTACCCCACCCTTGTTCAGCACGGGATAGAGGTGCTATGTAACGCACATGACTGCTGCTCCTGAGAGCACCTTGGCTGGATTTGCTTGAATTGCGTATTATGTCACTGCAGCCTTAAAACCAGGGTTAGCAAGAATGTCCCAATCCCCAGCCACAAGCTTTACAGAAATACTGATAACTGATAGAAATGAACAACATCTGGGCAGCGAGTCACGTCTTTTAAATCCTCACTTTCTCTCTTTCTTTGTTGCTTTATTTTGTTTTTTTTTTTTTTTTTTCTTTAATCACTTTAAGACTTGAATTACATCCAATCCAGTTTCTCATCTGCTGTGTCATTCTTGTGTTCTGCTATATAACAGAAGGGATAGGAAATGAATTAAAGATATTCTTAAAGACAAACTCATGGAATTCAACTTGTTTAGCCTTGTCCTTTTTGCACAGCAGAACCAAGGCCTGCTTTGGAGCATCCACATGGACACCTGCGCCAGTGGAAGCCGTGGGGGCTGCTCCTCTTGAAGGAGGGGCAGGAGGACCCCTGGTAGCACCTGCCTGAGCTGTACGGCTGTTGAAGCAGGGACTCCTTTCTCCTCTGGAGTTTAGTGCAAAGGGGATTGTGGGTGCAGCATGTGTATGATTTCCTCCAAGTTAGGTTTTATGTCAGCTTGGATAATAATCCATAAAGAAGTCAGTTAAATGCTTTCTCCTGCCAGTGTCCACCAAGACTGCTAGAGAATCAAGAAGAAGCTCTTCCCTTCAACGCCCACCCACCACCCCACTCCTGAAAAAATACTCATTCACTGTTCACCCTTAATCCTTCGTCCTTCAAAGCTGTATGGCAGCAATGTTATGATGAAGTCATAAAAAGCTTACTTTGGAGCTGAAGGAGGAAAAAAAACATAGAGGCCTTTCAAGACTCATTACAAAGACTGAGAAACCTTAAAACATGGAGAAGGAATATACTTGCTGTATCCTGAGTTTGTCAGCCACCTTCTGCTCTTTCTTCAGCAAAGACGCCGATTTTCTTAGGTTTATGTCCTTTAATAACTATCGCCTCTTTTTATTTTTACCTTTCAAGCCTTTTTCCTTAATTTCTTGAGCTTTTTGATGCATCCAATACGAGAAAGAAAACAAACGTAAAAGGGAGCTGTCTACTGGACTGACCAATCAAGTCATCTTCCAGTGACCTGTCATGGCTTGTAATATACAACACATCTAATTAAAGACATACCGAATCAGGTTTCTTTCTATCACATGTTGTTTATTGTTTGAAGTCATGTCTTCATATTTGTATTAAACGTAACAACAAAAAACCCAAGACTTGTATTAGGAAGATTAAAGCCATTATAAACTCAAATCAAACTAGAACCAAAACAGCACTGACCAAGTGCTATCTAATTAGAGCAATTCCCCAAGTCAGAATTAACAAACACTGTTGGACTACCCAAACCACTACATGAATACATAATCAGTGCTTATGAATTCACAAATAAGAAATCTAGAGAGCAAGCTGCCCATTTAATTATCCGTTCCAATTAAGATTTTGGTCTGAGGGCAGTAAGCTTATTTGAACATCTATTAGCCCAGCTGAGTTACTTGAAAGTCACGTTTGCAGATCATTACCACTTCTTCTTAATGTGACTGTTACAGGGCAGATCTTTTCCTGAGATTGCTCTTGCTCTCCTCACAAAAAAAAAAAATAAGTTTTACAGCATAACTCTGCTCTGGAAAGGTTGGCAGCTGTAGCTAAATACCGAGAAAAGAGAAATGATGCTGTGTGCTTCTCTTCAAAATAAAGAGCATGCACAAGTTCAAAAATGCCTGACAAGAGATCATATGAAGATGAATTAAGAACATAAAGGAATTAAAGTTGTCTACTCCTCCACTTTTTTCACAGGAGGTTCCTGTCAAGGAGATTTTTCATGATCGGTGTCCACCTGCTCTTGGGAACTGGAGCTGGAGTTACTATATTGTCTTTCTTGGGAGGAACGGCCACTTCTACTTTCTCCTCTGTCGCTTCAATTTTTGGGTTTGGCTTATTCTTCTCTTTTGGCTTATTCTTCTCTTTTTTCTCCTTTTCAGAGGTTGGTCTGAAAGCAACAGCATCTGCTTCCTATAACTTATCTCTCACAGGGGTGGCATCATATCTGCTTGGGAACAGAGAGTTCGTTTTAACATCTGCTGCTGTAACTGGTTCCCTTGGTTGTCTCCCACCTCCCATACCACTCAGGACTGGGAAATCCTTAATTCTCCTCCCACTTGTCCTCTCTTCTGGTAATTTTTATGTTTCTTTCCTTCGTCATCTTCCAGTGGCTTTTCCACCACCTTCTCTTTGGATTTTGTAGGGTCTTTGATGCCATCGCTCTCTCTTCCAGAAGGTTTTTCAGCGTAATTTCCAGCTCTATTATGACTTTGGTAGCTCTGCCCACCAGAATAATTCTCCCTACATTCCCGAGCATTTGGTGAGTCCTCCCATCTCAGTCCCAGGTGGACCAAACCTAGCTGGAGAAAAGTCCTCTCTGTTTACTGGAGGTCAAGGTTGAGCGCCAACAGCACAGCCCTTGTAAAATTTTTCGCTATAGTTCCTTTCCCATTCTCTGCGTCAGTCCTTTGTCAAATGGATCGCTAAAGCCAACAGATCTGCCATAAGAAGCTTTCATATCATATGGTGGAGCTCTGTATATCTGTTAAAATGCTCCCTCTCTCCTTCTAAGTTTAGGGGGAGGCTGGCCTTTAAATACTGGAGACCTTGACCGTGAATGAGATCCTTCTGGATGTGGGTGATCTTGACCTTGAACCTTGATCATAACCACGTGGCCTTGACCTAGAACGATGGTTGTGCCTCCTTCCCTTTGCCTCTTCCTGAGTACGGTGGCGATCGCGAGTAGGAACGAGAACGGGAACGACGAAATGATCGAGAGTAGGAGCGAGTGCGGGAAGAACCCGATCTTGCCTCGGAGTAGCTATACAAACTTCTACTGTAAGATGAAGCACTGCAGGGAAACCTGGACCTTAAGAAAGACACAACACAGTAAAAATAAATGAAATTAACTCAAAAGAGTAACTCTCCCCAATTTTTTCCCCTCCCAAATTTGGTTTGGCTTTTCTTCCTCTCCATAGGCTCATGTCAAAGCTTCTTTCAGATGCTGACATAATGCTACTGCACACTGAAGAATTTGGCAACACGCAAAGGTTTCCACTTACAAGACAGAACTGCTGCTTTGTTAGTGTGAAAATATACAGGAAGGGTACATCTATTTCCACTTACTTCTGTCACAGTGAACTACCAGAGCTATTGACTGATTTAAGGGGCTGTTACTGGCTTCTACTGCTATGTGTACATTTTCACTACTCCACAGCCACCTGTGGTGCAAATCATTTTTGTTGCAGTAAGATGCAGAAAGAGCAAGTTTTAATGGCTAGAGCACTGTAATCAAATATCCAAGAGAATACGATTTCACCTGAAGACAGTAAAGCTCCATTTTACAGTGCCAGCTTAGTCTGTTTAACTTCCCTACTTATTTATTTGGCACCTTGTACAGGATGCAAAGTACTTGTGCTGCAATCTTACATACAGGACTTCTAGACAGATACCCTAGCAAATTTTTGCACGTAGCTCTAGCTCTAACCAAGGATAGTGCCCGCATTTCAGGAAAAGGCATATCTAAAAGCTGTTAAACTCAGCGTCTAGTAATATGCCATGAGGCCATTATTCAAGGAAAGATACTGACGGCAGTACTAAGAGAGAGCTATTCAGACTCCTGCCCAAGTGAATTCTGGGGATAAAAAACATCAGCTACCCAGAGTTTCTTCTTCACAAGTTTTTCTTTTGTTATTTTTTAAAGGGCCATTTCACATTATTCCACATATGTTCATGAGCATCATGCCTCCTCTCAAAGTCCTTTACCAATTTAAGATTTCTCTACAAACATGTCTGACCTTTCAGTTCCTAAGAAAAATTTTAAAATATCAAGAAATTACTAGTGAAAACCACCAGCTGGCAGTCCAGGTTAAAATCTCTCCACGTATCCACATGAGATAACCAAAAGTGGAAATGAAGACAATTTCTCTCCCATATCTCCTCCGAAGTGCTTTGTGGTAATGGTTACAATCAGAGCAGGGAGACACACAAAATCCAGCAGCTGCACCTATTCGGTTTCTGGCCTCCTCACGGCTGTCAGGAGGTGAAGGATGTCACTGCAGAGAAGCTTTACCGAAAGACACACCTGCTCTGTAAGAACTGCTGCCAAATTATCGCTGTCGGTCAACTGTAATCTCTACCATATTGGAGCTACTAACCTACATTTGAAACCCCTATCACTGCTAATCCCTTGAATCATCCAGTCCATCTAATGAGAGACAGGTGGAGTGGAACTCCTCCTGATTCTTCTAGCCAATCTCCTGCTCCATTACAGACAGGAAAATTATTAATTTCCAGTTACCTGGGAAATGAACGCCTACGCTCCTTCTGAATCTTTTTATATTCCAACAGTTCCTTGGCAGAATGGTTTGTAATCTCATCAAGTTTGTTTTTTTCTTTTCCCTGTTAAAAGAAGTTGCATCTTTATTCCAATTCTAATTTGACCTTTTTTACCAAAAGACACCAAGAAACAAAACACGGCCAATATGAGAAAATGTATACTGCATGCAAATGCAAAAGGTGGACATTCTATGTAAGCAAAAGTGCCGCGATTGAGAGACGGAGACCCAGCTCGATGCAAGTCAGGATCTACTTTATTGAACACAACAACCGATTTTATATTCCAAACAGACAAAGAGAGACATGTGTTTTAAGCTGATTGGCACAATGGTTAATCACCTAATACATATTACAAAAGTTGAGCTCATGATTGGCTAACGTCTAAGGTCAGCTTGACTTTTTCTGCAGTTAATTTTCTGCTAGCTCACAGCATTCTTCTTCTTAACAACTTGTTTCTATAGCACATGCTTATCTTTTGTTACGAAACCAGCCCTCCTGGAAGAAATCGTCCTTAGCCCCAGGGGTGTAACAGTTTGCTTACAGCTTATGCAAATTACGAGACGCCAAGTTGAGCACGTCCCTCCTAATCAGCTCTATCTCGCTGCTAGAAGGAGAGACCAGGCTGCCCCCGGCATCTCCCCCTTCTTGTTGCACAATAAGGACCCTTTTCACTGAACTGGCTATCAGGTTCTGCACACACTGCAAAAAACAGGGTAAACAAAGTAACAAAAGAATAAAAACTCTAAAGCATACACAATCATTTTTACAAGGCTTCTCAACCATCCTGATAGGCTTACTGTCTATCAAAGAACAATTCAGAAAATTAAAAACATATAAAGCTTTCTGAAGACGTTCCTCGGGGGTAACGGTCCCTATTCCCCCTTTTTGTTGTTGCAATAAGCGTTTCAGAGACTGATGAGAGCGTTCAATTAAGGATTGGCCCGTGGGGGAATGAAGGATACCCGTAATGTGGTTGATCCCCCAAGAACTCAAAAACTTTTTAATTGCAGTTGAAATATATGCAGGGCCATTGTCAGTTTTAATTTGAGAAGGTATGCCTAAAGTGGCAAAAGCACGCAGCAGATGTCGTTGAACATCGCGCGCCTTTTCGCCAGTATGACAAGAGGCAAATAATGCCCCAGAAAAGGTATCAATAGAGGAGTGAATATATTTTAAGTGACCAAACTCCGAAAAATGAGTGACGTCGGTTTGCCAAAGTTGCAAACTTTGCAATCCTCTAGGATTAACTCCTCCTGCTATTGTAGGAAATGAGTGCCTTTGACAATCGGGACACACAGCAACTATACTGGTTGCCTGCTGAGTAGTAAGGCCAAATTGTCGCTTAAGCCCACCAGCATTTTGGTGAAAGAAAGCGTGGCTAAGTTTTGCTTGTGTTATGCGGTCTGGCAGTACCTGTACTGGTAATGTAAGCAGGTCAGCTTGCCGGTTCCCTTCTGCTATAAAGCCAGGCAAGGAAGTGTGAGATCTGACATGCATAATGAAATAGGAATGAATGCGAGAATCTAAAAGAAAAATAAGCTCCTGTAACAAAGCAAATAATGCAAAATGTGAGACATTTCGTAACACAGACGCCTCAGCTCGTTCAACAATCCCTGCAACATAAGCTGAATCAGTGATGATATTAAGCGGTGTAGACCATTTTCTAAAGGCTCGGACGACGGCAGTCAGTTCCACGATTTGGGGGGAACCCGGCACTGTCTTTATATCCGATTCCCATTGTTTGCGCTGGTCGTCCCACCAGAGGATAACAGATTTGTGGGACTTCCCAGATCCATCTGTAAAAACAGTAAGAGCTTGCAAAGGCTGGTCACTCCTCTTTGGTCTAGGTACAAGCTGGAAATTAGCATTAAACAATTGATGAGAAGGTGGGTGAGAAGTGAGCTGGCCTGTATAACCAGCTATCGCTATACTGAAGGCTTCCGATTGTTGGTGAAGCCACTGCAAATAATCACTGACCATAGGCAAATAAATACAAGTGAAGTCCATTCCAGACAACATTAACAAGCGCCGCCTGGCACGGACAATCAAGGATGCAAACATTTCATGCTGTGTTGAGATGGTTTTCGTGGGTTGATTCGGTAAAAATACCCATTCAATGATAAGCAGCGGGTCAGACTCCTGCAAGTCCCATTGAAATATCAAGGCATGAGGCTGTCGAGCAGGATTCAAAATGATTAAAAGGAAAGGTAACTCAGGGGCATATCGATGTGCCTGTCTTAAGGTAATAGCTGTAGCAACTTTTTGTAAGGAATCAACAGCTGCAGGGTTGAGAGCGCGAGGGGAACATAAGTCTGTGCTCCCCTTAAGTAGGTCGAATAAAGGACTTAAATCTGCATTGGAAATTCCTAGCAAAGGTCGGACCCAATTAATTGTTCCCAACAACTTCTGCACATCATGCAAAGTCCTCACATCTGCTTGAATTAGTAAAGGCTGTGGGACTATAGTTTGAGCCCGTATGCGCCAGCCTAGATATTTCCATGGTGGTATTTTCTGAACCTTTTCTGGTGCAACACAAAGACCTGCTGAATTAACAGCAGTTATGACAAGGGCTACAGCTTCCTCCATGACTTCGTGATGTTGTGCTGCCACTAGAATATCATCCATATAATGGTACAATAAAACGCAGGGCATCTTTGTTCTAACAGGGCTAAGGACCTTGGCTACATACCATTGGCATATTGTGGGACTGTTTTTCATTCCTTGTGGTAGCACAACCCACTGATATCTCTGCAATGGAGCTTGCATGTTGACGCTTGGAACTGAAAAAGCAAATTTAGGAGAATCTTCTGGATGCAAGGGGATATTAAAAAAGCAGTCCTTGAGGTCAATGACTGTCAGAGACCAGTCCCGGGGGATCATTGTGGGAGAAGGGAGCCCTGGTTGCAGGGCTCCCATGTCTTCCATAGCGTCATTAATTTTTCTGAGGTCATGGAGCAAGCGCCACTTGCCAGTTTGTTTTTTAATCACAAAAACAGGTGAATTCCAGGGGCTTACAGAGGGCACAACATGTCTTTTGGATAACTGTTCATCAACTAATTCTTCCAGGGCGCGAAGCTTTTCTAGCGGCAGGGGCCATTGATCCACCCAGACAGGGGTATTAGTTTTCCAGGTTAATTTCAGGGTGTCGCGCACCTCAATGGCCCCTCCTAAAAATGCGTTTGAATAGCCATTCCCCATTGTGACAGTGCATCACGTCCCCATAAGATCATAGGCACAGGTAGCACAAAGGGCTTAACAGAGGCCACATGCCCCTCCGGGCCCAGTATCTGAATGAGCTCTAGGCTCTGGTGACTATTTCCAGCACCTCCAATCCCTGCTAAGGTCTGAGAAACATTGGCCAGAGGCCATTGTGGGGGCCATTTAGCCTGGGAGATCACCGTAACCAGAATCACTATTCTAACATCCACTTTCGGTGCCAATCTCCTGCTGTAGTAGTGATAATAATGCCTGTAATACTCTTCAGGATGATCCAACATGTAGTCATAATCTTTGCGCATTTCTTCATCCGGAGCGGCTCCGGCCGCGGCGGCGGTCCCCGCTCTCTCACCTTGAGCGTCTCGTAGGCGGTGGCGATGAGGAGGAACTTCTCGTGTGCCGCCTGCGGGCCGCCGCCCAGCGCGGCCGGCTCCCCGCGGTAGCGGTCGGGGTGGTACTTGCGGGCCAGCTGCCGGTAGGCGCGGGCGATCTCCGCCTTGCTGGCCTGCCGGCTGACGCCCAGCACCTCGTAGCACACCCGGCGGCCGCAGTACAGCCCCTCGGTGAGGCCCCGCGCCGCCGGCAGCAGCAGCGCGGCGCACACACAGAGGCACAGCAGCCGCCGCCGCCACGCCGGCACTGCGCGCCCGACCGCCGCCGCCGCCGCCATTTCGCTGCCGCCACCGCCCCCGCGCTTCCACATTATCTATCTGGCGCTCTAAGGCTTGCTTTAATCTGTCAATAAATTGCATATAAGGCTCCCGAGGTTCCTGAGTAATGGTAGTAAAAGCCTTTTGTGGCTTTTGAGAGTCAGGTATTTTAAGCAGAGCCTTCTTTGCTTCATTCCGCGTGGCGTCAAGCGCTTCCCGCGGAATATCCCTCGCCTGAGCCACCGGGTCCGTGTGCTGGCCAGTACCCGTAAGATGCTCAATAGTCAATGCAGCAAGAGCAGGATTATTATGGCCCACATAGGTTAGTAAAAGCGTTTGGAGTCCCCTCCCCCATTGCGACTCCCATAGCGAATACTGTGTGGGGTTAACAGCAACTGTGCGAGAGATTTGAGGTCATGCGGAGTCATGACATAAGTATCTAAGACAGAAGATAACAAACTCGCGAAATATGGGGAAGAGAGGCCATGCTCGGTAACAGTACAGCGCAACTCCTTCACCACAGGGAAGGATAATGCCTCCCATTGAGCCCCCCTCCCCTGATAGATAACAGGAGCAACTTTTTTTCGCAAGTTGCAAGTCCCCCTCTTTCAGAGCTTGTCGTTTAATATTTGCCCATACGTCCTGGGGATCGGGAGGGTAGAGATCTGGCTCCTCCTCTGGGTCCACTGGTCCTGGATCAAAAGGATCATCCTCTGGGGGGTACTTGGCGGCACCCACCTCGAGAGGCTCCGAGGTCTTCTTATCGACCGGGAGACCTTTCCTGTCTTTAGTGTCTTTATTCTTAACGGTCTCCTGAGCCTTCAGAGTTTCAAAGATAGTCCTCCACCACGGGAGCATGCGCTGTGCTTCAGCATTCCCTGTTGTAGCCGCGTCCCACAGCTTAACCCCCACGTCATCCCAAAGCTCAGTCGTTAATATACTGGAAGCAGTTACAGTGGGGATTTTCACTTGTACCCACTTGAGCATAACCTTAAGATCTTGCCCAGAGAGATTCTTTTCATATTTTTCAAGAAGGGCTTTCATAAGTTCGTACACGTCCCTCTCTGGGGAAGACACCTGACTTCCCATGTCTCCCACAGCTCACCTCACAACTCCGGAGGGATCCTTAATGCCGGCTCCTGCTTCCTTTCAGCAGCTCATTCAAAGTTCTGTGGGACTCGCAGCATGCCACGCAGATAGGTGGTTCTTAATCCCGAATCACGTCGGGGTCACCAATTTGCCGCGATTGAGAGACGGAGACCCAGCTCGATGCAAGTCAGGATCTACTTTATTGACACAACAACCGATTTTATATTCCAAACAGACAAAGAGAGACACGTGTTTTAAGCTGATTGGCACAATGGTTAATCACCTAATACATATTGCAAAAATTGAGCTCATGATTGGCTAACGTCTAAGGTCAGCTTGACTTTTTCTGCAGTTAATTTTCTGCTAGCTCACAGCATTCTTCTTCTTAACAACTTCTACTCCTGTTTCTATAGCACATGCTTATCTCTAGTTACGAAACCAGCCCTCCTGGAAGAAATCGTCCTTAGCCCCAGGGGTGTAACAGTTTGCTTACAGCTTATGCAAATTACGAGACGCCAAGTTGAGCACGTCCTTCCTAATCAGCTCTATCTCGCTGCTAGAAGGAGAGACCAGGCTGCCCCCGGCATGAAAAGGCGTATTTTTGTAAACCTTTAGAGTATAAATTGGGAAAGAAATGGGGAATTCATAAATTCCTTTATATGCCTAACTCCCCAAAAGCTCTCCTGGGGAGGGACTTGCTGGAACAACTGGAAGCAAAAGTTGTCTTTGAAAAAGGGGAAGTCACCTTGGAGGTAAAAGATCAGCAGTACATTCAAGTGCTGAGTCTAACTCTAACTAGTTTTTCGTCAGGAGGAGAAATTAGTGAGGAAATTTTAGACCAAGTATATCCGGGAGTTTGGGCTACCGATGTACCTGGAAGGGCGAAAAACGCTCTACTGATTGAGGTTAGGATCAAGGAAGGTCAACGACCAGTGAGAATTAAACAGTATCCTTTAAAAAGGGAGGATAGGGAAGGAATCCGACCAGTAATAGAAAAATTTTTGCAATTAGGGTTACTAGAAGAGTGTGAGTCTGAGTTCAATACCCCTATACTGCCCGTTCGGAAACCTGATGGGTCGTATAGAGTGGTTCAGGACTTACGGGCTGTGAATAGAATAGTTGAAGATCTCCACCCAGTGGTAGCAAACCCATATACCCTGTTAACTGTATTAACACCAGAGTTGATTTGGTTTACTGTCTTAGATTTGAAGGACACCTTCTTTTGCCTTCCTCTCCATAAAGCCAGCCAAAAGTTGTTTGCATTCGAATGGGAAAATCCTAAAACTGGTCGAAAGACCCAGCTCACCTGGACGGTGTTGCCACAAGGGTTCAAGAATAGCCCTACTCTTTTTGGCAACCAGCTTGCAAAGGACTTGGAATCCTGGGAAGCCCCATCCAAAAAAGGAAAATTATTGCAGTACGTGGACAACATTTTGATTGCTACTGAGACAGAAGAGGACTGTGCAATGTGGACGGTGAGCTTGTTAAATTTTTTGGGACTACAGGGGTATCGGGTCTCTAAGAAGAAAGCCCAGGTGATACAACGTAAAGTAAACTACCTGGGCTATGAGATCACTGCGGGGCAAAGAACTTTGGGACAGTCCCGTAAGGAGGCCATATGTCAAACCCCGAAACCTCAGACAGTAAAAGAATTAAGGACCTTCTTGGGAATGACGGGGTGGTGCAGGCTATGGATCTATAATTATGGACTGCTTGTTAAGCCCCTGTATGCGCTAACGAACACCGAACAGACGCACCTCGAATGGGATAAGGAGGCTGAGCGAGCCTTCGATTCACTGAAGAAGGCTTTGATGTCGGCCCCGGCTCTAGGACTCCCAGATGTGAGTAAACCGTTTCTTCTCTTTTCTCATGAGAAGCAGGGCATTGCCCTGGGAATACTGGCACAAGACCTAGGTCCATACCGACGAGCTGTCGCCTACCTCTCTAAACAACTAGATGCGACTGCAAAAGGGTGGCCTGGGTGTCTGCGAGCAGTTGCTGCCCTGATACTGAACATACAGGAAGCTCGGAAGTCCACTCTGGGCCAGAAAATGACTGCCTATGTGTCACATACAGTGTCGGCAGTCCTGGAAGCAAAGGGAGGGCATTGGCTCTCCCCACAAAGATTTCTGAGATACCAAGCTGCACTAGTAGAACAAGATGATGTACAGATAATAGTCACTAATATTGTCAACCCAGCTTCTTTCCTCAGCGGTAACATGGGGGAACCAATGCACCATGACTGCTTGGAAACAATTGAGGCGACATACTCGAGTCGCCCTGACCTGAAGGAAAGCCCCATGAAGGATGAGGAGAACTGGTTCACGGACGGAAGCAGTTACGTCCTGAACGGTAATCGACACACGGGGTATGCCGTTACCACCAGTCAAAAGGTAATAGAATCAGGACCTCTTCCTGCAAATACTTCTGCACAAAAGGCAGAAATAATGCTTTAACTCGAGCCCTGGAACTGGCCAAGGGTAAGATCATAAACATATACACGGACTCCAAATACGCTTTCGAATTGTGCATGCACATGGAGCAATCTGGAAAGAAAGAGGACTATTGAACTCCCAAGGGAAAAACATCAAACATGCGGAGGAAATTTTTAAACTATTAGAAGCTGTTCAACTTCCTGAGAAGGTGGCGATTATGCATATTAAAGCACAC